>NC_050458.1:12268359-12632136 GCF_903995425.1 Onychomys torridus
ATCAACGATTTTTAAAATTTCCACTATATGATGTGGGAAATTATACGTGTTCTTTTTATTTTGTATGTATATGTGCCCATATGTATTAGTGTACAAAGACATGTGTATATACATGTGTAGGGCCAGAGGTCAACCTCAGGTATCTTCCTCTTTTGCTCTCCATCTTAATTTTTGAGACAGGTTCTCCCACTGAACCTGGAAATGACCTATTTAGCTAGACAAGTAATAATTATTCCCCTGCCAGTATAGTACAGGGATTACAGGCACATTGCAGTGCCTGGGTCTATTGTCTTGGGTTCTGGGTCTCTAAACTCAAGACCTCATGCTTGTTTAGCAAGTGGTTTATTGACAGAGCATCTCCCCAGTCCTGATGCACATTTGATTTCTAAAGAATGACACTGAAATAACTTTCATCAACTTCAAGTAAATACAGCTGTGCTGATAAATGTTAGAGTAAGGAGATAAAATAGTAAAGTTAATTTGCTAACTTGATAGTTCTGTTTTGAAAACTTGTTCAAGGATGGTAAAGGACCACTCTTCCAATAAACAAATTAAAATATAGGTTATTACTAATTGAGAAACTTCGAGGGTTGTAAGAGCTACCTCTACTTAGAAGATAATTAATTGGCTAGAACATGTACCGATAAGTACTTACATATGCAGACATAATTTATGTTTGAAGTAGGGTTAAACTTTAATAAGAAACACAAGATATTTACGCTAGAGAAAAATGAGTTACTAAATTATTCAGCTACTCTTGATAAAAGCTGCACTAAGAATCTTGTATTGCTTACCTAAGAACCATCCTACCCAGGCTTATTTGATGGCATCATGTGTACCTGTATATGAAATAAACTAAATATAATAGAATCAAGAAATTGAGCTCAACAACAACCCTGTCCATCCTCTTGTCCAGAAACTGAGAAACCCTCTTTTGGTTATAACATAAGCAAGCTCAGTCAGGGGAAGAAAGAGGTCGTTTTTGTCCCTTCTTTTTCTTTCTTCTCCTTTCTTCTAAAATAGATTATTTTCTCATACAATATATTGTAATTACAGTTTCCCTTCCCTCTGCTCTTCCCAGTTCCTTCTCACATTCCCTCCCATCAGAACCCATTCCCTTTATGTCTCTTTCTCGAAAAGACCAGGCTTCTGTGAGATAACAACCAAACATGGAAAAATAAAACATAATAAGATAAAAGAGAACTATCACATTGAGGGTGGACAGGCAACACAACAGAAGAAAAGGAGCCCCAAGAGCAGTCAAAAAAATCAGAAACCCATTCGTTCACACACTCAGGAGTCCATAAAAATACTAAAGTAAAAGCTATAAAATATATGCAGAGGACATGGTGTTGACTGATGTAAGCCCTGTGCTTACTGCTTCAGTTTCTGTGAGTTCATAAGAGTCTTGCTCAGTTGATTCAAAGGGCCTTGTTGTCCTACAGTTTTCCATGTCCTCTGAGTCTTACATTCTTTCTGTCTCCTCTTTCATAGGTTTTCTGAGCTCTGAGGGGAGAGATTTGATGGAGGCATCCTATCTGGAGCTGTGTGCTTCAAGGATGCTCTTATAGTCTGACTGTGGGCATCTGCATGTTTGTTCATCTGGTACAGGAAGAAGGTTCCCTGATGATGACTGAATAAGTCACTGATCAATCAATATAGCAGACTATAATTAGGAGTCATTTTATTGTTACTTTCTTTTCATAGACCAGTAATGTTTTTCACTTTAGGTTTTTGTGATATCTAGTCTCTGGTTCTTGGTCATGCTGACAGTGTTGGGTATAACTTCCAGCTGGTGGGGAGGGACTTAATCAAATCAGTCATAGGTTGGCTTCTCCCACAAGTTCTATGACACTATTGTGGCAGCATATCTTGCAGGCATGGCTGTTGTAGATTATTTTAAAATTTGTTACATTTGTTTATGCTGTGGAACATTCGTTTAATGATGCAATGATATCTTGCATACTTTCATGTTGCATTTGTTTAACTCTATGAAGCTGTGTTACTATACCTGTCTAAAACACATGATGATCTAATAAAGAGCTGAATGAACAATAATGAGGCATGAGAAAAGATAGCAAAGGCTAGCAGGCAGAGAGAATAAATAGAAGGAAAAAAAGAGCAAAGGAAAATAAAGCAACAGATCAAGGAGCGAGAAAAGAAGGGGCTATCCATCCAGTAACACAGTCAGACAAGGAATAAGAAGGAAAGGAAAGAAATACAGAAATAGAGAAAGGTAAAAGTCCAGAAAGAAAAGGAAGGCAGGATAATTTAAGTTAAGAAAAGCTGGCAAGAAACAAGCCAAGCTAAGGCCGCCCATTCATAAGTAAGAAAAAATCTCCCTGTGTGATTATTTGATAGCTGGATGGCAGACATCCCAAAGAATAAAAAGATTAAAAACAGTGCTGGAGAGATGGCTCAGAGGTTAAGAGCACAGACTGCTCTTCCTGAGGTCTTGAGTTCAAGTCCCAGCAACCACATGGTGGCTCACAACCATCTGTAATGAGTTCTGATGCTCTTTTCTAGCATGTAGGCAGAATACTGTATAATAATAAGTAAATAAATAAATAAATAAAATCTTTAAATGAGATGTGTGTATATAAAAAAAAGATTAAAAACAACCAAGTACACATGGACAACCAAGTACACATGGAAGATTGTAGGTAGATGCTATATTTCTCTTTTAGTAGCCTGCAGAGTAACTTTCCTCACCAAAGACAGCAGTACATAGGGGTGACAGTTCTGTGTAGGCACCAACTTGAGTTCTCTATGTTCAATGAGTTGATGGCAGTAGGGCCCACTGTTAGTTTGCTGAGAGAAATATATTGTCTTAACAACAGCTTGGATTGTTTGGGAATTTCAATGTGAAATCCCCTTGGCCGACAATTTAATTGAATGCAAACCAGTACAGCTACTGAAAGCTTGGTTTGGTAACAAGAGATGGCCTGTCTCCATCATTATTAGGAGGCCTCATCAGGATTGCTGTCACATATTTTAGGAAGTTTCTTCTGCCCTAGATTTCCATACTATCCCTCAAGTGCCCCTTCATTCCAGCTGTCTCTTCCTGCATTTCATTTATCAAACCCATCTTCCCTTCTCCTCCCCACCAGTTCTTCCCGTTTGCATCCCCTCCTGCCTCCAGTGCTGTGGATATCGCTCTGTGTAAATAAAGTTCTGATTGGCCAGTGGCCAGGCAGGAAGTATAGGTGGGACAAGAGAGAAGAGAATTCTGGGAAGTAGAAGGTTGGAGAGAGACACCACCAGCCGCTGCCATGAAAAGCAACATGTAAAGACACCGGTAAGCCACAAGCCATGTGGCAAAGTATAGACTAACAGAAATGGGTTAATTTAAGATAGAAAAGGTAGATAACAAGCAGCCTGCCACAGCCATACAGTTTGTAAGCAATATAAGTTTTTGTGTGCTTTCTTGGTAGGGTCTGAGCGACTGTGGGACTGGCGGGTAAGAGAGATTTGTCCTGACAGGGCCGGGCAGGAAAACTCAAACTACAAATGGCGCCCAACGTGGGGCAAGAGTTTCCACCTAAAACCTGAGAAAAAAGATTCTAAGATGGAGCTAAAAACAGCTTCCTAATTGTCTCTCTCAAGTTAGCAGCAGCCTGCAGGTTTGAGCTACTGTGGTGGGTTTCTGGCGTGTTTGTCTGACCTGCCCTGTGGTAGGAATGAGAAGTCTACAAGCAGCACTTTGCTCTGCTGCATGGTGAATTTAGCCTTTGTGAGTTAAAAAAAAAAAAAAAAGGGTTTCTGGGCTATGCACTGCTTTGATAGAACTGCTTCTGATAGTTGATGGTACACATGGCTCCAGACCCAGAGCTGGCGGTAAACTGTACCACCGCCATGTTGGAAAGCTGAGTCGGGTGGAGCCAACAGCCACAGGGGCGTTTCAGTCTTACAAAGATGGATATTACACAGAGAATCTGGTTTGTCTTGTCTTTGGGATTTTTAACTACAAAAAAAGATTTGACCGTAAAAGCTGTTGAGTTAAACAAATATGTAAATTTTAAAGGTACCTTGACTTCAAAATTTGGATATAAGGATATGTTGCTTTGGAAAAGAGTCTCTGCTTTTGTTTCCACAGAAAGCCAGAGGCTGTGGATTTGTTCCAGATTAAGATACATCAGGTTTGATCAGCCAAGACCACTTGAAAGGTCTCCGATGACACCATGGCCCAGATGATCCAACATCCAGAATGGTTTCAAGGCAACTGGCTCAGAGGTTCACCCTCACAGACTACTCCATACTTCTAAAATCTTTTGTGTCCCCATAAGATACAGCGCCCCCCTCCAGCAGAAAGTAATAAGAGAAACTCCGCCCACATTCCCAAAATTATCAAGCTGGCTTTGGAGATGGAATTGGCTCACTCCTTCTCTAAACCCAGACTTATTGTTAAAAAAAAAGGTTAAGAGATTCTTGTGTCCCAAATCAGAAGAGCCCTCTGATGTGGAACAAAAAAAAAAAAACAATATTTTTCTTTAAAACAGTTTGATTATAAATGAGATCTCTTTCTAAAAAAAAAGGGGGGGATGTGATACAGATATAATAGGATAAAAGGGTAGATTAAGGAACTTACTTCTAAAAAGCAACAACTTGTTTAAAATGTTTTACATTTGTATAGATTTTAGTTTATTGATACAAACTTAAAGTTAATTTTGTTATACTATGTATATATTTCTAATCATGTTTAAGGTATTATGTTTGTATAGCTCATTTTAAATTGAAATGGATAATTAAAAATAGATTAACAATTAGTCATCTATGATAATCATACTAGTAGCCATGTTAGTTATGTCTTCTAGATATACATAGACATATTTCAGATAGATAGGTAATCTTCAAATACTTCAAAGACCTACAGAATATGGCATTTAAAATACTTTTAAAATTTAGACTTTCTGGACAATGAGACATGTCTGCTCCTGGCAGCACCAATTTACTTCAGAGAGGAGGATGGGCATTAAAGACACTTCATATGGAGTTTATCTTCACCTTGACAAAAACAGCCATTTGGGCAAGAAACTGTTCTTGCCTGGACTGCTCAATCACCTGGACATACAGGACCCATAGAAAGGTGACCACTGAACTTTGCTTGACAAAATGGTCCTTCAGGTTCCTGCTTCACAGAGGAAATGGCCAGACATTCTACAGGACACTGAGAGAAGTGACCGAGAGACTCTAGCCCTGTGGGCTGAAGACAAATGCCCCAACTTTACAAAGGAACATTAGGTGACTGTTCAGGCTGCCAGCTGTTTCTGTCTACCCTTGCAAGACTCCCGAAAAATGCTTGCATCCTTCTCCTGGTTCTCAGGTAATATTATATCCTTCTGAGGTCTTTGATGTGGTTAAAGACTAGATAGTTATAATTTCCTCAATTATGATAAAAGATAAGTTAGATATAAAACCTTAGACTCACAAATATAAGATAGATAGGATATCTTCTTTAATATTGTAACTATAATTCTTGCTTGATAATTGTTTTGTTATATATAATTGTACTATGTAAAAGTTAAAACCTTCCTTTTAATAAAAAAGGGGGGGGGGAAGTGCTGTGGATATCGCTCTGTGTAAATAAAGTTCTGATTGGCCAGTGGCCAGGCAGGAAGTATAGGCGGGACAAGAGAGAAGAGAATTCTGGGAAGTAGAAGGTGGGAGAGAGACACCGCCAGCCGCTGCCATGAAAAGCAACATGTAAAGACACCGGTAAGCCACAAGCCATGTGGCAAAGTATAGACTAACAGAAATGGGTTAATTTAAGATAGAAAAGGTAGATAACAAGCAGCCTGCTACAGCCATACAGTTTGCAAGCAATATAAGTTTTTGTGTGCTTTCTTGGTTGGGTCTGAGCAACTGTGGGACTGGCAGGTAAGAGAGATTTGTCTTGACAGGGCCAGGCAGGAAAACTCAAACTACACTCGAGCCCATCTATAAAATCTATTGTATTTCCCCCTCCTAGGGAGAATCTATGTGTATTCTCTAGTCCTTTCCTCTATACACAACATCCCTGGATCTATGGATTTTGTGTTGGTTGTCATTTATTTAATGGCTAATATCCACATATAAGTGAATATATATACCATATTTATCTTTTATAGGTTTAGGTTACCTCACTCAGGATAAGTGTTTTAGCTCTATCCATTTGCCTGCATATTCATGATTTCTGTTTTTAAACAGCTGAGCCATATAGTCCATTATGTAAATGGACCACAGTTTCTTTATCTTTTCTTCTGTTGAGGGATATCAAGGTTGTTTCCGGTTTCTAACAATTATAAATAGAGCAGCACTGAACATGGTTGAGCAGGTGCCTTTGCAGTAGGATAAAGCATCCTTTGAATATATGTCCAAGAGCAGTATAGCTGGATTTTGAGGTACATAGATTCCCAGCATTCTAAGGAGGCAACATGTTGATTTCAATAGGTGCTGTGTAAGTTTGTACTCCCAGAAGCAGTTGGGTGAGTGTTCCTCTTTCTCCACATCCTGACAACATGGGCTGTCACGTGTTATTGATTTCAGCCATTCTGACAAACATAAGATGGAATATTAAAGTAGCTTTGATTTGTATTTCCCTGACAGCTAAGGATGTTGAATATTTCTTTAAGTGTTTCTCAGCCATTTGAGTTTCCTTTATTAACAATCCTCCATTTAGATCTGTACCTCATTTTTAAATTGGATTATTTGTTGTTTTTTTTTTTTTGATATCTAGTTTCTTGAATTCTTTATATTGTTTGGATGTTAGCCCTGTATTAGAAGAAGAGTTGGTCAAAATATTTTCCCATTCTGTAAGCTGCTGCTTTGTCTAGTTGATGGTTATTTTGTCTTACAGCAGCTTTTCAGTTCCAAGGGGTTCTATTTATGAATTGTTGATCTTAGTGCTTGCACTGTAGGTGTTATGTTCAGGAAATCTCCTATGCTAATGAGCTCAAGGCTATTCCCCACTTTCTTGTCTATCAGGTTCAGTGTATATAGTTTTTTATTTTATTTTTTAACTTTTATTTATTCTTTTTGAATTTCACATCATGCATCTGGATCCCATCCATCTTCCTGGTGAGTGGCAGGGCTAGTCTTCCTGCTCTCATGATGCCACAGCCTGCATTATTACCTGTTGCAGGTAGCAAGGGCATGGGAGGGGGCATCTTTCCCTCACCCATGCCACCACAAGGCAGACAGAAGAGGGGGTATGGTGGGTTTATCTCTCTGGTTCTCATGCCCTCAGGACAGACTCACCTGTGCCATGGCCAACGGGTCAGCTCTAGTGTACTATTCAGGCGGGGTACAAGGCCCACTTTCCCATATGCTGAAGCTATCATGAGACAAGGCTGGTTCTCCAACTCTTATGACTCCAGGCTAGCTCTCTTGCCCACCTAGGGTAGCAAGGATTGGAAACGGGAGGACATCTTTCCCTCACCCATGTGACCACATGGAAGACGAGGTGGGGGACGGGGTCATTTCTGCTGTTCTCATTCTCACAGTGAGCAGTCTCCCAAGTTTCCTGTGTCCCAAACAACAGGGTCAGCTCTAGTATGCTGCCAAGGTGAGGTGCATGACCATGGTGAGGAGTGGGGCCATCTTTCCTGATTGGAGGTTGGGGGACTGGAGTGTGAGAGTTCTCTTGCTGCAGTATCCAGTTGGGGGCAGGACCAGCTATCCCAGGGCCAATGAGGAGCAAGGGCAGCTCTGCACAGATCTTGGATTTCAACGTGCTCAGTTCCTATGAACTCCATGATAACACAGGCCATGTACATCAAAACATACTTCATCCAGGGCAGAACCACTGACCCAGACATGGTCCTCAGCAGCATCCCAGTTCCAAGTGTCACCACGGCCCCAGATGATGCATAGGTCATCTGGTTCAGCATGGCCCACATGGTAGCATGGCCTCAGGATACCAGCATGGCCGCAGAGGGAAGCAGAGATCCCTGGCCTTCAATGGTATCAGGAGCCATGGGCATCAACTCAGACCCTGAGTGCTGTAGGGAACATGGACCCAAACATATCCTTCAGCAGCAGAGCTGGTCTGGATGATGCCATGGCCCCAAGAGACAGTACTGGCCACTAAACTTAGCATGACCCTGGTAGCTGCACAGCCCTTGGACACAAATATGGTCATAGGTTGTTTCCTAGATCCTGGGCATCCATGTGGCCTTTGCTGGCACCATGAGCCGCTGGATATCAACTCAAACCCCAGCTGTGGTAGGACCATGGACCCAGACACGGTCTTCAGTAGCAGCCTGGGCCCAGGTAGCACTGTAGGCCTTCAGATCGCCATGACCACTATGGCAGCATGGCCCTTGGACACTAAGTTGATCCCATGTTGTGGCCCAGACTATAGCCCTCAACAGGGCCCTCAGTGACAACAGCAGCCACAGATTTCAACTCCTGCCCTTTCAGCTTCTTCAGGGCATAGAACCAAGATCAGCCCTTGGCAATAGTTCAGGCCCAAACATCACCTTGGACTCAAGAGACAAGCAGGACATTATTAGCCTGTTCCTCACCATTCTCACCTCTCAGGTCTGCCCCTTTCCCCAGCACATGAACTGTTCCACCTCTCTCTCTCTCTCTCTCTCTCTCTCTCTCTCTCTCTCTCTCTCTCTCACCTCCACACCCTTTTCTCACTCAGATAATGATGTCTGACTGTCTGGTGCTAGAGTGCCCAGGCAGCAACTAGTTGAGTCCTGCCGCCACCACCCACATGGTATGGAACAGCGCTGTTGCTCTCACTGTTGTGTATCTGGTTTTATATTGTGGTTATTGATCCACTTGGACTTGAGTTTTATGCAGGATGTTAAGTGTGTATTTATTTAGATTCTTCTTCATTCAGACATCCAGTCTGACCAGCACCATTTATTGAAGCTACTGTCTTTTTTTTTTTTTTTTTTCTTCCAGTGTGTATTTCTGGCTACTTAATAAACAAAAAAATCAAGGGGCCATAGATATGTGGATTTGTGTCTGTGTCTTCAAGTTGATTCCATTCATCAACATGCCTCTTTTTATGCCAATACCATGCAGTTTTTATTACTATAGTGTGGGTCGTTTATCCACCAACCCCACAGTTCCCCAGAGTTTTCTTGAGTTCGAGCAGCAGGAAATATTAGATAGAAGGATTTATATTGTGGAGATAAACAGATAGAAAATACAGGATAGTCTAGAGAAGGCCTGGAACCTATTCCAATGGGCCCTGACTCTCTCTGCCTCAGGGTATTTATAGAAACACCAAGGGGTGGAGCAAAAGACCTCCCCCCAGCTCAGCCAAGTGCTGACGATTTCAGACACCTGCACTTGGGGTCTGTGGTCCTAATCATCCTTTCTATGTGGACCTCCTGGGTAAATCCACTAGGAACCTGAAAACAGGTTCCCATGCTATAGCTCTGCAGTATAACTTGAAATCTGGGATGGTGACACCTCCAGAGGTTCTTTTATTGTTCAGGATTGTTTTAGTTATGTTGGGATTTTGTTGTTGTTGTTGTTGTTTTGTTTTGTTTTTATGTATAAAGTTGATAATTGTCCTGTCAAGGTCAGTGAAGAATTGTGTTGGGTTTTAATGGGGATTACACTAAATCAATACATTGCTTTTGGTAAAATGGCCTTTGTTACCATGTTAATCTTATTGCCTCGTGAGCAAGGGAGATCTTTCCATCTTCTGATATCTTCTTCAATTTCTTTTTTTTTTTTATGACTTGAATGTCATACAAGACATTCACTTGCTTGGTTATAGTTACCCCAAGATATTTTATATTATTGAGAGTATTGTAAAAGGTGTTTCCTTTATCTCTCAGTTCCCTTGTAATTTGTATATAGGAGGGCTACTGGTTTTGTGAATTAATTTTATATTTGGCTACTTTACTGAAAGTGTTTATCAGCTGTAGCAGTTTTCCAGCAGAATTTTCAGGGTTATTTATGTATACAATAATTCATCTGCAAATAACAATACTCTGACTTCTGCCTTTCCCATTTGTATCCTGTTTATCTCCTTTAGTTCTCTTTACTCCAAGACTTCAAACACTATATTGAATAAATACAGAGTGGACAGCCTTGTCTTCTTCCTGATTTTAGTGGAATTACTTTGAGTTTCTGTCCATTTAATTTGATGTTGGCTGTAAGTTTGCTGTAAACTGCCTTTATTATGTTTTAAGTATGGCCCTTTTATTCTTAATCTCTCTAGGACTTTTCTCATGAAAGGGTGTTGGATTTTTTTCAAAGGCCTTTCTACAGCTTATGAGATGATCATATAATTTTTTCCATCATTTTTTTTTTCCTTCAGTTCATTTGTATGGTATATTACATTTACTGAATTTTGTATATTTAACCATCCCTGCAAGTATAGGATGAAGTTTATTTGTGGAATAATTTGAATGATATTGGTATTATATCTTCTTTGAAATTACAATAGAATTCTGCACTAAAACCGTCTGTCTCTGGCCTTTATTTTATTGTTGTGAGATTTTTATCAATTGCTTCTATTTCTCTGGGGTTATATAGGTCTATTTAAATTGCTCATCTAATCCTGATTTAACTTTGATAGATGGTGTCCATGGAGAAAATTATCCATCTCTTTTAGATTTTCTAAGTTGGTAGAGTACAGGTTTTTAAGTGATTCTCTGGATTTACTCTGTATCTGCTGTCATGTCCCCATTTTCATTTCTGATTTTGTTAGATTCAATATTTTATTTCTGATTTTTGGTTAGTTTGGATAAGGGTTTGTCTATCTTGTTGATTTTTCTTAAAGAACTAAGTCTTTATTTCATTGATTCTTTGCATTGTTTCCCCTCTGTGTTATTGACTTCAGTGCTCAGTTTGATTATTTCTGCCTACTTTTTGGGTGATTACTTCTTTTTGTTCTAGCGCCTTCAAGTGTGCTGTTAACTTAATAGTCGGAGATCTATCTCCCCAGTGATTTTTATGTAGGCACTTAATGCTGTAAACCTGCCTCTTACTACTACTTTCATTGGGTTCTGTATGTTTGGTTATGCTGTGCCCTCATTTTCATTGGATTCTAGAAAGTCTTTCATTTTTTTCCTTATTTCGGTCTTGACCCATGTTTCATTCAGCAGAGAGTTGTTCAGTTTCCACTTGTTCTGTTGTTGATATCCGTATTTAATCCTTGTGTTCTGATAAGATGAGGGAGTTATCTCAATTTTCTTGTGTTACTGTGACTTGCCTTGTATGAGAGTATGTGTTCAGTTTTGGAGAAAGTTCCATGAAGTGCAGAAAAGTTGGGGGATTGTCCTTTTAATCCTGTAGTCTGTGTAAAGAGGGAAACATATCTAATGTTTACCATTCTGGAATTCCTCCCTATATTAAAAACTGCCAAATTACCTGTCCACACTTTTCTTGGGGACCTGAACTGCAGAATTACTAAGGACTCATGGAGTTATATTCAGGTGTCTAGAAACAGTCATAGGGTTTTCCAAGTTCATTACCAGTGATGGCTCATGAGTGATGTTTTTGCTTTGTTTGGCCTTCATGTCAGAGGCTTCTGATGCCTCACTTGCAAATTATATTTAGCTCTGTGCTGATTTCTCTTCCCAAGTGAAAAGCCTGAAGTAGAGATTTCAGAGCAATTGCTTCTCCTTTTCAAGTGTCTATTATTTTGTATTGTATTTCTTCCAGAGAACTTCCTAATAGCAAAGATGGCCTTCTTTTGTAGGGCAGATGAAATTTACTTTTCTTTACTTTTTTTTATTACAATGTAATGAGTACACACATTTAGGGGTATTGTGTGGTATTTCAATACATGATTATATTATGTAGTAAGCAAATTAGAATTATTAACATTTCCATCTACTTTTTAAAATAATGTTTAGAGCCTTTGAACTCTCCCAGTTTTTCATAAAATATGTAGCATGGTATTGTGGCCTATCATCAACCCACTGTGCTGGGGACTTGAAACATTTTTTAGCTGTAAGTATTCTTTTTAATCAACAATCACATTAATCATTAGTTCTTCTGTTAGTTATCATCAAAGGCCAGATATTATAAAGCTAATGAATTATATAAAAATAAATGTATTACTTTCTCTGTCCCAAAGAAGTAATAGTAGGATATAGAAAGATCAACTCACAAACTAATTGGGATATGATACAAGTTTGTATTAGAATTCAATAGAGATTGAGTCATGTGTGATGAATTTGATCATGCCACTTGGATGAGGAAGATTTCTTTCTTTTTTTTTTTTTATTTGAGCTGAGGATCGAACCCAGGGCCTTGTACTTGCTAGGCGAGCGCTACACCACTGAGCTAAATCCCCAAACCCCGGATGAGGAAGATTTCAATGAGAAAATTATCCTTGGAAGAAAAAGTCTTTTCTCTGGTGGAAAGAATTAGGAAAGGTGAAAAGAGACATCCCAGGCAGAACAGCTGTGTGATGTAAATCATGAAGGCAAATGTAATGCAATCGTAGGAAAAAATATGTGACACTTTGTGTATTGTAAAGGAGGATTTAAGCAGAAATTAGATATGAGATAGTAACCTGGACATCAGTACATACATGATTATGAGGGTCTTAGGCTCTCTATTTATTTCAAATGGACAATAATTTTATACCAGATTGTCAAAGAAGAATTAACATACTCCATAAGTTATTTCACAAAACAGAAACAGAAGGAACATTGCCCAATTCTTTTATGAGGTCACAGTTATCCTGATACCTAAGCAACAAAAAAAGACAATTACAAACCAATTTCTCTTATGAACGTAGATGCAAAAGTTGTCAATAAAACACTTACAAACTAAACAAAAAATATCAAAAAGATCATCAGTATGATCAAATAGTCTTCACACTAGAGATGCAGGAATAGTTCAACAAATATAATCTCCACAAAATTAATCTTGTCAAGGTTCCACTTGAAAGGGATGGGACTCTCTAGCTGAGAAGTCATTGGAAATTGAAGGGTGTTATGATATGGAGAGATATTTTTATTTGGTTAATGTGCCCACTTGTATTAGGTCATGTTGTAGTGGATGGCCCATACCTATGCATTTATCTCAAAATATTATTATTTTATCAAATGTATTTTATAAAAAATAACCAAATATGTAATGTATTTTTACAAATATTCATGATGCTAGTAAAAATTTTGTCAAATTGAATGTCTAACTTTGTAAATAATAAGACAATGATATTTATTCTAACTATATACCATGCTGATGAACAGTTAACAGATGAAAATAATTTTTACATTGATAGAACTGTTAAGCAGAGATATTCAGTTCATGTATGTAAAAATGAACAGAAATATATCAGTTAAAATATTTCACCCATTGCTTTTTTCCAAATATTGTTATAGCCTAGAATTAATTTCCTTTGTATATGTACTTATATTTTATGTTTATTATTTTTGAATCAAAATTTTAACAAGACATATAATGTTTATAAAGGTGGATGTCTATTTCCTAAAGATTAACCTTTTTGAAATGAGATTTCACTGTTTATCCAAATTCTGGAATATATTTTCAGAGACTTTAGCAAATGCACTTTAAAAAATCCTTTGTATGGTGGTGGATTACACAAATTCTTCTGGTGTGCCAATATCATTTTTCTCTTACTGAACTATACATTTCAGAGCTCACTCCATGTAGACACACATAAAGAGATCGCTGGATATTTTAAATCTTCTTTTTGATTACATGGGATTACATTGTAGGTAATTCTTAATCTTTTCTAGTGACATAGAATATGATTTCATATATAGCAATGTGTCTGCATAAAAAATACAGGATTGAAGTAATTTAATCAAAATATGTATGAACTGACCATTTCAGTAATTATCACATTCTTTCTTAAGGGTTTCACCAATAAATACAACTACTAATAATGGATATAAATTTTTATAGTGAACAATGCTTCTTATAAAAACTTTTTCATTATTTTCATTCCAGTAAATAACAGATTGCACTTCATTCCCATTTTTGTGATTGTAAAAATATTTTAATTTGAATAGACAAACATGCATCAATTTTAAAGATGATTTGCCTTCCATATAGTCAATTTTCTTTGTTCCCAATTCCAAGGCTTTCCTTTGTACTTTCTGTGTTCTGTAAAAGACCCAACATTCATACACTCTAAATAATTGTTCAGCCAAAGTTCCTCTTTAAGCTTAATGCTCCATTTCATTTCTTCTTTAAATAGGTTATTTTACAACAGTATTTTGGAAGAGGTAAGGAGGGGCCTACAGTCTTGCTATTCTGAATCTTTTGGCAGCTTCTATGCTTAAGATATGTGTAGATCCAATCTTAAATGGTAACTGCTATCCTATAGAATAGAACCAAGACAAAGCCTCCCTTTCCAATCCTTCACATTGAATACTTTGTTTATTATGCCTATCTCTGAGGAGTAAATCTGGAGCATCCTGATAAAAGCAAACACCCTGATAAATGCAAGCCTACACATTATCCATTCAATTATGCATCCTGGGAAAGGGTGATATGTTATGAATTTTGGCACCATGATCAACTTGGGTGCTGTGAGATTGAATTACAAGGTTGGAATATGGACCTCAAAGGCTTGAAAGGTGGAAGCAGAAAATCCATTCCACTGCCTCCTGTGTTCTCTGTACTCTCTTTATATTAATATACTACATGGACAACAATGTGATGAATTTTCTAAAAATAGTTCCTGTATCTTGAAAGGAAACATCAAATTAAATAACTTGATAGTGTTTCTTTTCAAGTTCTGCCAGTAATTGCCATTTGATATTCTAAGAGTGGGGACTGGGACATTTTCTAAACTGCATCTTGAATTTAAAGAGAAAACATTAATGGGAGGAGATTAATCAGTGCATAACAAATCAAAGACAAGATTCTGAATTAAACCTCAAAATTATTCTAACTCCAGTATAATTGTCAAAAAAATGTAATGTGACTTTATGTTAAATTAGCTTATTTTTATGTAGATAGCATGTTCTTTAATCAACTTTTCAAAAAATCCCCCCTAATTTCCCATTGCAGCTGCCATAGCAAAGCGATGGAAGAGGTGTAAGTGAAAGGCATATCACCAAAGTGTTCTTGTTTTCCAAAAATGTATGGTCAGCATTTCATAGAACATTTAATTTTCAGTACATCCAATTGAAATGTTACCCCTCTTTTCTTTGCTTTCAAAACATTATACTAAAGATAATGACTACTAAGTTCTATGTATCTTGGCAATATAGCCACTCGCTTACTGGTCGATTCTGTCAAGTCATAAATGACCCTGAAATGAAAGAATCCTGGTGCCTATCATATGTTTTGAAAATGTTCTACAATTTTTAGATTTAATTTTGTATTTCAGTTGTTACTTCACTGTCTGATCTCAGATCACTGCTGCCAAAATGCTCACCAAATCTTTTATTAAGTATACTTATTCCATAAATTCAGTTATACAATTCTCATGTCCCCTCCTTCATTCTCCTCATCCTTACAGCATCATCTTTTGCATGTTTCAACCAAAAAACCCCAGTATTCTCTTAGTTCATATGTGTATTGAGCTGAATATTGAGAATGAAACAATATCCAAATAATTTCTAGATAAGAAGGCAGCCACACTCTTAAAAGGGATAGTGGTGCCAAGTCATAATTGATAGGAAGTCATAACATGACCACACGGTTGGGCTTGTCTGGTGGACCACCTAGTTATTTCTGGTTCAAACTAGCCATTTCCAGGGCAAAACATCTCGCGTGACTAGGACTCCATGGCTTTGCATGGTTGCTTAAAGCCACACGGCCATGTAATCTACACACATGCATGGAGTAGCCACATGCGTTCCTGTACACATGCACGGCCCACTCTTTAAAAAGCCGGCACCATTTTGCACAGGTCTCTTCTCTTCTCTTCTTCTCCTCTCTTCCTTTTCTCTTGACCACGTGTATGTTTCCCACAGGCCTGTCACATCTCAGCTCTTCTGTGGATTTGTCGTGTTTGGGATGTGTTCCTCCCAGGGTAAGAGCGCCAAAATAACTAACAATAATTATAGGCACACAATTTAAATTTAAACTGGCATAGAATTTAGGCATATTTATTTCATCTCTGGGTTCTTTGCACCAAAAATGTCCTTGTCCATTTAAAAAGATTGTCTTTTTTCTTCTTCCACAAACTATTGTCAAATGTTTACACTTCCCTTTCTAATGAGCCATTGATCCAGACCTTTACTTAAGTATAGAAATGTCACTATAGCAGTACTAGCTAATGCTAGAAAATTACATGTCCACACAGTTGTGCTTGCCCGGCGGACCGCCTAACTATTTCCGGTTCAGAATAGCTATCTCTGGGTCAGACTTCTTGTGGGACTGGGACTCTGTGGCTTTACATGGTTGCGTAAAGCGCGCATGCAGCCATGTAATCTACGCGCATGCGTGGAGTACCCACAGGAGTTCCTGTACACATGCGCGGCCCAACCTTTAAAAAACCGGTGCCATCTTGCATGAGCCCCCCTTATCTCCTCACCCACATGTGTTTCACACGGGCCTGTTACCTCTATCCTCTTTAATAAAACTCTTCTGTGGTCTTGTCGTGTTTGGGATGTGTTCCTAGCGCCGCTTAAATACTAACAGCTAATACTTGTACAGTATTGCTATGGATTAGTGAACCATCAGTATTCTGAAATATACACAGTATGATATTCATTTTTTATACATAATTAAGTTAGCTTTGATATTCTCCACATCATCCAAGTGGAGAATTTGAAGAAGGCAAGATAATAATAATCAAAGGGATTAATTATTTAATAGATTTTTTATCAATAATGAGTCTATGAAATATAATTTTGTTGAACATACTGATAAAAATATAACCATTATCCAGAAGGAACACTGAAGATCTCAATCATTTTTTTTTACATCAGTCATTGAAAAACCATGTATTTTATGTACATTCATCCCAGCTGTGCTCTGGAAACTGTTGTAAATTCACTCTGGCTATTTCATCAAAAACACATAAGTGCAAACAGTTTCATCATACTGAATTTCTCTTGGTTTCTGCTTATCAAATGACTGAATTATGTGCTATTGAATTATTTTTAGCATAAATATTTCTGAGCTTTACTTATGAAAAGTTATGAGAAATTATACTTTCTCCAGATAATCAAAATATTTGTAATTTATCTAAGTACCACAATAAATTAGGTATCCTAATTTTATTAGCATCCAACATGCTTTAAGCAATCTACCTGTGCTACATATGTAGTCATCTGATAGCTGTTCTCCCCTCTGGCATGAAAGTCAGGATCACTCGAAAAATAAAGTCAGTCTTGTAACCTTGAAAAACCATGAGATTTGCACATTTTTTAATTAACTTGTGCTTGGAGAGTCTAAAATCAGTGAAATATACTTTCTTAACCATGAGAGAAGTATTTATGTTCACTGACAATTTGTACCTATATTTATTGTTTGTTGTGTTCCTTTGCCCATTGATGTGGGATGTCTTCCTGTATGCTGTGATAATGGAGTTTTCCCAAGTTCCAGCCCTGAGAAAATTCCTTCCAGAGTCCTGGGGAAGATGCTACATTCAGCATGGGGTTATCTGAGGGAAAAGAATCTATGTACACCAAGCTCTTTGTCCGTTTACTTTATTCCTGTATGACAAAATTCTATCTACACAGCTTCAGCTCCATCCTCTCACATCCAGCTCCTCTCTGTGCCTTTTTTTCCTGTCTTCATAATTTTAGTGAGCTCCTATGCTTTTGACCTCATCTTTGTCTTCTGTTCCTTCATCCTCCATCTTGCCTTCCTAGTTCCTTACTCCTGGCTCTGAAAACTCTATGAGAGATCTGCCTTACCCTCTACAGAATCTCTATCTTCCTCTCTTTTCTCTGGCCCTGTGGTTCTGTCTCTCAGGAATCCAGTTCCACCCTTCACACCACCTGAATATGCAAAATCTTCTTTTGTTCTCAGTCAATTGCTCAGGAATGCCACTGGGCCTGAAGGCAAGGGATGATCTGCTATTCTGTTCCCTGCTAGCCTTCAGTGCTTTGTTTGGGGCTGACCCTAGCTAAAGAGGAAATTTGCAAAAGGCAGATACCTAATTCAAATGGTAAAAAGGGAGCAGGGAGCTCAGAGGCAGCAGGCCCTGCCTACATATCCTTACCCAAGTACTGGCCTGAGCAAGATGCTCACACATACACATTCTATGGGAATTATGAGCACAAAAAATTCATAATGAGGAGCAGCTGAATATTAAAAGTAAATAACATTAAATATTCCATGATAAATGGATTCCCACTTGAAGGACCTTTGGTCAGTCAAGGTATAGCTTACTATATACAGCTGGACTCCCTATATCATATTCTTGTGGCTCTCCACACTGTTGTGTTGCTCCCATTGACTAATAAATAAAGCTGTTTTGGCCTATCGCAAGGCAGCTTACAGGCAGGCTGGAAATCCAAGCAGTGATATGGAGAGAAGAAAGCAGGGAGAGACACCTAGCCACCGCCCAAGGGGCAGCAAGATGCCAGCACACTGGTAATGTCACAGCCACATGGCAAAACATAGATGAATAGAAATGGGTTAATTTAAGATGAAAGAGCTAACTATCTAGAACCCTGCCATAGGCCATCCAGTTTGTAAATAATATTAAGCCTCTGAGTGATTATTTTATAAGCAGTTGCAGGGCCATGGGGCCTGGTAGGACCACAGGGCAAGGCAGGACCAGAGAAACATACCATTACAGCCCATGCCCTCTGATCCTATGGTATTGACAACAGTGTTTTCTTTATTTTTCTTATTTTATTTTTATTTAAAATTTTTTATATTTTTTAATATCTTTTCCCTTCCCTAATTCCTCCAAGATCCTACCCAACTCCCTACCCACACAACTTCATGTTATTTCTCTTTCTCTAAACACAAAAAACATTTCTCCTCCCCCCTCAAAAAATAAAACAACAGATGAAAAAAAAATAGGACAAAAATATGCATACAAAATGAAACAGTCCCTCCTCAAACTCATGGAGGTTTTTTTTTTTTTTTTGTTTTGTTTTTTATGTTGGTCAACTACTACTGAGTATAAAACTCTTTGTGAAGTGTGGTTGATATATCCAGTGACACTCCATTGGGGGGAAAGAAAAAACCCTGATTTTCCCTTTCCCCAGAGTAATCAATTGTCAATCAACTTTAGGCATGGACTCTTATGTCTATCTCCCCTTCTCTTAGTGCTGGGCCTTTGCCTGATCCCTAATACGATGTCTTTACCAAAGACATCCTTCCATCTTGGTTCAAGGATATATGCAGAAGAAGAGATGGAAAGATTGTAAGGGCCAGAGATGGTACATGACTCTAGGGAAACAATTTCTTCCAGACACAACAATCTAATACATGATTGAACTCATCATGACTATGACAGCAGGCACTAGGCCCACACAGGTTCAAACCAGACAGAGTTTCTTTTTTAATAACATTTTAATTATTTTTTGAAAATTCTGTACAGTTATACAATGTATTTTGATTGTGTCTGTGCGTGATTACTGCCCTCCAACTTGCCCCTGTGTCCCTCATCCTGTCTCCCTCTCAACTCCATGTCCTCTAGTTATTTTGTTCTTGATAACTCCTGTGCCCCTAAGTAAATGGGTGTGGTTGATCAGGACTCACTGTTTTTCTGGACATTACTCTTCTTTCCTCACGTGTGTTTATCAGTAGGTCCCTGTAAGATAAAGTGTAAGGCATTTTTTATTTCACAAGGTCGAGAACAGAGACTATTATTGAAGTATGTAGTCAAATGGCTTTCAACTACCATAGAAGAACACAAGAGCCTCTCAGTGGCAATGGAAGACAGAGCCATCTCCTTCTTGGAATCTTGTGTTGGAGGAAGGGGAGATAGTCCACTGTTTTCTAAGAAAGGTGGATTTCCAGTTGTTTTTTTTTTTTTTTAAACCTATAGTAAGAGGTATTTGCCTAGTATATTTTCACATCAATATTCAATCAGTTCTGTCTTATTCCATGGGGAAAACAATTAGAGAGGGATAGAAAAAGGATACAGAAAATGGGAATTGTCATAAACTGCTGCTCTGACTGAAAGATACTAAAAATGCGTTAGGCAGTATCTATTCGATGGAATTGAAATGTACACAAAGATTTAATGTAAATGTTCATAACATTATAATAGTCAAAAAGTGGAACTGACTTCAATGTCTTCCAACTGCAATGAAGATAGAAAAAAATTGTCAATGAGAAAGGAATACTTTTAGAATCAGCATCATGGCTGAACCTATGTAATATTATACTAAATTGAGTTAATTCAAACAAGAGACTATATACTGTATGATTGTGTTTATTTCTCAAAGGGAAAATTATAGATCAGAAGTAGATTAGTAGTTTCTTGGGGTTCAATCTATAATGAGGCAAGAGAGACTCAGTTTAAGGAGATGAAAACACTGTAAATGTGATCTATGGTGATGACAATGAAACTCCCAATTGATTCATAAACTTGGGGTACAGGAATATTATGATATATACAATGTATCTTGGCAATGTTGTTTATAAAACTAACACTGCTACTTTGTGTTAACCTTTTTTCTTCCTAGTGCTTGGTGTTCCACATTCTTGTTAGAATGCTATGGGTTCTGGCCAATTTTATGTATAGTTGTTCAAAACTATCCAAGGAGTTGTTTGGTATCCTATGACATGAACAATCAATGCTTTGGGATCCTGGCCAAACAACTCCAATTTAGTGATGAGTCATGAATTGAGAAAACTAGGGGCTCTAATTTATAGACCTGTAATGTAAATTTGTCCAATTTTTTTTCAGTTAGCTTGCATCAATACCCTCTCTATTTTGATGAAAGTACTTGAAATTTTAAAACAAATTTTGAATATTTCTAAAGTGAGTAGCAATGAGATACAATAATGTCTAAATCCATCCATGAGAGGGAGTACAAGGAGCAGAATACAGCAGAATACACTCTTCTCATTCTCCTACCACTTAAGATTCAGGATACTAAGTAAGGTTATTCTTCTGATTCTTCTGAAAAGGAACAACTGATATCACCTAAATCAACCAAACAACAACAAATTAAAAAAAAAAACTTACTGTAAACAGTGCTTAAGAAAAGTTGTTTGAAAAATGCTCCAAGAATATTAAGAACAATGTAGCTACTGTCTCCTTTTCGTATAATAAGGGAGAAGTTGTATCTCATACTGGAAAATGCTCCTTTGAAGCTCAGTTATATATAACAGGCATCAGTTTGGTCCAAATAAGTGTTGTTTGATTGTCTGAATACTTAATAAGTTCATAAAAGCTACAATAACAGCTCATACTTTCAATATTTTTTTTCTTGAAAGAATTGTCATAAAACTGCATTTCATTGGCTTGAAAACAAAATAAATGGAAGGAAAATTACATTATTTACATTAAATGAAATTATATGAGTACAATGTATTTGGTAACATAAAGGAGTGAAAATACAATGGCCATATGATCTGAGTAAAAAGAGCCTCATCTCTCCTCTCCAAAAATGTGTTGTGTTTAGGAGGCACGGCTATGTGATTTGGTGGCTGACTTGCTTGGATTGCTGTCAAGCTGCCAGTAATTACTGTATTTGGGGGTTTTAACATGCTCTTGGGATTAGAAAGGTCCAGCAAGATACTCTCTTGCAGATAAAAGAACTATGGAGACAGTGGCACTAAGGATGTGCAGCAGAATAGCTTCACGGCTATTGTGAAGGGGATAATGCCCCGTTCAACAAGCTCGTCTTATGAAAGATCTGCTTGACTTCCTCCAAAGCCCCTGGTGCCAGAATCCAACAGCCTGGAACCCTTTCAAAGCACCTGCCAGGAATTACATCAGATTCTACCCAGAGAGTGCAGGAACACATGAGCAGTGTATCTCAGTAGCCAAGAGACAAAATACTGGAAGACATAAATATAAATTTAGCAACTGTCTGAAAGGAAACATCCTGTTTGTCTCCTTGACTTGCAGCACAAGAAACGTGTGAAAGAGAATTGTATTGTTTCTTTATAGCACTATGTCAAGAAACCTTGTAGGCAAGTGAGCCATAGTACAAAGTAATTGAAAGGAAAATTAAACTAGCAGAAAAATGTAGAGCATAAAGAAAGCAAGTGATAATATTGCCAATAAGAACAAAGCAGATTTATGTGATGTTTTCAGTCCACTAAACCTTCCTGTGTTTTAATTTTTTAACGTGAGAAAGGCAAGATAACCTTAATATGCTAGTTCTACTGATGGCAATGTGTTAATTTTTGTGAAAAGTTGAGGAACTTGTTTTAAAGAGAAAGAACATATGAATGTTTTTATATTTATGCACAATGCTATGTTAATCAATGTTCAAAACAGTGAACAAGCATACATTCACTGGGTTGATGCTGGTCTAGTATGAACATATTTTACTAAACTAATCTACACTCTTAATTCAGTATTTATGATCTTTTATTGGTTGTTTTGGAGAAAATAGAGGATAAAAGATAATTTTTGAAAAAATTCCATAAGACATATCTAGTGAAACATGAACTATAGGATAGTGTGACAGTGCATTCCTCCCTTCTGACAATTAAAAGGAGAAGAAACAATGTAACACTGGACCATAGTGGCTCTTTTGGCAATGGTTCAGTATAGAATAAATTGAGAAAGAGTCTATGAAGTCTGATATATCAGGCACATTCAGAATATTATTTCCTTGTATCCAGGACAGATTAGAGATCTCTCTCTGTGGTAGAAGTTATTATGAAAAACTGTTAAACAGTTTGACTTCCTATTCCATGCTCCACATTTCAAATATTCTTTTGCAAGATGAAGAAGAAACAGAAACATGATAGGTAAAGAGAGTTGCTTTAGATTCATGGACTTTTGATAGACTTCCTATCTTTCTCATGGCCTACCTCTCTCCGCCTTCCTTTTCCCTTTGCTTAAAACCTCTGTCCTCTCTTCTCTTTCCTTTTCTCTACCTCTCATTCCCCACTTCCTCCCTCCCTCTCTCCTTCTTTCCTTTTCTTCCTTCCTCCCTCCTTCTTTCTTTTCCTTTCTGTTTGCTAGAAATATAATCCTTGCCCTCAATCATATTAGAAAAGTACTTTATCACTCAGTTACATCTCCAATTATTTCCTAATATTTTTCAAAGGAATTAAATTATGTTGCACTTTTTTTTTCTTAACCAGAACAGCAAGTTTTCAAGTCGGTTAATAATGTACTCTATTGTTGGTTGCTTTTGCTCTTTTGGCTATTTGGGGGGCTGCCAACTAGCTCCCAAATAAATCACACACAGAGAGACTTACTTTAACTATAAATGCCTGCCCTTAGCTTGGTTTCTTTTTTGCCAGCTTTTTTTTACTAAATTAGCCCATCTACCTTTTGCCTTTAGGACTTTACCTTTTTCTACTTCTGTATATCTTTCTTACTCCATTGCTGGTTGTGTAGCTGGGTGGCTGGCTCCTTGCACCCTTCTCCTTCTCTTACTCCTTCCTTGATCTTTCTTCTTCTACTCATTTTCTCTGCCTGCCAGCCCCACCTATTCTTTCTTCTGCTTCACTATTGGCCATTCAGCTCTTTATTAGACCATCAAATGTTTTAGACAGGCACAGTAACACAGCTTCAGATAATTAAATGAATGCAACATAAAAGACTGCAACACATCTTTGTATCATTAAAACAAATGTTACACAGCATAAACAAATGTGACACATCTTAAAGTAATATTCCACAACAATGCTCTACACTTCAAGCACCAGCAAATGTATGAAGCCTCATGGTCACCGATATCTGTGCTCTTTCCTATGAATTTAGTTCATTCTAATGGAAGAATAAAGGTTATCAGATGGGCAATTCCTGATCTCATTTTACAAAGGATTGTTTTCCTTTCCTGTCCAGGGATGATAGCTTTGCTTTTATTCTGATCTGGTGTGTATGTGTGTGTGTGTGTGTGTGTGTGTGTGTGTGTGTGTGTATGGTAGCATGTAATATCTTGATGTATGTGTACTTTATGTAATATTCAATTCAATAGAAATGTATTTCCTCAAATAGATAACATTTCCTTAGAGTGAAGTACTCTTTTGGCTTTTCACGAACATGTAGTATTGTCATCTCTAGTTAGCTTCTGTGCAATAGCTCATCAGTTTATAATTTTTCTAACTATAACTTAGTACTCATTGATTGACTTTTGGATTCCACATCTGAAATAAAGCAGTCTTTGTCTTTCTGTGCTTGACTTTTTTCACTTAACACATGACTTCTGCTCCATCTACTTAGCATTTTATTTTCATGGTAGAATAAGATTGTCGTATGCATATCTACTATATTACCTAGTGACAAGTTATTCTGAGAAGTTTTCACTTGCCTGTCATTTATATGTATATTATTCTTTGAGAAGTGTTTATCTGCTCATTTTAAATAGGACCATTTGTTTTTTAATACTCAACTGTTGTTAAGCATACATTATACATTTATACATTATGAATATTGTCAGAAAATGTGTTCACCTGTTCTATAGACTGTATCTTTCTTTGGATAACTTTATTTGATAAGCATCAGATGACTGCATTTGATTAGCTAATTTAATAACTTCTCATTTTTCTGTATTTTCTTTTGTACCTTGTACTTCAGATGTATTTACTCCCAAAACTATCTATTCCAGTATCCTAAAATGTTTCTGTTACATTTCCTTTCCTTTTTCATTAATAGTTTTAGTTCTTGCATTGAAAACATAAATCCATTTTCATATTCTGCTCAGTAGGTCTATTCTCATTCCCTTGCATGTGGATATGTACAGCCTGCTGATACTTGGGCAGGGCATGAATGGAAAAAAAAAATCAGTCTTTTAGATAAACATTTCCGGGACAATTGGGCAACCACATGCTGAACAATGAGAATAGATTCTTATCACTTATGGAGGCTTCATTATGTCTCTGTTCTCAGCTCTTTCCATAGTGCTATGGCAGTCTAGAAGTGTTTGTTAAGCTGCATAGATGTATCAAAAAAGAGTTTCACTTTTAGAAAATCATATTCTAATATAAGTCCTATCTCTTTCCTATTCTCTTCTGGAAGAAGGCTAACAATCAGAATGATTTTTTTTTGTAATAGACTCACACATTAATTTGTTGACAAGAGATCTTCAAGGGAGGAAATGTGACACAGAGAGGCAATTATTTTGCAAATTCATGTTAATTACAGCCCATTATTTTTTATTTCTTTGTCTGAAGTTCTTAGTTTAGAAACTCCAGGATCCTGCTTTAACCTCAATTGAGACAAAATGCACTGTGCTTTTGTACCACTGTTGACTATAATATGAAGGGACGATTTAAATCTGTGGCAGACCAGAATTGCTGCTGGGTGCCGTCTTCTTAATTTGTAAAGTATGTTGATGTTTCAAGCAGGTAATTGTTTTCACATAAATCTAATATAGGAAGAAAAATCTAGCCTAGAAGATTCACAACAAAGAAGCTATTGTTTGCCCTCTCCTTCCTTCCCTCTTTGATTCCCCTTCCTTTGTGTCTTTGTTCATTCATTTCTTCCTTCATTCCTTTGTTCCTACCTCTGTTACTTTGTTCATTCATTGACTCCTTCCTTCCTTTTTCTATCATTTGTTCATTAACTAGTTTATACATTACAGGAAAAATGCATTTTCTGAGTAGTGAGTAATGAAGAAATTATTTTAATACTTAAAAATATCTTGAGTGATAGGAATTGTCATTTCTACTTTATTTATTTATCTTTTTAAAAGATTTATTTATTTATTATGTATACAGCATGTATGCCTGCAGGCCAGAAGAGGGCACCAGATCTCATTACAGATGGTTGTGAGCCACCATGTGGTTGCTGGGAATTGAACTCAGGACCTCTGGAAGAGAAGTCAGTGCTCTTAACCTCTGAGCCATCTCTCCAGCCCCATTTCTACTTTGTAGGAACCAACACAAATACATAGGCATTTATGACTGGAGATAATGTTCAGCAATTAAGAGAACTTCTTGTTCTTCTAGAGGACTACACTTTGGTTCTGAGCATCCACATCAGATAATACAGAACTTCCTGTAAATCTAGCTCCTGGGGATTCAATGCTCTCTTCTGTTCTGTGTTATCATACCCCAACACATTGCAGACTTGCACATATGCACATAAATAACAAATAAACATTAAAAATAAATAAACCAATTCAGCTCTTATTCTCTTGAAATTCTGTTCCTCACTCCCAGTTTCTATACCATCCCTAAATATGGATAAGACACATTCAACAACCTTAGGGCCCAGTTATGCAGCATCAAGTTGGATTTTTCAGCCACCATATTCACTGACTGTCAGCACAGGAGTCTCATTTCTTTAGTTGAAGTAAAAATGAAAATGTCATGTTATAGAAATTCCAACCAACAAAGAATCAACTGTGCAGTCTGAGAAACAGGAAAACTCCTATTTATTTATACAGTGGAAGGACCCAGGCTAATGCCTCAAGAAGGTCCAGCAGTCCCCCACAGTTTCTTACAACTTTTATCAGTCAATTTGGCCACCCACAGATGGTATCTGAGTCCCACACTAAGAGCAATTTCCATTAAAGTTGAGCATGTTCACAGCAACATAAATTTCAGAAACAAATATGTATTTATAGGTAGATGTTTGCATGTGACAATTAAAAATTCATTTCTTAGCAAATAGGATGTGTAGTTTGGCCATAGGGCTGTGGTAATCATTCCCCAAGGCAATTTCTTGCTAAGGCTTGTCTAAGATAAGAGGAAGGAGTTTTTAATAAGCAGGAACAACTCAGCATAGTTAAGTCAAACTTTAACTCAATGTGTTTCTGCAAAGTGCTGTAGTTTCTAGGCAGGGATTTCTCGTTGGCAATCGTAACATAGGGTAGTGACAAGAAGTCATGATATGGGCTAGGACTCAGAAATATCAGCTGGCACCAAGGGCTGCTGAAATAATGATTTGAACAGCACCCAGATTTTCTTTGTCCTTTCACCTGAACATATTTTAGAGGAGTTTCTTCTTTCTATTTCCCTTGGTTTTGGCCCTATGCTCTCTCTAAATTAGCTAGCTGTCTGCTTTGCACCTTATGTGGTAGAATAACACTCAAGACTTTTTGATTCCCATCATGAGTCTGTCTCAGTTTTACTTCTAAGTTGGGGGCAATAACTTTTTGAGCTAGGTTTTGGCTATGTTTACATTCCTTAGATCAATTACTGGTCCTAGGAGTCATATGTTTCATGCTAAAAGAACGCGTTTTTGTGATGTTTATTGTGATGACAGTCTTCTCATTTTCAAAGCATAGAAAGGATCCATTGATAAGTAGAATTTCTCTTTCCTGGAGAAGAATTTCCAAGGTTAATTGTGCCCTTTTTTGTTTCCACTAGAAGAAGAAATATCAAAAGGTGTCATTGTCAAAAAATGACTCATGACACTTTCTACAATGTGGCATGCTTTTTCCCCTCTGTTATTCTCACCATTATGTCCAGCATAATTGCTAATGCTTGAGGTCTCACTGCATTGTATTTTCATCTCCAGAAAACTATAGACAAAGCATTATCTTGGACTCCCTGTAAACATTAAGTAGCAACAATTTTCACTAAAGCGTTGATTTACTGTTGAACACTTGTGTGTCTGCTGTTTCCTTAGGTATGGTTGTTCTTTTTGTTCAAACAACATGAGCTACTGTCTTGTATGTGTCTCTGAGATTGGTGTTTTCTACAGGGTCTGATGCATTTTCTCAGAAAAATCAATCCCTTGTTTCACTGCTCATAAGGGCTATCAACCGACTTTATCAAGTCTGGTAGTTATGCCTGCCAGCTGATAAGTTTCCAGTCACTCCTCCTTCCTGAATCTGTTGCATGTAACCCTGTCTAGGCTGCATATAGTCATGAAGGAAACTAGAGTATACAGGAATGCTTATTGGGACTTTGGACTTCTGCATGACTTGATGGTTCAGCTGGTCATAAAGCAGTCATATTTTGGAGGACATTTCAGTGATGTAGGTAACTGATCCTATAAGTAATCTTAATAAAATTCACCAAGAAAGAATGGTGGCCATCTGCAGTAAGAAGAGCCCAAATGCTGCCACAGTTTACATATATGATAGCTCTTCCATAGTGGATATTTGAACACCATAGTGGATATTTATTAGTATATGCTGGGTGCATATGCTAGTACATGTATAATCCAACTATATAATAAAAAAGGCTTAATGATGATATAAGAGTTTTTCAGCAATCGTGGTCCTTGATTTATGTTATCAATTTATGCCTACCGTTTGTAGAAAGGCACACACCTAGTCCTTTCTGTAAGACATTAATCTAGTTGTCAGGCCCGTTGTGTAGCAACTGAGCTTACTCTCCCCGAAGAAGGCTTCTGTGACGGAGCCACTTGCAGAGTGTTCTGGATCAGTGCTCACAGGGAACAAGTTTCCTTGCTGCCCTCCTTCTGCACCAAAGTGACATAAACTGTTAGAGAAATGTGTTAGTGGAAATTATGGTGGATTATAAAAACTTGGAACACTTTCATTAATAATAGAACACAGCCGGTGGAAACCCAAACCTCTATTTCTTAATAAAATGGGGCTTCTTTCTCTCAAGGTACAAATACTATTTGATGCTTTTTAAGTTACAGACATTTAAAATAGGAAACATCTATGGAAGTTATTTTTTGTGTAGTCATGATATTATGCTTCCTTTTCTTTTACAAAAGGCAGAAGAACTAATGAAGTTATGGAATTCAAGGCTGTGATTTCAAACAAACATCTTGCCTTCTACAGTACAATTTATCATTTTTTGATATATCAGATTTTATGTGATTGGTTCTAGGAAAGTTCCTTGACTCTGAGGAAGGTAATGTGTTACAGGTGCAATCACAGCTCTGTGAGTAAAATCAATATAATAAAAGATTTACCTTGGCAAGGAAAATCAAACCTTCTTTTGAGCCAGAGTTGGTATAGCAGAAATGGGAAGATAATCCTGCTAAAAACCGTAAGAAACTCAGAGAAATGTGGGCAATAAAAGACAGTAATCATTTATTTTATGATGCAAGTAGTTCCTTCGTTTGATCACAGGAGAGCACTGTTCATCTATGAAACATTTTGTTTAAAGGGAATATGTGGAGCTTTTGTGGTTCAGAGGAGATTTGATGTGGCAAATTACACAGACCTTATTACTGAGTCATAACCATAAAAAAGGTACACATTCTTCTCATCGAAAAAATGATAGATATATACAAGATGCTGTAAGTTGTCAGTGTATGTATCTTGAAATCAACCAGCAAGGGTACATGTTTCTGAATATTTCTGGTATAGAACTATAGACTCCAAATGCTCCCAATAATAGGCAAAATGCATTTTCTTTCCTAAAAACAACTACCTACATCAGGATTTATGTTTTAGGTGTTTTGTTTAGAAACAGACCTCAATTAATCTCAAGCCTATAAAAGTTAACTTAAATATTATGTAAATGTCAGTAAATCTCCAGATAATCTGGGAGCTGGTCTGTGTGTGTTACTTAGTCAGGTTATATTTTAATAATAGGATTCAAACTATGTTTTGCTTTCCAAGACTCAGGTGATTTTTGAAAAGATGGAATTATTTTTCCAGACTGTAATTAACAAGAGATTTAATTACCATTCTAGCCAGTTATGAACAAGCAACATTATCCCTAGGTTTATTTTTATCAATTTTGTAAGGTTGCTGCATTACTACTCTATCAATAAATCAGCAGGTGTAGTCCAAGCAGAAGTTTATTTTATTGCCTTAAACTTATCCCATCAAACATTGTTGGTAGAAATTAGATAGTCCAATTCATTTTCCTTAAGTTCTTTCTAAAGTTAAATCCAAACCTGCATTTTATATAGTTGGAGAGGGCCAGAAGTTTTTCAGTACTGTTATCCCGTTTCCCCTTTTAAGGTGTGTCCTGCTTTCTCCTCCTCCTCCTCCTTCTTCTTTTTACCCAGCATTCCAACACTTTGTGGAATTTATAATGATTTAATCTCTAAGTATGGGTGTATGTAAGCATCTATGTGTCAGTATCTGCAGATGAGTGCTGGTGGCCACAGTGGTCAGAGGCCTGATAATCCCTGGTATTGGTGAAATTATTAAGGCTACTCCACGTAGTTAAAAGGGAGGTTTATTTTGTGGGGTAACTTACAAGTGAAGGGGTAGGTTGCAGGGTCTGGCAAAGGTATAGCGCAGTCCGGCGGTGTTCTCTGCTCTGTCTACCTCCCGCGTCCAGGGTCCCAGAACCAACAGAGCGACCTCCTCCAGCTCCTTGGTCTTCCGCTTCCTCCTCCACCCTGCCTGTGGGTGTGACCATTACCGAAGCCTCAGTGGGGGTTGGAACTTCCAGGCCAATGCTGGGATGGCTATCCACTACACCCTGGAGTTGAGTTAGATGTTGTTGTTAAGCTTACTGATGCAGATGTTATGCATCAAACTCAGGCCCTCTCCAAGAGCAGTATGTGCTTTTAGCCACTGAGTCATTTCTCTTGTTTCTGCTTTCATGTTTTTAAATTTGTTTTTTTATAAAAATATTTATTGATATTAATTGCAAAATCAGCTAATTACATAAAAATCCACACTTTACCTCAATGACCTACTTTTCTGGAAGCATACAAAAGGAGGGCGTTTCTTAGGTACTCTCAAGCATGTGTGTGCAAATAAGACAGTATTATCTTATGCTACCAGAAAATATGAAGCTTCTTGCTAATTTACAGCAACCACTGCTGAGTCTTCACTTTTCCATTCTTCCTGACTATTTCAGGGTAGTGTCCATCCTGGAAATAGCAGGCAGTGAGCTTCAGGAAAGTTTTTCTTCTAGTTAAATTTTCTTCAAATACTCTATTAGCAGCATCCCACATATTTATGAATTTAGATTCACAAATCACGTATTTGTGAATACCTAGAGTGTTAATTTTCAAGTTTTATTGCAGCTGTCTCATTGTGGGTGGATATAACCGGAAAGCAATAGAGGAAAATGTTTTACCTAATAGATAAACCAGTTTGCAATCTTATGTAAATTATCTAGAACAAGGGCAGAAATTTCTTAAACAGCCTGGAATTCTCATTTTCAGAAAGAAGGCCTAACATGGATAATAATGACTTTCCAGGCATGACTCTCCCCTGGAAAACACTGCAACAATTGAATTTATTTTACTTCTGGAAATCTTCAAATTATTGCCCCACAACAAATAATACTTTTTAATTTAGTGTTCTTTTTTGATTTCATTGTGATTTTCAAAAACAATAAAGAGTGAGATCTTCTAAAATTATCCAGTCAGAAATGGATTGAACCACCAAATGAAATCCCTCTTGGTGAAGACTTCTCATTGTTCTTTGAAACTTTTCATTTAAGAAACAGAGTAAGATGGGAGTACATTGTGTTAACTCTTGATCCAAAGCTTTCATGTTTATGTTTAAGTGACTTCCTTTTTCACCTCTTACACATAACACCCATTGTTTATGATGTTTTTGTTTCATTTGTTTGTTTTTAAATGTTCAATGTTGATGTGTTTACAGTGGCATACTTGATAACAGACAACAATATTTATTGTTTGAATTGTAGTGCCTCAGATCCTTAGGCACCAATAATTCATAAGCTAAATTTAATAATGGGCTCAGGTGTTCCTCAGTGGTGGAGCACTTGAATTATGTGTTTCAGGACCCAGACTTCTTCCTCAACTGTCCCATCCCTAAAACAATAACAACAGGCCATGCTCCTACTTTATTAAAATGATTTTGGTGCTCAAGGGAAAATAAGAAACTTGGAGATTTAAACTCAGAACTTTTCTGCTTCAGAAAATATGTCCCAAATTATGTCAGTGACTATACAGAGGCAGCAGCCCTGCTGATAACCAGTTAGTCACAGAATCCTGCACTATCACTATGGTTAGTTCAGGCTCCGGATAATGTCACCACCTCCAGGTACTCCATTACTTTTCTTTCACTGTTTCCTCTTTTGAAGTTTGGATGAGTATATTTGACTCGTAAATCCAGCTCAGGTGCATTTGAGCTTGTGCCCATGAGCTTGCAGCAATGGCTTAGGACATTCTGACTCTATTGTGTATAAAGATGTTTATGATGTAGGTATATCTGTTACCATTGAAAAGATACAGACAGGTGATGAGCTGAAGATCTATGCCATCTCAAAAACTTATCTAGTTTCCTAATAGCTATTGCGGATGGGTCCCTGGCTGTTAGGATGAGATAAAGAAGACTGAGCTACTTGTATAAAACACTACTGTATGCAATCTCTCCTCTTGTGAACCCCCAAACATTAATGTCAAATAACAATCTTAATAATATGAATGCATACAATTATACTTATTTTTAAAGATTATTAGTTACCATAAGTAACCTTTAATAAATGAATGATCATATAATTATAAAAGACAATAGAAAAAATAAAAAAGGCAAAATCCCTAAATATAAAAGCATAAATAAATCTCAAGGAATAAAAATATAGAAACACTGTCAGAATAGAATATAACCAAATTTTTACCAAGTATGGCAAAGCTTGTGCTTTTTGGGTATAAAATATATGCATTATAAAGCCAGCATGCAAGTCTTGTTAAGGGGAAGAAGACAGCCTCTTCCTGCAGTCAATGAGTTATCTCTGACAAGCATGATGCTACCCTTGACATATAAATGACCTGTTTCCCTTTGTAGTTGTTCACTGATAGCTAGATGTAGGTTTTAAAACTACTTTTAAAGCACTTTCAACTCCAGTCTCAGTTTCTCTTCCTAAGATGTGGGAAAAATAATAGGAGGAAAGGTTGGAGGAAAAGAAGAGGAGAGTTTGCTGGCTTCCTTAAATCCTTTCCAAATTCAAAGTAGAGTTCTAGGTTGTCATGCAAATGGTCAATATTTAGAATGTTTGACTTATTTCCCAGTGTTCCAAAGTTATCACATGATCATATTGAACACCAAGATAGGAGTAAGTTTAGAAATGTGGTAATACATTACCTTCTACAGCTTGGATCTGGAATGTTCCTCAAAGGCCTGTGCATTAAAATTTTAGCCCCCAACATGGCACTGTTGGCCAGTGTAAACTTTAAGTGGGGAGGGGCTTCCTTATTGGGCATTCTCTAGGTCATAGAGGGCGTGTCTTAAAGTGGAAGGTAGACTACTACCCTTTCCTCACTTTCTTTTGCTTGATGGCTGCATTGTAATAGACCTCCAAACAATGACATCATTCAATTCATGATCTAACACACATCAAAATTTTGAGTAAATATTTCCTGCTATAGAAGATGATCATCACAAGTATTTATTACAGTGATAGGAAGCTTCATAGTACATTACTTATTCATATTTCCTCTTTACTTCAAGGTTTTAATGTACCAGCATATACATGACCCTGAAAAACAGTGTCATATCCTGTATTGGTGAGGCCTTCTTAGGATGCAGCATATTAAAATCTGGGCTTGGGTCTCCAAAAGAGCAAGAACAGAGGACTGTAGAAGGTGAAACTGAGTAGTTTTGCTATTCAGAGTTCACTCTTTTTTTTTTTTTTTTTTCTCTTTAAACTGTGTTTGAGTCAAATTTATCCTAGTTTCCAGGACGCTACCATTCTCACATTGTCAAATAGTTCCCACAAGTCAATGAAAGATGCAGCTGTAAATCTTTGCAGACTGTGCACTTTGGTATTGCTATAGACCCTTTTTTCCCCTGCTGGTTTGATAATTCTGAAATATCATGGAATATATTTCTCTGATGATATTATAGTCGTGACTATCCAATCTGCTCCATTCCTGATGACTGGCACCAGTGTGATCTATGCCGTGTATAACTAGGACAGTGACTTCTGATGACAAACTCATTTTAAATTCTAATTTAAAATAATGAATCTGACCTCTCATATCCTCTCAGATCAGTCCTGTTCAGCTACTTCTGGTGAACTGCATTCCTTGACTCTAGCAAATGTTTAATGTTAAAAGTTCCTCCCAGGGTTTCTTACACTCAGCATTCTATTTCAGAAGATAGAGATCAATTCTACAATGGCAATTTAAAGCAAATGGTTACAGCTATGCCATCTCTTAGAAATGATCTGATTTCTTTTGATCTTTACTCTATCCCATTTAAATTGACTTTCAACCTTGCAACATATTTATAAATAAAGAATATAAATGAAATATCAGAAATAATGAAATTAAGATAGATGCTAATCAAGGGGTAGCGGTAATTTCTCTGAATCATCAAGCTGATGTGATTGAGTCAGGTAGAAAGTTATATTAAGTAGATGAAAACAGCAGGTAATATGACTTAATACAGATGCTTGTGAGTCACAAGTATGTGCTAAAGTTTTGTTATGTGTAGGAAACTCCACCCCCTGGATAGCCTCATGTTCTAGATTCAAGGATAAGGTATACCTCATTTATATTAGAATTTTGTATTTTCAATAAAAACTGTGCTTTCCACGATGGCTCACAAATGTGCCTGAATTCCTTACTGCCTAGACTAGAGTAATACCAAATTCACTTCTGCATTTAGTTCTGGATCCTATTTTCATAATATTTTAAAAACTTCTTTCCATTTGATGATATGCTCAGGAAATGCTCTTATGGTATAATAAAATTTCAATTGATGAAATAAATACAATAAAGGAAAATTTCTGTTTTCCTTTAATTGGGTCATGTGGTTTCTTAAGTAAAATCACTCCTATAATAGATTATTTTGTGGACAACTAAGCTCCTGAGTCAGTCATCAAAATGTAACTAGTGTTAGATAACTCTTTTAAGTTTATTCAGGGTCATGTAGAAATGGAGATTTTTCTTTCACCTCAACAAACTCATAAATCCCTACTATTCTCAATGGAGTATCACAAATAATGAAGTGTAAGCTGTTTTTTTGCATTTGGTTCTTCTGTAACAGGGTCTCATCTCAGAGCTCTTGCTGGGCTGGACCTCACTGTGTCGAGTAGGCTGGGTTTGAACTCATAGAAATCTGATTGCTTCTTCTTCCTGAGTGCTGGGATTAAAGCCACTACCACCACACTCAGCACCACACATACCTTTGTATGTATGGTTCAAAATGAACCTTGGGCTTACACAGGGACACTTTGCTCAGCCTGGAAGGAGGGGACTGGACCTGCCTGTACTGAATCTACTAGGTTTAAATGAATCCCCAGGGGAGTCTTGGACCTGGAGGAGATGGGAATGGAGGGGAAGGGATGGAGGAAAGGTGGGGTGGGAGTAGGGAGGACAGGGGAACCCATGGCTGATGTGTAAAATTAAAATACAAATATAATAAAAAATTAAAAAAACAACAAAAAACCCCCAAATTCCTCCCTATATAAATAGACTGCACTAGTTATTTTTTTATCAGTAATATGACAAAATACCTGGGAAAACAACTTAAGGAAGGAAGGGTTTATTTCCCCCACAGTTTGAGGATACAGTCATGGCAACAGGGGTGTGAGACCCAGTTACATTCCATCAACAGCAGAGGAGCAGATAGAAAGGTGCTTCTGGTCAGTCCCTATATTCCTTTTGCGTCTATCTTGGGGACATCAACTGCTATTAATGATACTGCCCAGATTCTGGAAGTGCCCTCCCCCGATTCAGCAAAATATTTCTAGAAAAAAGTCCTCATGCACACATTTACAGAAACGTTTCCATAACGATTCTATATTTAATCAAGTTGGCAATGAGCATTAATCATCATATACACTGTACGTATATAAGCATACATGCATATATATGCATATATAAGCTCAAATATGCACATATATATATATATATATATATATATATATATATATATATCATATGTAAAAAATGTTTCTCAGTCTAAGATGGAGTGTTAGGATGTGTTCTTATTTGTTTAACATAAACACATGTGTACAAATATATTCTTTAAATAATGCATTTATATTTTGACAGATTATCACTCAACTTTCAGGCAAATTCAATATTAACAAGGGGCAAAGGGTAGAATTATCAGTGTGTCATGATTTCAGTGTGACATAAGATATTAATTGTCACTAAATTTTCTCTTTGGATAAAGTATCTTATAACTTTACCATTCTTTATTGGAGCAGCATGCCTGAAAGATAAGTACCTACTAAAAATACATCTTGATAATGACAGCATTGACTAAAATCTTTCTGTCAAACTACCATACTGTATATTACAAACCTTTGTAGACCTTCAAAATTGTTCTGTTAAGTTGATCCTATCACTTTGATTCTAAAGGGCTGAAAAAAAGTCTATATTCATGCACTGACCTGTATAGTGTCATTTTTGTTGTTATTAGTAGATCCACAAATGAACTCCAAATCGCTCTGGAATAGATTCTATATTCTGTCTTCCTTCTCCAGGTTATGTTATTTGTGGTTGACATGTCAATGGTGTTGCTTGTTATTGGTTGGTTAGATCTATATTTTTAATGAGACCTGAATGAACAGAGGCAACAACTAGCTAGATTTCTGAAGTTAATAGACTAATGCTGCTGTATGATATGTGTTGTTAAGAGAAAAGTAATTCCAATACCCATATCCTGTCCTTATGTGCTAATAAGTATACACTGAGTAAATTACTGACTACCTGGTAGAGGAGTAATATGGAACAAAGATTCCCCATGGATCTCCCATTTACTTTATTTTCTTCTCTTTAACAATTTGAGGGTTGTGAAAGGCTAGCCATGGTTATTTGCATAAAACAGTTGCTATAGTAACCTTTGAGCATCATACTAGAGGATACCTACTAACTGTAACCTTTTTCTTTATGAGAGTAACATAATTTATAGGGCATGAGAATTGTGTTTCATTCTTATTCTCAAGGTGTTTGGCTATGTTATAAAGTCAGAATAGCTTAACTTTCAAATCACAGGCTCTTAGGAAAGACAAATTTTTTTGAGAAAATAAAAAATGATGATTTCATCTTTAGACTGTTAGAGAATGAGATCTGAAATGACATTAATGCTACTTTATGCCCTAAGAGTTTACCACGGCAATACATTTTCCACTTTGATTGTTTTTTTTTTTTTTTTTACTTTTCCCATTTGAATTTACTCAAAAAGCCTAATTCCACTTTTCAATACTATTCTCGTAAAATAGTCAAATGGAGAATCAAATTATGAGGCTTTCTAATTCAAACAAAACAAATGTGTTTTACACATATACATGTATTTTGAAGTCCTGTATTTTCACTGTATTCTAATAGTGTATAATAGGTTTTACATATAAAATCAGTCAATTAGGAAATGAATCTCTTTTAAAAATTTTTCTCAGATTATGTACTAATTATTGTTTTCATTCAGGATACTACCATTCAAAGATGAGCAATCAAATGTAATATAAACATACCATCTATTTGTCTTCCTGTTTGTCAGATATGAAAGGAATGTGTTCCTGTCTTCCAGTTATGAAGGAAGATGTCTAAGGTCTCTATCATCTGCCTTCACGCTGGAGTACCTTGATGTGTTGGTTATTTTTAAGTAAACTTGACATAGGCTAGAGTTATTTCAGAAGTAGGACTCTTAATTGAGAAAACACCTCTGTAAGACTAGCTTTAGGCAATTCTGTAGTGCATTTTCTTGATTAGTGACTGAGGTATGAGAGCCCAGCTCACCATGGGCAGTAAAACTGGAAAGGTGGTCCTTAGTGATGAAAGAAAAAAGATTGAGCAAGCTATGAGGAATAAGTCAGAAAGCAGATCACCCAGGCTTTCTGCTTCTGTTTTTGCCTCCAGGTTTGTGCTTGGAGTATTAACCTTGATTCCCTCAGTGATGGCATGTGACCTCAAAGTTGTAAGCTTAAATCAAACTTTTCCTCTCCCAGTTCGCTTTTTCCCCATGGTATTTTATCACAGCAATAAGAAGCCTTATGACAAAAATTGGGGGAAGAGGGGGAAAGACAGGGAAAGGGAGAAGGGGGAGGGAAAAATGGTAGCAGAAGTGGAGAATTGCCATGACAAACGTGACCACATTGTTTGAGGGAGAACTGTCAAAAATTTTTGGAAATTGGGGCTGGAAATGCCATCAAGTTCTCAGAGCTTAATGAACCATTATTGTGGGAAATTAGAATATAATGCTGAGAGCTGTGCTGATGAGGGAAACCTGCCTTGAGAAATTTCAGAGAGAAGTAACTACTCTATCAGGTATTTTATTATGCTATTTGTATTCAGGATCTATGGTGTCTGCTCAGCTGCAGCATAATAATTGGTTATGGTTAATAAGGGACCAGAAGTACTAAAGTAAGATCTTTGCTTGGATGTGACAATCAATAGTGGTCAGCGTGGGCTGAAGGATCAGCTGTGATTATGAAGGCACCAGCATCAGTGAAACCAAGTCTTCTGGGAAGTGTTTCTGTGGGATCAGCATACAGAAGCTGTAGTCTAGAGTGGACTAAGACTGTAACTCATGCTGGCCACTAAACTTGGTTATGTGTAAGAGTTTCCAAGGTCTTATTGATTTTGAAGGCATGAAGGATTCCTGGAAAGCAGCTGAGGTTTGGAACTGTGAGAAGCCAGGAGAGATCATGGATAAAGTTGCAGTCTTAATTACATTAGAAGCCCCAGGATTGCAAAGGCCATTGAGAGAAGTTGAGGCTTGGTATCATGTGGCATGGTCAGAGTCTCTGAGGAAAACCCAGTAGAGCATATTGGTAAAGGTACAATCCAGCTATAGTGGAGACCCCAGGATATTGGAGATACCAACATTGGATAGCCAATCAGGACAACATCAGGTGTAGAATGGAACTTGCTTGAGCCAGAAAATATATGTGTGCTGTAGTTGGAATGCCTGGAGAAGTGAAGCTTCCTGGGCCTAGCTGGAATAGCTAGAGAAGCTGTTTCCTAGGCCCTTTGGCGTCCCAAATATTTTGTGTTCCAGTTGTCAAATACTGGACTTTTAACAGTGCTGAAGTTTGGTTTTACATTATTTGATTGCAACCGTGCTTGGGATTTTCCTTTTTAAAATTAATAATAAGTAACTTATTTATTTATTTATTTTTCTAATTTGTAATATTTTTCTTTATTCTTGTTTCGTACAATACATTCCCACCTCAGCCTCACCTCCTTCTCTCCACACCACCTCTCCTCTTACCCAGACACCCACACCTACTGTTAGAAATCCCACCCCACCTCAAGCTAAGCCACGAACAGCATGTATTCAGAGAACCTAGTACTGACTAGTGGTTTGATTGCTGAATCAGTTTCTGTGAGTGACCTGCTCAGTTGATTCTGTGGGCCTTGTTCGCCTTGTAGCCTCCAGTTCTCTGGCTCTTACACTCTTTCTGCCCCCTCTTCCACAGCGTTCCCCCAGCTCCATCTAATGTTTGGTGGCGGGTCTCTGCACCTGCTCCCACAGGTTGCGTGGTAATGACCCTTTGATGACAACTGGGCTAGGCACTGATCTCTGTCAGTTGTGTTTGCTCCTACCTCATGTCTCTGAGCAAGATGTGCTTGAGCAATGGTAGCTTAGAGCTTATTTTTATTTTATAGATGTTTGTAGTTAAGAGACTTTGGAATTTTAAAGAGAATTCAGAAATGATAGACTAGATATTTTTTAGAAACAGGATATTTTATAAAGGCTTTGAACTTTGAGAAAGACTTTGGATATTTTAAAGAGATTAAGCTTAAGTGTTTAAAAATATAAAGAGTGTAGAAAACTTTAAAGTGGAGAATATAATACCTAGGAAAAATAAAAAAGGAAACTTCTTTGTTTCCTAGTGGTGTTTCTGTGTCAAGCTGATAGGTTCAGTGACTTCCCTGCAAACTCTTCATGAGCTAGAGTTGTTTGGGAATAGGGAATTAATTAATTTTTTACTTTTAGATAAAAGATAATTATCTCTGTATAGTTGTTGTATTAGTACAGTAAGAAGTCTTTGAATAGGCCTTGCTCATGGTGCTGCAACTACTTTGAGTTCATATGAGCAATTGTCCTGTTGTGATAGAAAATACTATTTTTCTGGAGTCATTCCCTACCTCTTGCTCTTACAATCTTACACCCCTCTTCTGGAATGATATCTGGACGTTGGTAAGAGGTGTTATGATAAGCTGTAACAGGACTAAACATTCTTCAGTTCCTTGTTCTTTGAACTGTCATCAGTTGTGTGTCTGCATTAACCACCATCTCTTAAAAAAAAGCTTTCAGGATGAAGGATGAGGATAGGCTTCTCTATGTGTAGAGTGATTTTAATGATACCTCTTCTATTAGACATATCTTCAAACATTTGAAGAGTTGGTGGTGCTGTTTTGAGAAGCTTTAGATGTGCACCCTGGCTCAAGGAAGTCTGTCACTAAGAAAGACTTTGAGATGCAAAATGTTGCTCTACTCATGCTTGAAGTTGTAGATGTCAGCTCTCGCTTCCTGCTCCTGCTGCCATGCATGCTGTTTGCTGCTTGCTGCCTGATGCTATGCTTCCTGTCATGTTGGACTCTTACCATCTGGACCCATCAGCCCAAATAAACTCATCCTTCCATAATTTGTTTGGCCATGAATTTTTAAAAACAACTACAGAAGAGTAACTAACACAGTGAGTATCTGAATAAGTCATTAGGAAGCAGTTTAGTACTATGCCAGTCTAAGAGTAGTCATGGGTTATTCTTTAGGCCTATGACATATGCAGCCAAAGGCATTCAGTCCAATCAGAGACTGACTGGTTACTCACTCCCATGACATTTGTGGTACTCTTATACTAGTAGGCTTGGCTTGCCAGACCAGTCATTATTGCAGATTTGTAAGATTCACAGCTGAGTAGATCTGGTGATTATTTGACTTTTACAGTGTATTCAAAGTACCTATTAGCATCATGAAAGTGAGTGAGTAGGGATAAGATTCCCTTGTAAATAGTAGTTGTTTTCTCAGTGTCATGACACAAGTACGTGATGTTTCAAAAAAGAAAAAAAGATGTTACATTTATGCTCAGAGGATAACCAAGAACTACAACAATATCCTATAATACTTGGGGTGTTCTGGGATCACCAACTCCGAAGAGGTAAACTATTCATGGCACAAGGATATTAAACTGTTAGTGTCTAATAGAGACATTATTACTACATTGTGGGATAGCCTTTAAAATATTTTATATTTATATCTATTCATCCAGATTAATATATTTACATTTTCTACATATGTGTGTGGGAATACACAATATCATTTTATAACAGTAGATTTCTATGAGTTTTTCAAAATGTTTGTGTTAATCATTCCTTCCAGCATCCTTTCTTCTACCCTTCCCTCTCATCCTTATTAAACTCATATTTTCCCATTATTTACTTTGTATCATTGTGCTCTGTCTCCCCTCCCTTGAAATACCCATCCACCTTGTGGCCGTTTATTAATTTCCTGATGTCTAAGGTTATTTCAAATGGAATATACATACCTGAAAATTCACATCTAATATCTACAAATAAGAGAAACTACATTACAGTTTTCCTTCTGGGTCTGGGCTATCATAATTTTCTTATTCTTACTAGCTGCAAAATACTATGTTGTCTAAATCCATCACATTTTTATTATCCATTCATCAGTTAGTGGACATCTAGGCTGCTTCCATTTCCTGGATACTGGGATAGAGGTGCAATGAATATGTTAAGAAGGTATTTTATAATAACATATAGCGATCTATGGGAATGTGTCCAAGAGTGGTATAGTCAAATGTTGTTATAGACCCATTTCTAGCTTTTTGAGGAATCTCCACACTGGTTTTCACAGTGGCTGCACCTATCTTCACTCCAACCACAAAATCGTAGAAGAAAATTTCTGTAACCTAAAGTAAGGTATGCCTATAAAGATACAAGAAGCTTATGGAACACCAAACAGATTGGATCAGAAAGAAAAGTCCCCAAATCACATAATAATAATAACACTAAATCAAAACATATAAAACACAAAACACTAAACAGAACAAAGAAAGAAATTTAAAATATGCAAGGGAAAAAGGCCAATTAACATAAAGGCAGACCTATAAGAATTCCAACTCTCAATGGAGACTGGAAAATCCAGAAGGGCCTGGACAGCTAGCTATCTTGCAAACTCTAAGAAACCATGGATACTGGCCCAGTCTAATATACACAGCAGAATTTTCAATCACCATAGATGGAAAAAACAAGATATTTTATGACAAAATCAAATTTAAAGAATATCTACCCATAAATAAAGCCCTACAGAAAGTACTAAAAGGAAAACTCCAACCCAAGGAAGTTAAATATACCCTCATAAACGCAGGTGATAGATATCACACCAGCAAAATCCAAAGAAGACACACACACACACACACACACACACACACACACACACACACACTACCTTGGAGTAAAGGGTTGGAAACAGAATTTTAAAACAACCTAACAAGAAAGCAGGTATTGCTATATGATATATCTAACAAAATAGAGTTCAAACCAAAATTAATCTAAAGAGATGGAGAATAGTATTTCATACTCATTAATGAAAAAATGCACGAGGATGATGTATCAATTCTGAACATCTATGCACTGAATGTAAGGGCACCCACTTTTGAAAAGAGACTTACTAAAGCTTATATCACACATGGAACCCCACACACTAATAGTTGCACACTTCAACACCCAACTCTCACCAATGGACAGGTCTTCTAGAAAGAAACTAAACAGAGAAATAATGGAGCTAACAGATGCTGTGGATATCGCTCTGTACAAATAAAATGCTGATTGGCCAGTGGCCAGGCAGGAAGTATAGGTGGGACAAGAGAGAAGAGAATTCTGGGAAGTAGAAGGCTGGGGAGAGAGACACCGCCAGCCACCGCCATGAGAAGCAACATGTAAAGACACTGGTAAGCCACAAGCCATGTGACAAAGTATAGACTAATAGAAATGGGTTAATTTAAGATAGAAGAAGCAGATAACAAGAAGCCTGCCACGGCCATAGAGTTTATAAGCAATATAAGTTTCTGTGTACTTTCTTGGTTGGGTCTGAGCGACTGTGGGACTGGTGGGTAAGAGAGATTTGTCCTGACTGGGCCAGGCAGGAAAACTCTAACTACAAACAGATATTATGAATCAAATGAACCTAACATATATCTATAGAACATTTCACCCAAACACAAAAGGATATACCTCCTTCTCAGCTCCACATGGAACTTTCTTCAAAGTTGATGATGACATGCTTAGTCACAAGCAAGTTTCATCAGATATAAGAAAATTGAAATAACCTCCTCTATCTTACCAGATGACCATGAATTATTGTTGGATTTCAGGAACAACAGAAACATCAATAAGCCTACAAACTCATGAAAACTGAATAACTCTCTAATGAATGCCCATGGGATTACAGCAGAAATAAAGAAATTAAAGATTTCCTAGAATTCAAAGAAAATGAATGCACAACATACCAAACTTATGGGACACCGTGAAAGCTGTGCTAAGAGGAAAGTTCATAGCACTAGGTGCCTTCATAAAGAAATTGCAGAGGTCTCATGCTAGCAACTTAACAGTGCAACTGAAAGCTCTAGAACAAAAAGAAGCAAACACACACATAAGAGAGTAGATGTTAGAAATAATCAGCTGAGGGTTGAAATCAACAGAACATACAAAGCATCAATGGCACAGAGTTGATTCTTTAGGAAAATCAACAAAATAAATAAATCCTTATCCAACCTAATTAAAAAGCACAGAGATAATATCCAAATTAACAAAATTGGAAATGAAAAGGGGTACATAACAGCAGACTCCAAAGAGATTCAGAGACTTTTTAGTTCATACTTCAAACAATACCTGTACTTGACAAAACTGGAACATCTAAAAGAAATGAACAAATTTCTTGATATTTACCACTTACCAAAGTTAAATCAAGATCAGATAAACAATTTAAATACACCATATCTTGTAGTGGTAGCTTAATACTTCCACCAATAAAATCTGTGGTCTTTGAGAGTCTGCATGACATCTGTCTGGGATTTTCTGGCTTTTAAAGTCTCTTTTGAGAAGTTGGAGGAATACAGGAAACGGAAGCAGTCGTTAGAAGGCTCCCAACCAAAAAAGTCCAGGGCCAGATGGTTTTATCACAGAATTCTACCAGACATTCAAAGAAGAGTTAATACTAATACTCTTCAGACTATTTCACAAAATAGAAACAGCAGGAACATTGCCAAATTCATTTTATGAAGCTACAGTTACCCTGATACCCAAACACAAAGACTCAACAAAGAAAGAGAATTACAGACAATTTTCCCTCATAAATGTAGATCAGAAAATACTCAATAAAAAGTTGACAAGCCAAATCTAAGAACACATCAAAAAGATCATCAACCACAATCAAGTGGGTTTCAACCCAGAGATACAGGGTTGGTTCAACATATGAAAATCTGTCATTTAATCTACCACATGTACAATCTGAATGGAAAAAAAAAGGATGATCATCTTACTAAATGCTGAAGCAGCCTTTGACAAATCCAACACCCCTTCATGATAAAAGTCTTGGAGAGATCAGGAATACAAGGGACATACTTAAACATAATAAAAGCAATATACAACAAGCCAATAGCCAACATCAATTAAATAGAGAGAAATTCAAAGAAATTCCACTAAAATCAGGAACAAGATAAGGCTGTCCACTCTCTCAATGTCTGTTCAATCTTGTACTCGAATTTCTAGCTAGTGCAATAAGACAACAAAAGGAGATCAAGGGGACACAAGTTAGAGAGGAGGAAGTCAAAGTATCATTTTCCCCAGATGATATGATAGTATACATTCAGATTAGTTGATGAGTACATGAAAACCAACCTTGAAAGGACAATTCTCAACTTCATCCAGTAAAACAAAGAAAAGAAAAAAAAATTCCGTGATAGCTGAAACAATCCTAAACAATAAAGAACTGCTGGAAGTATCACCATTCCTGATTTTAAGTTGTACTACAGAGCTATAGTAATAAAAACTGCATGTTATTGGCATAAAAAGAGACACATGTGTGAGTAGAATCAAACTGAAGACCAGACACAAATCCACACACAGATGGCCACCTGAATCTTTTACAAAGTAACCAGAAATACCCACTGAGGAAAAAAGACAGTCGCTTCAATAAATGTTTCTGGTTAAACTGGATGCCTGCATGCAGAAGAATCCAAATAGATGTATACTTATCCTTCATGAAAGTCAAGCCCAAGTGAATCAAAGATCACAACATAAAACCAGATACACTGAAACTCATAAGTTAGTGGGAAATAGTGTTGAATGTGTTGGCACAGGAGACAACTTCCTGAACAGAACACCAATAGTGCAGACACTAAGATCCATAATTAATGAATGGGACCTCATGAAACAGAAAAGCTTCTGTAAGACGAAAGACATTGTCAATAGGACAAAATGGCAGCCTACAAAATAGTAAAAGATCTTCACCATTAGAGTGCTGATTTACAAAATATATAAAGAACTCAGGAAACTAGCCATCAAAAAACCAAATAATCCAATTTAAAAGTGGGGTACAGATCTATACAGAGAATTCTCAAAAAAGGAATCCAAATGGTTGAGACACACCTAAAGAAATGTTCAGTATCCATAGCCATCATGGAAATGCAAATCAAAAACGACTCTAAGAATTCAGCTTACACCTGTCAGAATGGTTAAGATAAGAGAAAAAAAAAACAGAGAAGTTTTATACCAGCAGGCCTCAGCTCTACACAAAGGACTGGCAGGCAACTAAAGAATTGAAGGCTGGAGAAATAAAGTCTTACCCAAGTAAGAAAACACTAATTGATTTCCTAAAACCAAATGCTCAGCTTTGAAAACATGCATACTAGTAACATAAAACAGATTGAACATATTATATTTTGGTGTTTATATGTCTACACATATGCACATAATATACGCATATAACAGCAATTCATGAAAAAAAAGAGGCCAAGAATTTGAAAAAGAGCTATATGGGAGTGCTTGGCAGGAGGGAAGGAAGAGGGATGTGATGTACTTGTATTGTCATCTCAGACATAAAAGAAATGGGAACAAATCAAAACCTCTAGTTTATAACCACCAGAATTATGAGAGAATAATATATATTACTGCCACTTAAAGCCATAGGATTGAGATTGATTTTTTTTTTTTGAAGAACTAATGTACAATAAAAAAATATGAATACATTTTTCTTTACTTATCAGAAAAAAAAGCCCTTCAGAAGTTTTCACCTGTTTTACCAACACCACCATGAAAATTTCTTCTGTTTCACATCCTTACAGATGTAATATAAATGATAATGTGGAGTCTTATGGAAAAGAAAACTGCTGACAAAATTTTGGTCCCTGTGGTGATAATTAACAAACATTGAGGTTTTGTTTTGTTTTGTTTTGTTTTTTTAATTCACCAACATGGAACAGAATACAGGAAAATAAACAGGGAGTTTGCACAAGAGAAGATTATTCTTGATTATAGTATATAGATATGTTAGTATTAATGCCAACCTAAAAGAAAGGTTGAAGGCTGAAACATATTTGAAGGATGAATCGTGTGCTGTGTGTTTGACTACACTTAATCTAAAAACTAAAAGTTTCAGATTGAGAAACCAACATAAAAATGTACATGTAGGTCTTCAAAGCAGTATAAATTTTTAAGTATTTTCAAGTGTTTGCTTGATTTGTGAAAAGAGCGTTTTAGAGGATTTAGACGTGACACAGATGGGGGGAAGGGGAAGAAGAATATAGGGACGGGAGGAGAAACGAGAGTCATAATAAAGATAGTAGTAAAAGGGTTTTGTAAAAGGAAAATAAAATCCAGAAACTTTAATCAATTTCCATCTGTTTTTCAAACACAAGAAATGGTAGGTTATAAAAGTCAAAAGATGGACAAAATCTACTCATAAACATGATTGTTTTAATCCATATTATGGAAGATAGCAAGCTCAATGCAATGTGATAAAATGCAGCTCAGAGTTAAGTGCAGGTTTTATGGAGGTATCTAGCAGAACTTGTAATTCATCAAAGGTCCTGTGTAGAGGAAATTCTAAACAGCCTTAGTAGATAAGAAACACAGAGCCAAATACAGAAGTAAGTGGCCAAAGTGATCAGAGAGCCACAACTACCTTATCTTACCACCTCGCCGCTGTTGCTTCCACAGAGGAGAATTTCTTCCTGTCTGACTTGTCTTTTTATTGCTTTTCTGTTCTGCCTTCTCATTGGCTCTAAGCCCAACCACATGACTTCTTTATCACTGTCTGTCTATACAGATCTCCAGCTCTCTATGGTTGGTACTGGGATTAAAGGTTCGTGTCACCACTCTTGACTGTGTCCTTGACCACACAGAGATCTGCCTGCCATGTGATCATATTAAGGGCGTGTGCTACAACCATTTGACTGTTTATGGCTCGCTTTGACCTCTGATCTCCAGGCAACTTTATTTATTAACATACAAATAAAGTCACATTTCAGCACAAATAAAATATCACCCTAGCCCTGCTTGAACTGGTTATGTATCAAATTAATCCCAAATGATTAGCAGTTGTTGAAAGTAATGGGTTGACAACATACCAAAGCAGTGATTCAATTAAAAGAAATAATTTAAGCATATGTTTTTGTTAATAAGGGATTATTGGTCAAATGCAAAATTTTCAATATGTCCAGAGTTCAGAATAAAAAGAGTAGATGACAGAGTTGTTAAAATGCCGAAGGTTTTTCTGAAATTCTTGTCCATTTGAAGGAAAGAATTTAGTCAAGGGGCATACGCATTTTAAGCAGTTTATTTAGCAAAGAGAAGTACACACTAGCAAGCCTGGATTGGTCTGACTCAAAAACAGACACCAGCAAAAGATCTTAGAATGACTATTTTACATAGAAGTTTCTCATGAATATTTATAGGATGAATAGCATATTCATGAAGTAAGGTGACATATCTCCCCCACCCCAAACATGATAGACTGGATCTCCCTTTTAGGTTATATCTTGATCCTTCTGAAAATACAGCAAGTGCTGGGGTCAAACCACAACCCAAATGATGCAGTCTTTCTGTGATGTACTCTTTGGTAGAGTCCTTGCTTAACATTGGGGAAGTACCTGACACATTAATCTGTGGTATAACAGGAAGAGTTTAGCTGTATCTTTAAGAACATTTATCCACTAAGGAGCCTTTTGACCATCAGTGTACACAGCTATCAAGTTACATCCCTAGTGGCTTTGGTTATTTTTCAGGGAAGCCCCTGCTTATCCATCTCAGAATGAGGCACAAACCATAATCTAAGTGTAGATCAAGAAAGGCCTTCTGAACTACTACACCAAGGATGGTAGGAAATGCATTTCACGCATGAACTGTCCTCCTTGGCTTTGTTATTTGAAATCATCACTCTGGTTGCAGGATTTGAAGCAGGCAGGATAGCAGGTAAGATTACTTAGAAAACTGTTATAATAATTTGCGTTTGGAGAGCGTCAACTGAACTGAGGTAGCTGCTTCACAGCTGAAGAGTCAATAGAGTTGGAAATGGTGAAGGAAGGAAAAGAGATGAGTAAGATCTCTGGGCTCTGAATTCTTTAGCTAAGGCATTAAGGAAACATGGTTAAGTTACAGAAAATACACAGTAATGTTACTTGTGAATCTTGCTGTGAACCTTATGTAAGAGAGGCTATGTGTCTGTTGAAAGGATAGTTAATGGTTATAACCATAGAAAGTAATTTCTTAATTATAATATAATACTTACTAAGTACACAATGTGCTGATGGCTGTATATTCTATTCACTAGTAAGAAGAAACTGATATTACAAAGTTCATAAAGAGGACAGTGTATTGAATTTTATGTGGATAGTATTATGAATAGAAAAATATACAAAACTAATAAAAGGGAGGAAAAACACTTAAAGTAGTTATATTAGAGCACTGAGATGGTATGTTCTATTCTTTTTAATTGTTAGAATAATTTGGTCATATTGCTTCTGTAGTTAGACAGTAGTATAAAATAAAATGATTAACATGAAAACAATAGAATATGACTTGAATATTAAAATGAATGACTTATTGTCTGGCCATTCCTGGGGAAAGTATCATCTGTACTATGTTGTTGCATGATTTGATAAACTCAAATTGGTAATTCAATAGTAGAGATAGTAAATTAGAAGCAAGCTATATCTTGTGAGTTGTTTCCATTGATATCTATACAGGAACAATTGCTCAGTGTTAATATGTGAACATGTGAAGAAACGGACCTACTGCCCATCTATCCTGGGTAAGGAATTAAATGACATTTCCTCACATGCTTTGATGGTAAATTATATAAAAAGAAATCTTACAGCGTTTATACTACACTTCTTGCAAAGAAACCTATTGACTAAATAGGACTCAAGAAATACTGCACTGAAACTTTCCCTGACTTATTTAAGACTGATGCTGTTTTCTGTGCATTATCCAGTTGACTATCTTCAGTGAGCATTGTAAATTATATTGAGTAAAAAATTTCATAGGGTTACTATTGGAAAAATACAGTTTATAAACTGACATTTTAATGCATGTATATATTTCTTTAAAACAGACACAAAGGGATGCAGATTTATTGCTCAATTTTTGTAAATTAAGTACCAATATGATTCCATTAAACCACTTATCAGAGCATACATTTAAATAACTTACTTGGAACATACATTTTAATATGGTTAATTTTAACCTAAATTTAAATATAGCATTATGTCTTGAAGATTTTTCAGAAAAAAAAAGTATGAGAAAGGATTATATTTAAAGTTGGCATAGATTTTTTTGCCTCTTCTGGGTGTGTTCCAGATGTTTGAGAAATATAGTTATAATAATTAAAATGATAATAAAATCTACATTTCTTCCAACAATTTTATTCTGGAAAAATCCCCAAGTATTTTATTTAGCCAACTTAGAAATGATGAAACAAGCTTCCAAAAGGGTGAGCCAACTGTAGTGCTGTAGCCAGCAAGACAGGCAGGATTCGAAGCCCGGCAGTGTGGCTCTCAGGTTCTATACTTTATCATTGTCAAGATTAAATATTCTTACTCTTACTGAAAAATTTTGTATCTATCTGACAACATGAGATCAATTCAATTATTTTAAAATATGAAACTCTTTGATTATTCCCTCCCCCATTTAATTATTCAGGCAAAATTGATAATCATCAAAACTTACTGAATGGAGTAATTGGAAGGAGGGAATGGAGGCTAGAGATTGAATCTGGGGTCTCATTCATGCTAGATTTTTGCCATATTACTGAGATATACTCCTGCCAGTTTTTGAGCTATTTTTAGTATGTCAGGAAGCTTTAAGATAGTTTCAGATAATTTAGTCAATAAATGATTTCCTTAATGATGTTCTACATAATTATACAATTTAGACTTGTTTGAGTTTCAGTTTGTTATATTATATTAGATGCATATGTTTTTTACTGCCTAAATTGACTTAATTAAAATTTTTGAACAGTAAATTGTTCAATTTATAACACAGCTTGTTGGAGTAGATTGCAAAATACCTTAAATCATATTTTAAAATAAATATGTTTAATGATATCATGTATTAATACTATTAAATGATAATGACCACTCTTGTGCAAGGCACAATGTATTGCTTTTCCTGTTTTATTTACATACTCATGCCATGTAGAGAATTGTGAGCTTATCTCCATGTATATATGTGCCATGCACTGGAAAGATTCAAGGAAACATTCACAGGCTAACTTATCAGTCACAATTAATTAAAGACCATGCAGACAACACCTGAAAAATTCTTAGTGCTGATTTGTTTATTTTACAAGTAAGTTGTAAGCTTTAGATGTACAAATTCAAAGAATATTTAGGTATAATTTATATTTATTTCTTTTATAAAGAGGTTAGTAAATTTGACAAACACATGTCTGAGGAAAAAAATCTACATACTGAACAACATAAAGATAATTACATATTTTGATTAAGTTCAGTGAGTATAATTTGTTTTTAAAATATTATTTAAATACTTTCAGCTCCTGTATGTGTATAAATGTATGCATGTGTGCATGCGTGTGTGTGTGTGTGTGTGTGTGTGTGTGTGTGTGTGTGTGCATGCTTTGCCGCATAAGTGGACATCAAAAGAGAACTTGCAGGAGTTGATTCTTTTCCTCCATCACATAGATTCTCATGCTTAAACTCAGGTCAGATGAACCATCTCATTGGCCCAAACCAGGATTTTTAACATAGATCCTGTGAATCAAACTCAAGTACTTTACCAATTGAACTGTCTTTCTTGCCCTGAGTTCAGCTTTCAATAAAACTCTACATTTAATTCAACTCAAGAGATTTATATAGCTAGCAATATACACTTTGTTTAATAAAATGGAATAATCTACCAGGCTTAGGAATAATTCTACTAACTAATTGTGACTTATAAAACTAAAGTACTCCAAAATTCTCTCTCTATTCAATGTTTTAGTTCCCCCAAAAGTCTTTGCTCATGGTCTTTTTGTTTAGTTCTTGTTTTATCTTTATGAGAAAACTGCTTTCAGCAAGGAGCAGCATTCCAACCCACCAGCACTATGGGATGATGGATGTGTGAGCAAATGATAGTTCTGAGAGGAAGTAGAACAATTAACATGGACATTTGGTGAACATGGAATACTCACAAGAGGTAGAAAACATGAAGGGAAGAGAAAAATATGTTTAAATATTGTAGAAGATGTATAAATAAATGTGGGAATCTATTAAAATCTTGTATAATGATACGTCTTGAAGGAGAATATTTAGAGGTGCATTATCTACTACACAAATATATGCTTTTATTAATTTCACATAGAACTCACTTATGATTTTAATTATTTCTCCATAAAACCTTTACAGTTTCAGCAAGAGATTTTCCTGTTAATCTGCAGGCTTATTTAAAAAAAAGAAAATTTGAATTATGATATGTAAACAAATAAACATGGTAACTATTTAAAACTCACCTATAGGTAATGTCCACATAGATTTAGGTATACCACATACAATTTACAGAGCATGCCTATATTAAGCACTTCTATGTAAGTAAAAATAATTGTTACAGTATATTTTAACTGTTTACTGAAAATATATGAACGAAGTTTCATTAAGCAGTAGAATGCTCACATTTCATTAGACTCATGGTACCCATAGTGAAAATTAGATTCAGAAGATTCTGTTACAGGCAAGAAATGACAGGTATCCGCTCCTTTTCCTTTCTCAGTGGCTAAAATATTTACATAGTAATTCTAAGCTATGTAAAAAACATGAAGAAGCTCCATAATCGTACAAAAAGAAAAGATACAGAGTATTGTTGCCATGGAGTCCTGGTATTACCGATAGACAGCTCATATTCAAAGACTTATATAATTCTGCCTTAAGCCATTTATATTTTTGTTCTCTGTCATAGTAGTCCAAATCATATCATATGTTATGCAATGAACATCCAATTTAGCTAAAGAGACTGTGGTTGTTAATCAGCAGCAGTCCGTATCTCGTTCACCATGTACTACTTCCTGTCTAAAGGTAATTGAAGAAACATTTTTTTCTTATTAAGAGATGATTTTATGTCTGTATTTTTCATGGAAAAAAAATTAACCTGTTATTAGACAGGACATTAATAAAATAGAATGCAATTATCCATTGAGTAATTCAGGTTAATTGATAAGTACATGAAAACAGATGGTTGGGATACTATAATACAAATTACAACACTTAAGTTCAGATACTTTGTAGTCTTAATAAAAAATTTTAGTATTAATAACCCAAATAAAGGTATGGCATCTTAAAATGCATTGCTTATGTCCAGAAGTGGTGTGCTCCCAAATGCTCACCGAATATATCATTAGGAGAATAAAATGTTTATTAATCCGCACTTTGCTTTACTAGTATTTGAGTCATGATGGCTATAACATACTTAGAGAACACTAAGAGATAGGGCTTTAGAGATAGGATCTCTATTTGCAACCCAGTGTATCTTTACTGGGCTACATGTGGTCGTTTAAATGGTAAATATCCCCAATATGCTCACTTATTTGGACACTTGCTTCCCAGGTGGTGGCACTCTTCGCTGGGAGAGGTATTACAGAGAAGTGCAACCTTGCTGGAGAGAATACCAGAGTTTATAGTCTTCCCCTATTTCCAAGTTACTCTTGCTGCTTTGTGTGTACAGTTGAAGTGGTGGCCTTTCTTTTCCCTGTCCCAACTGCCTGTTTGTGTGCCATGCCTCCACAGTGTTATTGACTCTTCTCCCTGGAACCATAAGCCCAAGAAAATTCTTTCTTCCCTAAATTCAATTTGGTCATAGTGTGTCAACTTTTGACAACCTGTGAGGATCTTGTGTCCTGGATCTGGGATCTGAGGACCTGAAAGAATGAGGCAGACTATAGTCTAATGCTGTAGACAACCTTACCTTAGCATCATGTACTCTTATACATGAATGTCATAAAGGAAGCAGTGATCCAAGGAAGGTTGTTTGAGTTCAGAAAAATATGATCAGAAATACATGATCAGAAAAATATGTTAATAGACATCAGTAAGCATATATTTTCCCTGAACGTTCTCAGGACAGACCAATTTAAATACAATTGCCTGGCAGCTGCTATTATTTGTATCTGAGAAAGCATGAAAGCTAGGTAGAAGGCCATATCCAGATTCAAGGTACACCGACCAGATGGAGTTCTAGAGCTGTGGTCTGACATCCGACAAGGATAAACATATCTTACAAGTTGAACATCAATGTTTGGCACAGGAGGCACGAAATCACATCCAAGAACAATCTAGGGACCAAGATGTACCCGAGGTAAGAGCCTCTGCCTTTGGTCCTAGAACTTCTCTCACACTTCTCCAAGGAGTTCTTCACCAGGTGTCCTTCTCTTGACCATGTTCGGAGTTCTGACATTAGTGTTTTATCTCCAAAAAGGGGAAGGAAAGTAACTAACACACAAGACTTAGAGAAAGTAATTTGCTTTTAGGGAATAATTTATGTATTTCGTCTCTAAAACATGATGAATATAAATGCTTAACAGTTATTCTAAAATCACTTCTTACATGTTAACTTGGATAGTTTGGAAATCAATTAACAGATATTTTCATTTCTTGCTACCAGTAACTTACACACACACACACACACACACACACACGCACGCACGCACGCACGCACACACACACGCATATTTATTTAAATTATTGTTCAGCAATTTAATTAAAAATCTTGCAATATAGCTGTCTTCACTTCTAAGAGAACCATCTTGACCCCAGAGCTTTGCATAGTTCTTTCACATTATTATCTTTGCCTTTCTTCTCCATTTTTCTTTAGGTGTCTTCTTTGATGGCTTAAATTTCAGAAATATACCTACATTAGTTTCTAATGCTGTCTTCTCTCACATTTTCACATAGCTGCACATGCGCAGTTGTCTCTCACTTAGCAATGACACTGTATCACTTTCTATATAATTCACATTTTCGCAGGAACACACAGAAGCTCTTTCCCGCTGACTTCTTGTTGACCCTGTATGTACATGCATCATAACTCACAGGATTTTATGTAGTAAATACATTTGCATACAATTTTCTGCAATAAATATAATTGCATGGCATACAGTCAACTCTAACATGTATTTCATTTTTAATATTCTATTGAAAACAATAATTTTCACTTATTTTCAAATTGTTCATCATAGCCTACAAGACTGTGTTGGTTTGAGTCTCCGTAAGCTCATGTCTTTGAACACTGAATCTCCAGTTGCTGGTACTCCTTGGGGAAGTTACTGAAGTAGTTGGAGGTGTGTCTTTGCTGGAGGAAGTACTTACTAGGGAGCAAACTGTTCACTCTGTTTCTTATGTGTCTTTGAGATGTAATATCTCAGCTTCTTCTTCCTGCCACAAAGGCTTTCCCACTCTTATGGACGTCTCTCCTCCCGAAACCATAGGCAAACAAACAAAACAAAACAAAAAAGCAAACAAAACCCCTCTTCTTAACTTATTTGTTAATTTTTCTGCATATAAAATATATGAATATTTTTATTTCTAATAATGTAATTATTAGAAATAAAAATTCAAGTATAGATTATTTTCTGTTTTTTTTTTTTTTTTTTTTTTTTTGAGCTGAGGATTGAACCCAGGGCCTTGCGCTTGCTAGGTGAACGCTCTACCACTGAGCTAAATCCCCAACTTAGATTATTTTCTCAAGATATTAGGTTAGCAAAGTACAAGGAATATAACACGTATGATTTCAAGACCATATTTTTTTTAATTAAATTTTGCTCATATTTTTCCTTTTGTTGGAAATAGATTTTATTTCCTCAAATAACATTTCTCTCTACTCCTCCACATAACTCGTACTGCGCTTCGCATCCTGATCCATCTTGATCCATTTGTTCATTAGAAAATAAACAGGCTTGTAAGGAATTATGGTAACAACAATAAAATATAATAAGATGGAACAAAAACTAACACATCAGAATAGAATAAGACAAACAGAAGGAAGAAAAACAAAACAAAAAAAGGCACAAGAAAAAGATATAGATGCAGAGACCCACTCATTTGCACACTAAGGTATCTCATAAAAACATAACACTAGAGACCATAATAAATACACAAAAAACTGTAGTGAAAAAGAATATAAGTAGATAAATAAGCAATAAAAACCAAAATAAAAAATAATTTCATTTTTAAAAAAGGTACTGACAACATTAGGAGACAAGGAACCTTCAAATTCACCTTTGGGTTTATGTTTTCTTATGGCCATAAATTTCTGGGCATTCAATTGATGGGTAGATTCTTAAGAGTAATTTGCTTCCCAGTGAGACTGCCTTGCAAATAACTAAATTTTCACTTGCAAAAGGTTTACAATTGGAGACTGCTTCTTCCTAGGGAATGCAGGCATTCATCTACTTCCTTCAGCTCTAAGACTCTATCTGGTACAGAAGGCCCTGTGCATGCTGCCTCAGTCTCTGTGAGTTCATAAGCACATCAATCATGTTGATAAAGAGGGCTTATTTTCTTGGTGTATTCCATCCTCCATGGCTAGTACACTCTTTCTGCATCCTCTATTTTGGGTTCCTAGATTCTTGAGGGAAGGGATTTGATGGGAAAAGTCTGTTTAAGGTTGAGTGTTCCAAGATTTCTCACTCTCTGAGTAATATATGGCTGTGAATCTCTGTATTTGTTCATGTCTGCTGTAGGAAGTAGCCTCTTTGAAGATTGCTGAGCAAGATACTGACATATAATAGAATGTTGTTAGGAGTAATTTTATTACTGCATTCTTATAGTAGAACGGTAGTATTTGGTTTTACCTTAGGTCCCTGGTCTGTCTAGTCTCAGGATCTTGTACTTGGTCACCTAAGCAATGTCAGGTTTGGGATCCATCTCATAGAGTGGGCTTTAAATAAATCAGATATGGAGTGGTTACTCCCACAAGATTTATGCCGTCATTGTATTAGCCTATCTTTCAGGCAGGAAAGTATTGTAGATCAAAGGGTTTGTGGCTGGGTTATTTTTCACCCTTGTCCTTTGGTAGCATGCAGATTACCTTCCTGTACTAAACATGCTAGTACAAAGAAGCAAAGACTCTATGTAAGTATCAACTAGACTTCTCCATTTTCTATGAGTTGTGTAGGTGTGGTCTTCAGCATAGGGGCCTGAGAGTCAGTTACTGGACAGCAACCTGTAATCTTGGCCACAGCCTGATTGTAATGGATTTTCCATGGGACCCTTTGGCCAACAAACCTATTAGTTATACTTCAATTCCCAAACTGGAAGCTTCTTTTGATAATAAGGAACAGACAGTTGGGACTCCAAATCTCTTATTATTTGGAGCTTCATTAGGATAACCTTCATACATTTATGTATTTTAGTAAGCTTCTACTATATAGGGTTTCCATACTACCCCTCAAATGGCCCTTAATTTTTGCTGTCCCTCTCTAGACTCCTTCCCCTTGTCCTCCTCGTTCCTGTCCCTCTCCACTTGATCCTCCAGTTCCTGTTCCCTCATTCATCCACAACTGTCTAGCATATTTCCCTTTCCTAAAGATCCTGCACCTGAGTCTATTATTTTGTACCTAACCTCTGTGGTTCTATGGGTTGTAGTTTGGTTATCATTGACTTAATAGGTAATACTCACATATAAGCAAATACAAGCCATATTTATTCTTCTGGGTCTAGGATTTATCATTCAGGATGATTTTTTTTCTTTTTCCATCTATTTACCTGCAAATTTCATGTTTTAAAACAGCTGTGTACATAATATGCCATTGTATACCACAATTTTGTCTGTTCTTTTGTTGAGGGACATTTAGATTGTTTCCAATTTCAGGCTATTATGAATAGAGCAGCAATGAACATGGCTGAGCAAATGTCTCTCTGGCAAAACAAAGCATCCTTTGGGTTTATGTCCAAGATTAGTAGAACTTGATCTTAAGTTACTTAATTTCCTATAATCCTGAAGAAAAGCCAGACTTATTTACATAGTAACTGGACAAGTTTGCACTCTCACCAACATTGGGTGAGTGTTCCCCTTAATCCATGTCCTGAATAACATGAGCTGCCATTTTAAAATTATTTTTAGCCATTCTGATAGTTTTAAGATGAAATGGCAAAGCTGTTTCCACTTTCTTGATTACTTAGTGTTGGGGAATATTATTTGAAGGTGTGTTACTTTTGTTTATGTTGCTTTTGTTTAACTCTGTTAAGCTATGTTACTGTGCCTGCCTGAAATATCTGATGGTCTAATTGAGAACTGGAGGGTCAATAGCAAGGCAAAAGGAAGGATAGATGGGGTTGGCAGGCAGAGAGAATTAATAGAAAGAGATCTCTGGGAGAAGGAGGTAAAAAGAAGTAGCCAGAGAAGGAGAAGGAAGGACATCAGGAGCCAGCCAGCCATCTGCACAACCATATCTATCAGATATGTATTTGGTAAAAAGAAACTTTTCCCATTCTGTAGGCTGTTCCTTTGTCTGAATGATGGTGACCTTTGTCATGAAGAAACTTTTCAGTTTTGTGAGATCCCATTTACTGAAAGTTGATCTTTAAACCTGTGCTAATGGCATTCTGTTCAGGAAGTCTATTGTATGCTAATGAGGTCAAGGTTTTCAGCATTTTCACTTCAATCATGTTCAGTGTGACAGGTTTTATACTGATGTATTTGGAGTTGAGTTTTTTGAAGGGTGATAAGTGTAGGTCTATGTCGATCCTTCTACATGCAATCATCAAGTTTACCAGAATCATGTGTTGTAGATGCAGTCTTTCTGCCAGTATGTTTTTCTGGCTTCTTTATCAAAAAGCAATTATCCAAAGGTACATGGATTTATGTCTGGTGGTGGTGTCTTTATTTCAGTGCCATAGACCAACATTTCTATTTTTATGCCTGTAGAATGCAGTCTTTATTACATTGTACCGTTTTACAATTATTAGATTATTATATTGTACTGTTGTACAATTTGAAGTCGGAGAAAGTGATACCTCCAGCAGTTATTTTACTATATAGGATTTTTTTTAGCTACCCTGAAGTTTTGGGTTTCCATATGAAGATAAAAATGGACCTTTAAGATTTGTGAAGAATTGTGTTGAAAATTTGATAGACATTGTGTTGAATCTGTAGACTGCTTTTGGTAGGATGGCCATTTTTGCTATGTTAATCTTTCTGATCCATGAACATGGGAGATCTTTCCGTCTTCTGATATCTTCTTTAATTTCCTTTTTCAATATCTTAAAGTTCTTTTTACTGTCATCATTAGAGTTACCTCAAGATACTTTATATTACCCGAGGTTATTGTGCAAGATGTTGTTTCCCTGGTTTCTTCCTCAGTCTGGCTTTCAATGAGTTAACTTTTTATCCAGCTATCTTCTTGAAAGCATTTATCAGCTGTTGGAGTTTCCCAGTGGAATTTTTAGGATCACTTAAATGTGCTATCATATCATCTACAAATAAATATACTTTTTCTTCCTTCTTTCTAATTTGTATCACCTCGATCTCCTTCAGTTGTCCTGTTGCTCTAGCTAAGACTTGACAAAATATATCGAAAAGGTATGGAGAGGGTGAACAATTTTGCCTTGTTCATAATTTCGGTGAAATTGCTTAGAGTTTCTCTCCATTTAACTTTATGGTAGGTACAGACTTGCTGTAAACTGCCTTTATTATACTGAGGGGTTGCCTCCTTATTCTGTCTAGGACTTTTATTATGAAGGAATTTATCATGTTCGATTTTGTCTTTAGATATAGAAATGATCGTGTAATTTTTGTCTTTCAGTTTGATTATATGATGGATTATGTTTATTGAACCATCTCTGCCTATCTGAGATGAAGCCTGCTTGATCATAGTGGATGCTCTTTTTGATATGTTCTTGGATTCAGTTTATGAGCAATTTATTGGGAACTCTTGCATCTATGTTCATCAGGGACATTGGTCTGTTACTCTTTTGTTGTATCTTTATGTGATTTAGGTATCACAGTAACTGTGATGTCATAAGACAAATAGAACAATGTTCATTCTATATCTATTTTGTGAAATAATTTGAGCAGTATTGGCACTAACTTCTCTGTGAACATGTGGTAGTATTCTAAACAGATCCTTGGCCTTTTTGATTGGTAGATTTTTAATTACTGCTTGTATTTTACTAGAAGTCACATGTCTGCTTGTATTTTTTATTTGACCATCATTTAAAGTTTAAATACTATATATTTAGGAAATTACATATCTTTTCAATTTTTGAATTCAGTGGAGTACAGGTTTTAAATTATTTTGTTTCCTTGATTCTTTGTACTGTTTTTGATTGTTTTCTTTTTTCTTCTTCCTTTTTTCCCCCCTCAGGACAAGGTTTCTCTTCATAGCCTTGGTTGTCTTGGAACTCACTCTGTAGATCAGAATCGCCTTGAACTCAGAGGTCTGTCCGTCTCAGCCTTACAAAACAGACAGAATTAAAGTTATGTGCTACCACTATTGTGTTGATTTTATCTCTGAGTTTGATTCCGTCTACTTCTTTGGTGTATGATTCCTACTTTTTGTTTTATTAGAGTTTTCCAGTGTGCTGTTAAGGTACTAGTATGAGATCTCACCATTTTTTTATAGGCACTTAGTGTTATGAACTTGCCTCTTAGAGCTGCTTTTATTGTGTCCCATAAGATTGGGCATGTGATATATTCATATTCATTCAATCCTAGAAAGTATTTAATTTATTTATTTAGTTTTTCATTCAGTAGTGAATTGTTCAGTTGCCATGAGTTTGTAAGCATCCTGTTGTTTCTGTTGTTGATACCCAGCTTTAATCTGTGGTGGTGACATAGGAGGCAGTGCATTATTTCCATTTTCTTGTATCTGCTGAGATTCATTTTCCATTCGAGTACAAGATCAATTATGGAGAAAGTTCCATGATATTTGGGAAACTGTTCTGTTAGCATATGTTAAGTCCAGTTGGTTTATAGCGTCTGTTAGCTCCAGCATGTCTCTGTTTAGTTTTTGATGGATGAGCTGTCCATTGGTGAGAGTAGGGTATTAAAATCTCCCATTATCAGTGAGGGAGGTTCAGTTTGTGATTTAAGCTGTATCAGTGACTCTTTTATTAATTTGAGTGCCTTTGTGTTTGGTATATAGATGTTAAGAATGAAATGTCCTTTTCATGTGTTTTTCCTTTGATGAACATGTAGGGGCCTTCCCTATCTCTTCTGATTAGTTTTGAAGTCTACTTTGTCAGATATTAAAATGGTGACACCAGCTTGTTTCTTAAGTCCATTTGCTTGGAATATCTTTTTTTTTTTTTTTTTTTTTGATACTTTTTCCCTGAGATGATGTCTATCCTTGATGTTAAGGTTTATTTCTTGGATCCAGCAGAGGATAGATGCATTTTTGCATACATTCTGTAAGTCAGTGATTTAATTTGTGGGGAGGTGAAGGGTGGCTGGTAGTGGTGTTGGTACCATTGGTGTTGAGAGTCAGCAATGAGCAGTTTGTTCATTTTAATTAATTTGTTGTTGTTGATGGTATGGTGGTGGTGAAGGTGGTGTGTGTGTGTGTGTGTGTGTGTGTGTGTGTGTGTGTTTCTCCCTTTTGGTTTTTCTGGTCTGGGGTTATTTTCCTTATGTTTTCTTGGTCATGGTTAGCCTTTGTAGGTCTAAGTTTTCCTTTTGGTATTACTTGTATGTTTGGATTTTTTTTTTCCAAGACAGGGTTTCTCTGTGTAGCTTTGCACCTTTCCTGAATCTTGCTCTGTAGACCAGGCTGGCCTTGAACTCACAGAGATCTGCCTGCCTCTGCCTCCCAGGTGCTGGGATTAAAGGCATGCACCACCAGATAGATAGTTTAAATTTTGTTTTATCATAGAATGTCTTATTTTCTCTGCCTCTTGTGATTGAACATTGCCCTGGGTATAGTATTCTGTCCTGGCATCCTGGCATATATGGTCTCCCAGAAGTTGTCAAATATATTTACAGACCCTTCTTGCTTTTAAAGTTTCCATTGAGAAGTCAATTGTTACTCCAATAGGTCTGCCTTCATAAGTTACCTGGTCTTTTTCCCTGGCAGCTCTTCAATTTCTTTGTTTTGTACACCTAATGTTTTGATTTTTATATGCCTACTAGGACTTCTCTTCTAGTACAGTAGACTTAGGGTTCTGTATGCTTCTTGTATTGTGATAGGCATCGCCTTCCTTAGGTTAGGCAATTTTTTAGGATTTTGTGGGAAATATTTTCTTTGTTTTTGGCCTGGGTTTCTTCTCCTTCCTCTACATCTTTTATTTTTACCTCTGTTTTTATCATAGTATCCTAGATTTTCTGTAAGTTGTGTGTCAGGATTATTTCAGGTTTAATATTTTATATGACTGAGGTGTATATTTCTACTATTGTGTCTTCAGTGCCTGAGATTCTCTCTTCCCTCTCTTGCATTCTGTTGGTGAGGTTCACCTAGGAGCCCCTATGCAAGTTCCTAAATGTTTTTATCTCTGCGTTTTCCTTAGTTTGAGTTCTTTATTGATTGTATTTCCATTTTCAAGTCTTGCTTGTTTTATTCATTTCATTGCGCTGCGTTTTTGCAATTTTATAGATGTATTCATTTTCTGTTTAAAGATCTCTATCATTTCTCTATTCTTAAAGGCTATTTTAAGGTCCTTGTCTTATGCTTCAGCTATGATGCAATTCTCAGTTACTATTGTAATAGGTTGGCTGGGCTGTTGTGGAGACACATTGTTCTGGCTATTGTTAATTGCTTTTTTATGCTGGTATCTAGGTCTAAGTTACAGGTGACTGTGATTCTATATGCTCATATCTGGTCTTGTCTTTGTTGGATGAATATTTTGTTCCTTGGTTTCTGTTTCCTCTCTTGTTCTTAGAATGGTAAGTTGGCTGGTGAGGAATTTTTCTGCAGTGCTCATAGGTGTGACCACTGGGGATCCAGGTAAAATGTCTTTCTAGGTATTGGGATCTAGCATCTAGAAATGGTGACAGTGTAGAAGGAGAGGGACTGAGGAATTCCACAGGACAGAGGCAAGGAAAATGTTACACTAGGTTCTTCTTAGTCTTCTAGGAATGAGGGTAGAGTGAGGAGAGGTCTCAAGTGGCAGTTTGCTCCAGATCTCTGGATAAATCTGGAGGATTGGATTTTGAGGAAAGGGGAGAGAGTATAGACAGAAATTTCTGTCCGGCAAGCCACTCTCACATAGCCACCAGAGGCTTAATATTAATTATAAATGCTCAGTTAATAGGTCAGGCCTGTTACTAGCTAACTATTACATTTAAATTAACCTATATTTCTTACCTATGTTTTGCCACAAGGCTTGGTACCTTTCCTCATTACAACATGCCCATCTTACTTCTCTCTGTGTCTGCTTGCTACTCCTGACTCCAGATTTCTTTCTCCCAGCATTCTCAATTTAGCTCTCCAGCCTAACCTTGTCTTGTTCAGCTATTGGTCATACAGCTTGTTTATTAACCAATGAGAATAATATATATTTACAGTATACAAGGGTTGTTCCACAGTAGGAGAGCGAATATCTGAAGCTTGCCTACCTGCTTTTCTGGCCTACTTGCTTCTCTGGGATTCTTGGGTGAAGGGTTCCTAGTTAATGCTTGCTAGATTTGGGGGCTGAGATAAGAGGAAGGGTGGGGAGGAAGTTTGGAGGAGATCTGAGTGATCACCTGAAGATGGCAGCAGAGAGTGTAGAGGGCACATGGTCCTTGTTCCCACAGAGAAGCATCAGGGAAGCAAGGAATGTCAAGCATGCAGGCTTGTCTCTTCATGGGGGAGATATTTGTAGCTGAAGCTTTCTCCAGGCCTGCCCAGCCCCACGAACCCTGCAACCACTTATAAAATAATCCCTCAGAAGCTTGTATTAATTAAACTGCTTGGCCATTAACTCAAGCCTACCACTGACTAGCTCTTACACTTAAACTCAGCCCATGTCTGTTAATCACTATGTTGCCACATGTTTTGTGGCTTTACCTGTTGCCTTTACATGCTGCTCCCTGGATGGCAGGCTGGTGTCTCCCCTCAGCCTTCCTGTTCCCAGAATTCTCTTCTCTGCTTGTTCCACCTGTATTACCTGCCTGGCTACTGGGCAATCAGCATTTTATTTATACAGAGCGATACCCACAGCAGATATTTACCTTTTTTCCACCCAGAAATCTGGGAACAAGTAGCTCATAACTTGGTGATCTTTGCAATCTGTAGGGTTAGACCTCACATGAATCCCCTAGACTATTATGTTTGCTTATCCCAGACTCTTCCTCCCTGATCTTCAACATTGCTTCTCAGTCAATAGAATCCATCCTTATGGGAAATGTCACTTATGCTCTACAACAGTCTAGGTAACTTGTATTATTTGTAGGTCTGGGCCAATCCTGACTCACACAGGCTATTATGTTTTACCTCAGTCATTCTCCCTAGACCTTTGTCTTGAACATTGTTTCCGGGTCAATAGAACTCACATTTATGGAAGAGGCCATCTATACTTTGTAAAGAATTTCAATGTAAACATATCTTAAGCTATGGGATTGAGTTAATTATCGTCAGGAGACTTTTTCCAAAATCTTGTTGTGCTTAAATATAGCCAAAATAAACTGTCCAGTGTCATGCTCTAGAAGTTTGAACCAACACTGGCTAAGTCCTGCTGAGTTAGATTTCCTTCTGGTCTCAAGTGAATCATGATTCTGCCTATCCTGCTGTTTGCAGAGACGCCCACAAGAGAGGAGGGAGAAGTCACAGAATATGGTCTACTACAGAACTGGGCATGAGAGTGGGGGATTGGATTTGTAGGAGAGGAGAAAGAAGTGAAGATCCATAGTCAGGCCACTTGCTGATTGTGGGTTAGCATAATGAGATGGGTAGGGGCCAGAGGAGTTGGAGGGCAGGATCTGGGGGATCTGCTGGAAATAGTGGTATATAGGGAGGGTTTATTAGGGTAAACTGTCTGCTGTAGAGCTGGAGGGTGAGACTAGGGATTGGATTTGGAGAAGAGGTATTGGTGAAATTATTAAGGCCACTACATATAGTTAAAAGGGAGGTTTATTTTGTTGGGTAACTTACAAATGAAGGGATAGATAGGTTGTAGGGTCTGGTAAAGGTATGGTGCAGTCTAGCAGTGTTCTCTGGAGAACTCTGCTCTGTCTACCTCCAGAGTCCAGGGTCCAGGCACCAAAGAGATCCTTGAATTTAGATCCTGGGTTCCTCTCTCAGCCCCGCCTTGTAGGTGTGACTGTTACCAAAGCCTCAGTGGGGGTTGGAACTTCCAGGCCAAGGCTAAAATGGCTACCCACTACAGAGAGGTAAAGATATGCAGGTAGCCTACCGCTTCCCTGGCCAGAGTGTTTTTCATTTTACAGCAATAACACCACCACAAAGAGACTAATACAATTTCCCTTCCATTTGTACTATTTTCTTACTATTTTTCTTTCATTTATTTTACATACCAACCACAGTTTCCTCTCCCTCCAATAAACTCCCCTCCCCTCCATCCACTGCCTGCCTCAACATGATATGCCATGCTTAGTTGACTCCCATGGGAAGCCTGCCTCTTTCTGAACAATGACTAGTTTTAACACACAGAAGAGTATTATGTCTTGTTGATTATATCCAGGAAATGTTTCAAGGTTTTTAAAATAATAACTATTTGAAAGCTTCACACATATACATAATGAATTATAATTACTATGTCCCCACCCTTTCCTTAAAATTTCCTCCCCATCCCTACTATCTTCACTTCTTCCCACCATTCTTTTTCTCATGCATTTTGATTTTGTTTAAGAATCTATTATTTAACCAGGTCCATTGTGTGACCTATGGTTTAGGACTGTCCACTGGTGCTTGGTGAGTCACCAGTAGGAACAATACTGAGGATAATGATTCCTCTCTCTGAACCTATCTGCAGCAAATAGTTCAGTAGGAAGGGGTAGTTCTTTACCATGGTTTACTGGCCTATTCTTGTACAGACCCAAAGCAGGAATCTAGTTGAGTTCCTGACTGCAATATTGTGCCTTGTCCAGAAGGTGGCATTTCAAAGCTCCTTGCTCAACTTTCTGGATCCTACATTCTTTCTGTCCTCTGCTGGAAATACTTAGAGGGAATGGTGTAAATGTCTTGTTTAGAGCTGAGCTCTCTACTTACACTTATTTTTATACCTTTTGTACCCACCAGTCTCTGCACTTGCTGCTGTTTACTGGAAAAAGAGACTTTTCCAGTTAAGACACAGAGAGTGGTACCTGTCTATGGGTATTATGAACATTACTATTTGGAAGGCAGTTTGATACTATGTATGAGTTTATGTGCATCATGTTTGTGCAAATACACTTATAGTCCAGAGAAGATATGGTCTCCTAGAGTTACAGTAGATTGTAAGTTGTCAGATATTGGTGCTGGGAACCAAACTCAGATCCTCTGCAAGAGCATCAAATGATCTTAACCACTGAGACATCTCTTTAAGCCTGTTAACTAACAATATTAAGTTCCTCTCTCAGACTTATAACTTGCTGTATAGGGCTTTTGACCAGGTTTGCATTACCAGGTATGGGTTCTATAATGTGTAGCAGGCCTCAAGTCCAATTTTAGAGCTGTTGGTTACCATGATACCTCTCATGCCTCTATTATATCAAAGTGAACATCTTGCCATAGAGGTTAGTATCATACTTCATAGGGTTCACAGTCAGGTAAGACTGTTGGCTGCTTTTCTCTACACCCCGCCCCCCCCCCCCCCACTTTCCAGCACTGTGAATGATAACTGGCAGAGAAGATGTTTCCAGATCAATTCCACCTTCATTTCTCTGTATGATGCAAAGGGTGTGATGTCTTCAGTAACAGGGTATTATCATCTAAATTTTGTGGACAACAAGAGGAACAATATAAATCTATATTGCATTGAGACTTTGGACTAAAAGTTCACAAAGAAGTATCCCAACCTGATATTATGTTTTTTAATTCATGACTTCTATGAACAGCCTTTTCCTTTTATACAGGTTTTGACCCTTTAGATTCTTTTTTAAAACATGCTTATTTTTTAATTTGGGTGTAAGAAAGAAGGCTTCCATATGGCTTTTCATAATGCCTTTCATTTTATATGACCTTCTTATAACTCCCATCTTTCCTATGCCTCCATGTCCTTCCTGCTAAAATCTTGGGGTCTCAAATTTTCACTATGTAACATAAAATGGAACACGAAATATTTCCCTCTTCAGTCTTTAGTTAAACGTGAGTTTTTCAAAAGTTATAAACTTCTTCTTTTCCTGTGGATAGGCATCAAACTACATTCATTTGTTTCTTGGGTCACCCATTGTTTTTTTCTTAGGAAGTCCTTCTATTGCTTGGCATACTTTTATCTTGCTACAATTCTAAAATGTATGCTCTTTCAAACTGATACCCTCACTTTAATTTCTTCAAAGAAAATGAAGTAGCCAGTGTATTATTACATGCTGCATCATTGTACTACCTAATTAGCATCTCAAGCAATTCACAGTTCAATGCTTTTTGTACAAAAAGCATTTTCTTCTGCCAATATCTCCATACAAAAGTAGTATAAGTCTTTTATAAACTATATAAGGAGGACTATTATTTACAAATATAGACTGCCTTTGAAAAGAAGAACAAAACAAGCTTTGCATAGCATGCAACTCTTTATGAGAATCCCAGTTTTACCTGTCCCAGAACCCTTTGCATGGTTTGGTTCTGATGTCGCCTGCTATTGGATTTCCTGCAGCTATGTGTCTTCTTTTCCACGTTGGCTGCTGTTTATTAGGAATCAGTAATAGTTGGGTAGGAACAGACACACTCAAATACTTCTGCAGACATGATCTAACTCATATGTGGAAATGTAAACTAATCTTATGGTAGGAAAGATGAGAATTCTATCCATCTAACATTAAGGAGTTAGGGAAAAGCATGAGATGAGTATGTGTTGTCCAAAGGATACATAACTTTAGTGAGAAAGAAAGAATAATTTTAAGAAATTCAAAACCAGTTATATTTTATCATTTCTTCAAAATTATCAAGACTAGCTAAGTGATTTCACAGAGCAATGCCAATTGTTCCAGGTAATTTACTGGCTAATTACCCAGAATTAGTCATCTCACTGTATATATATATATATATATATATATATATATATATATATATATGTATATACATATATACATATATATTTATACTTCCAATCATCATGTGTATAATACAAACACATTACTTTAAGATAAGTTTTAAATGTTTACTTTCCATGTATTGATTGTAAACTCAAAACTTTACTGTGTTAGCTTATTTAATTCCAAATACTTTGCAACATATATGGAATGATGATTGGATTCATACAGGAAAATAGTCGTGTTCAAGGAATGTAGCTAAGTAAATTTAGCAGCCAGGACTAAGCTATGGAAGCTCTACCTTCACCACTGTACAACATTGCCTCCATGAGGCATATATGTAAGTGACTATAAGGAGGTTCTGCTCTTCTACCAACTTCCTGTTTGGGAACTTATTGATTTATCTGTAATGCTTTAAAAAGTCATTTATTAGAAATGTAATAAAACAGTTGATAGAATTGAGGTAACAGCTGAAACTCTAAGGGTTAGCATACTTTGATTACTAAATTAATATTTCATTGGCTTCTTCTTTGAATGCTGTTGACTTGGTTCTAGTAATGTTGGAGAAATTTGATTTTGTAAATTTATATAGAAGTGGACGAACTTGGTTGAGTAAAGCAAGTGATTATGGATACTAGGATAGGGGTGTGATTCTAATTGCCAGGCTAGTGTTTCTTTTAATTAAAATGTAATTACATCTTTCCTTCCTTCTCTTTTCTCTCTCAATCCCTTCCATGCTCTCTTATCTTGTTCCTCCTCAGATGCATGGCCTCTATGCATTTAACTGTGTGTGTGTGTGTGTGTGTGTGTGTGTGTGTGTGTGTGTGTGTTGCATGTGTGTGTGTGCACACATGTGTGAGTGCTGTATAGATACAAAATGCAACTTGCTCAATTTAGTGCTACTTGGGTGTATAATTTAAAGAAACTTCAATCACTGAGACACTGACACTGACACAGTCTTCTAATATATAACATGCCTTCTAGTTTTATATAGTATATTCAAATTCAAAATAAAATAAAATACCTTAGCTAATGTGTACTCAAATTAAGACACATTGGTTCTTCATTTCCTGAGTTTTCCTTGATTTAAGAGCTCCTGTTTAAAATATGCTTCTGGCCTCTTACTTAAGATGAATGAGTTAACATGTTGACAAAATAACGGGCTAACAATCAGATTAAACCATCGTGCTATATTAAAGATATATACTGTGTGACTTTTTAAATCAAAATTGTGTAGTAAATTAATTTATAGTAATAAATTGTTTCTCTTTGCTAGCTATTTTCTCAGAAATCTCACCTATCGCCAAAACTTAACTGTACTCTTACTAGATATTAAATGAAAGTACATATTCACATTTATTAAGTCAATTCCATTTTAAAGCATTCAGAAATTTTATGCATTTGCTAATGATGGCTCGAAGGTGGGCAAATGAATGTCTTGAGGGCTGGAGTTTTTTATTTTTATACTCTTACATTGAAGAGAAGTTACAAAGACGTCATTCTAATGTCACAAGTAATGGAAATCATTTCTAAACCTGGGGGAGGTCAAACGCAGTTTGCAGTAAGAAAACTGCATTTGCTGAATCAAGCTTTTCAATCTAATTAGTTTAAAGGCTCTAGGTCTACTTTATGACCTTTAGAACAGTTATCCATTTAAAATACTTTTTGCCCCTTAGACCTCTGTGAACTCTCTTAAGCATCTGACAGATTTAATATATAAATTCACTCAAGATGTGTGTTGTTTTTATTAAATTTCTGTCTAAAATGATAGCACTTCATTTGGGAAGAGTAGAGTTAACCTAAGAATATTGCCTATGTTTGGATACTATCAATATATTTTAAAATTCATTATCGTCTGGGAAAATAACACAAGATCATGAATTAGGCAATTGAAAAGGGGCTCAAAAGTCTTTAGTTCCAGGAACTTTGGGATTTCTGAGTTGCTCAATAAAGTTTTGCCAAACTTAGACATCAAAGTACTAACAAAATGAAAAACAAAATCAATTAACATATCAGAAATGCCCAAAATGCTCTCTCCCCCCCCCCCCCTGAATCTAATACATTCCATACACTTATATGATGCACAGCTAGATTTACCCTTCGGATTTTTTCACTTTCCTATTCCATGAGTCCTCTTGGGGGACCCTAAAGGAGGAAACAGAGGTATCTTAGGATAGGGGATATGGGAAAAGGAATATCTCTCAAGGACACACTTTTTTTTTTTTTCCGAGACAGGGTTTCTCTGTGTAGCTTTGTGCCTTTCCTAGATCTTGCTCTGTAGACCTGGCTGGCCTTGAACTCACAAAGATCTCCCTGCCTCTGCCTCCCCAAGTGCTGGGATTAAAGGCGTACGCCACCACTGCCTGGCACCTTGATGTTTTAGATAAAGTGATTTCTGATGGAAAGTCTACAGAGGCACTGGAAGAGTTCATGTGAAGTATGTTGTTATATTTCCTGAATGATATGTATGTGTGTCACATATATAGCTTCACTAGCAGCATAGAAAAGATTGCTGTGAACACAGGCCATAGCTATGTGAATGTGGCAAATTTGTTTATAATAAAGTGGCTCTGTTTGGTATCTCTAGCAGAAGTTATAGCATTCATGGAATTTATTAAGTGTTAATATTCCAATCATATTTATCCCTTCAATATTAACTAATTTATAACATATTAATCTATATGGATTACTTGTCATTCCTCTAGGCATTTATTCCATGCTTTTCTACCTGTGTCACTATCTGGATGAATGATATTAGCATCTACTTGAGGTCCCACTAGAACAAGTTATTGATTTTATCTCAAAGAACTTTCCACAAGACCCAGCTACTGAAAGGTCTTCATTGCTCTCCATAATTGAATAAGTTTTAATAGACAGCTTTCCTGAAAACATTTTTTTTTGAATTCTATATGAACTATAAAGTCAACTCATTGAAAGATCAGAGGACAGCCCAGGTAGCCAGAACACAGGGCACTGCTTTGAGGTTAGCCTCAGAAACTCTTCCATTCTGCTGTGACATCATTTTATTTTTTCATGTGTGCAAACGAGGCTGAAAGGAGTAGTCATGAATTGCCACAGTTTAACTGGACAGTCCAGGGAGGATTCTAACTAGCAATAACCCAGACAGGAGAGAAATGGGTCCTATATTTCTCTGTGCTACTTCCTGTTCAAGGGCAACTTCTTACCTGCTTTTACAGATTTGATTCTCAGGAGACTAAGAGGCAGAAAAATTAAATACAGATATCAATAGTGATGAAGTGAGGAGACAGGCTTCATAGCCACAAGAGAAGTAATTGGTTCAGATTATCTGCTGAGAATCTAAAGATCATGAAGAGACATATATATGTCAGAGCTGATACAAGTGCATAGTAATGAGAGAATGGTAGAGTTCACAGTAAAGAGACATTTTAGTTCTTATGAATTGTCAAATCAGTTATTTCAAGATCCACTGTTTTATGGACTTTTAGTGATCTTTCAAATATATTCTTTGTATTTTAATTGCCTCTTTCATTACTTTGTGTGTGTGTTGTATATATATGTACTTGTTTGTGAGTGCAAGACTCTGTACAGCAGTGCATAGACTTTTATGTCTGTAACAATAGAGATGAAAGATTGAAAGTGGATATCTTCTACCACTCTTCACCTTATTTTTCAATAAGGTCATACCGCCCCTGGAACTCTGTGATGAAAGTGCACAAGCTGAGAGACAAGTCCTAGCATTCCATCTATTCCTGTCTCCCCAGCACTGTGTTTACTGATACGAGCTGTCAATTGTTTTGTTGTTGTTGTTGGCGGTGGTGGTGGTGATTTTTTTGTTTTGTAGATGCTGAGGATCTGAACTCACATTCTAATGTTTGTACAGCAACTGATTTACCACTAATCCATCTCCCCAGTCTTTGAGAAATAAGAAAGTTACATGGCATAATCACGGGGAAAAAGACTCTCCTAGGCACATTTGGATGATTTCAAATTCTCTGACTAATATAAATCATAACCTGAGGAAATTACATTTTGTATGTTGGTGCAAGAATGTGAAAATTTTGCTCTCTATAGTGAGATCAAAGCAAAACAAAAATTTAATAAATGAGACTACATTAAAATAAAAAAAAACTTTTACACAGAAAGGGTAGCAACTAAGATAGAAATAAGAATATGAAAAATTGAACAAAATATTTGCAAACCATATGTCATATAAAGTACCAATATCCAAAATTTGTAAAAATGCATAAATGCATAAAGCTCTATCATAGAAAAAATAATACAATTAAAAATGGGCTAAGGATCCAAATAGACCATTTTTTATAAAATACCTAATGAGTACACCATATCTATGAAAAAGTAATTATCTTTAGTTGTCATGGAAATAATTAAACCATTATGATATTTCAATTTTGGTTCATTAAATATAGCTATTATCAAATGGTTGCCGAAACAACACTTGAACCAGACAAAAACAAATAGTAAAACTCAATGGGGAAATCTCATAGACAAAGTAATTCGTGCAACTAAGGAATTTCTGAGAGTGGGATAAAAGTCTTTCTCAGAGAGAGGCTCAAAAACTGGTTATTCAATACCAGGTAATAAATTGTGAAATCATATTCATATACCATTGAATATATGTATTATTAAAACTTTAAATAAAGAAAATCTTATATTTCACAACAAAATATTTGTATGTCTACAGGACTTTGTGCTAAATGAAAAAAAAATCCAGAAAGAAAGAACTATTTTATGATCTCACAGGTAGATAAAAAAATAAGTCAAACATATTAAAATGGAGAGTAAAAGAGTGATTCTCTGTGGGACATGAGTAGATGACTTTTTAGATCAGAGTTTTTGTAAACATTTAAAAAAGCTTATTTAATAGGTTAAAGTTATACAACTAGATACCTCACTTATGAATTTACAAATTAGAATTTAATGTTGTGTCAGGGTGTGATGTGGAATAACAATAAAATAATTTTGTTAAGGTATGGTAGGGGATTTATGAGTGTCTTGAAGGTGGAACTGTTCTAAGAAAGGCTACAAATTTTTCATTTTGTTCTGTAACTGTACAGACAGGCAGCCCTTCACTGAGATAGGAAGAGCATGTTTGAAAAGATTAGCACATGACCTTCTACATGTTGACATCCAGTTTTGCCAGCACCATTTGTTGAAGATGCTTTTCTTCCCCATTGTGCAGTTTTGGCTTCTTTGTCAAAAAATTATATGTGCATAAGTGTGCAAGTTAATGTCAGGGTCTTCAGTTCCATTCCATTTGTCCACATGTTGGTTTTTATGCCAGTACCAAGCTGTTTTTATTGCTTGTAGCTGTATAGTAGAGCTTGAGGTTGGGGATCGTGATGCCTCCAGAGGTTTTTTGTTTGTTTGTTTGTTTGTTTGTTTGTTTTGTTTGTTTTTTTTTTACAGGATTTTTTTGGCTATCCTGTTTTTTTTTGTTTTTCCATATGAAGTTGAGTATTATTCTTTCCAGGTCTGTGAAGAATTGTGTTGGTATTTTGATGGGGATTGCACTGAATCTGTAGATTGCTTTTGGTAAGATTGCCATTTTTACTATGTTAATCCTGCCTATCCATGAGCATGGGAGATCTTTCCAAAGGCTGCAAATAGATCCATATCTGTCACCATGCACAAAACTTAAGTCCAAGTGGATCAAAGACCTCAACATAAATCCAGTTACTCTGAACCTGACAGAAGAGAAAGTAGGAAGTAGTCTTGAATGCATTGGCATAGGAGATCACTTTCTAAATATAACTAACACCAGTAGCACAGACACTGAGAGAAACAATCAATCAATGGGACCTGTTGAAACGGAGAAGCTTTTGTAGAGCAAAGGACATGGTCAACAAGACAAAGTGACAGCCTACAGAATGGGAAAAGGTCTTCACCAACTCCACATCTGACAGAGGGCTGATATCCAGAATATATAAAGAACTCAAGGAATTAGACATCAAAATGCCCAACAGTCCAATTAAGAAATGGGCTATAGAACTAAACACAGAATTCTCAACAGAGGAAGCTCAAATGGCTGAAAGACATTTAAGGAATTGCTCAACATCCCTAATTATCTGGGAAATGCAAATCAAAACGACTCTGAGATACCACCTTACACCTGTCAGAATGGCTAAGATCAAAAACACTGAAGACAGCTTATGCTGGAGAGGATGTGGAGCATTCCCACTGCTGGTGGGAATACAAGCTTGTACAGCCACTTTGGAAATCAATATGGCACTTCCTTAGAAAATTGGGAATCCATCTCCCCCAAAACCCAGCTGTGGCACTCTTGGGCATACACCCAAGGAATGCTCAATCATACCACAAGGCATTTGCTCAGCTATGTTCATATACGCATTGTTTGTAATAGCCAGAATCTGGAAACAACCTAGATGCCCTTCAACTGAAGAATGCATAAAGAAAATGTGATACATATGGAGTACAACTCAGCAGAGAAAAACAATGACATCATGAGGTTTGCAGGCAAATGGATGGATCTAGAAAAAAAAAATCATCCTGAGTGAGGTAACCCAGTCTCAAAAAGACAAACATGGTATGTACTCACTCATAGAAGGATACTAGATGTAAAACAAAAATGACTAGACAGCTACTCACAATTCCAGGGAGGCTACCTAAAAAACAGGACTCTAAGAAAGACACAGGGATCACCCAATGACAGAGAAATGGATGAGATCTACATGAACAACCTGGATGTGAGTGGGGGTAATGAAGGGCAAGGTTTGAGGGAAAGAAAGCTTAGGGGAGCAGGAGATCCCAGCTGGATCAAGAACAGAAAGGGAGAACAAGGAATAACAGACCATGATAAATGAAGACCACATGAGGCATTATGCTTGATTCCAAGTCCAGTGTAAACAGGGAATGATGGTGTTGTTTTATTATAGCCAGTATACCTAAATGGTCCAGGGTTAGTGTTTAATCAATACAAAAAGTCTTATTGTTGAGACTTCAAGGGTGTAGCTTCCTTGACATTTCTAGGAGATGCAATCTCACAGCCTCCTCTGGCTATTACAGTCTTCCTGTCCACTCTTCCAGAATGCTTCTTGATCCTTAGGTTAGGTGTTGTATTGCTAACACTGAAGGGGCTCTCAAGTCCCCAACTCTAAATAAAGAAGTACAGGTAACTAAGGAATTCTGAGGGTGGGAAAAACAGTTTTTCTTTGGGAGGAGCACAGTAATTGGTTATCTAACACTTCATAGTCAGCCATGGAATCAATTATATACAAATAACATTAACAGACTGAGCAGACTATATTTACATATTTAGGAATATATCTATACATATACACACATTACATTGTACATATATTATACGTTATATTGTATATATACACTATATTGTGTATAAATATACATTATGTATATATATTCATATAATGTATATATATGAAACAACAAGAGGGTGGAGAACATGAATTTGAGAAGGAGAAAGGAAGTGGAGGTAGAAAAGTTAGAGGAGAAAGTGATGTAAAAATAATGTGATTGACAGAATCCACCAGCTCTGATTGGACAAAAAAAACCCAAAAAACAAAAAACAAAACACATGTTCATCTCATTAGTTGGTGAAAAGACCTTTGACAAAATCCAATATCCCTTCATGATAAAGGTCTTGGAGAAATCATATCTAAACATAATAAAGGCAATTGACAGCAAGCCAACAGCCAAATTAAATTAAATGGAGAGAAACTAAAAATGATTCCACTAAAATCAGGAACAAAATAAGGGTGTCAACTTTCCCCATATCTATTCAATATAGTACTCGAAGTTCTAGCTAGAGCAATAAGACAACAACAAGAGATCAAGGAGATACAAATTGGAAATCCAAGTTTTGCTATTTGCCAAACATATTATAGTATACATAAGTCACCTGAAAAATTCCACCAGGGAACTCTTAAAGCTGATAAGCACCTTCAGTAATGTGGCAGGATACATGATTAACCCAAACAATTAGTAGCTTTCCTATATACAAATGATAAACAGGCTGAGAAAGAGATCAGAGAAACATCTTTTACAATAGCCACAAATAATATAAAATACCTTGGGGTAACTAACTCTAACTAAACAACGGAAAGACCTGTATCACAAGAACTTCAAGTCTTTGAAGAAAGAAATTGAAGAAAATATCAGAAAATGGCAAGATCTCCCATACTCATGGATAGATAGGATAAACATAGTAAACATGTCAATGTTAACAAAAGCAATCTACAGATTCAATGCAATCCCTATCAAAATCCCAACACAATTCTTCACAGACCTGGAAAGAACAATACTCAACTTCATATGGAAAAACAAACAAACAAACAAAAATCTCAGGATAGCTAAAACAATTTTATACAATAAAATACCCTCCGGAGGCATCACCATCCCTGACCTCAAGCTCTATTATAGAGTTATTATAAAACAAAAACAAAAGCAAAACAGAAAACCCAGCTGTGTATTGGCATAAAAACCAACACATGGACCAATCAAATCAAATCTAAGCCCCTGACACTCATTTGCATACCTAAAAACACCTGGTTTTTGAGAAAGAAGCCAAACCGGTACAATGGAAAAAAAGAAAGCATCTTCAACAAATGGTGCTGGCATAACTGGATTTTAACATGTAGAGGACTGCAAATAGATCTATGTCTGTCACCATGCACAAAAATCAAATCCAAGTAAATCAAAGTCCTGAACATAAATCCAGTTTACACTGAACCTGGTAGAAGAGAAAGTAGGAAGCAACCTTGAATGTATTAACACAGGAGACCACTTCCTAAATATAACACCATTAGTATAGACACTGAGAGCAACAATTAGTAAATGGGACCTCCTGAAAATGAGAAACTTCTGTAAAGCAAAGGACACAGTAAATAAGAAAAAAGGACAGCCTACAGAATGGGAAAATATCTTCACCAACCCCACATTTGACAGAGGGCTGATCTTCAAAATATATAAAGAACTCAAGAAACTAGACAGCAAAAGCCCAAACAATCCAATAAAGAAAATAGACTATAGAGCTAAACAGAGAATTTTCAACAGAACAATCTCAAATGGCCGAAAGATATTTAAGAAATATCTTAGTCATCAGGGAAATGAAAATCAAAATGACTCTGAGATACTATCTTACACTTCTCAGAATGGCTATGATCAAAAACACTGATGGCAATTTATGTTGGAGAGGGTGTGGAGCAAGGGCAACACTCCTCCACTGTTGGTGGGAGGGCAAACTTGTACAGCCACTTTGGAAATCAGTATGGTGGTTTCTCAGAATATTGGGAATCCCAATGATATCACTCTTGGGAAGATACCTAAGGAATGCTCAATCATACCACAAGGACACTTGTTCAACTATGGGCATAGGAGCATTATCCATAATAGCCAGAACCTGGAAACAACCTAGAAGCCCCTCTACTGAAGAATGGATAAAGAAAATGTGGTACATCTACACAATGAAGTACTACTCAGCAGTAAAATCCAATGACATCAAGAAATTTGCCAGCAAATGGATGGAACTAGAAAATATCACCCTGACTGAGGTAATCCAGACTCAGAAAGACAAACATGTTATATACTCACTCATAAGTGGATACTAGATGTAAAGCAATGGATAACCTGACTACAACCTACAGGTCCAGAGAATCTAGTTAACAAGAAGTACCCTAAGAGGCATGCATGGATTGCCCTGGGAAGTGGAAATAGATGAGATCTCCTGAGTAAACTGGGGTTGATGGGGGTGGGGGAAATAGAGAGTAGGATATGGGGAACTAGATCATAAGGGAACATGGTGGTTAACCTGGACCGGGGAAGGAGTGGTAGAATAATGAAAGAGATATCTTGATAGAGGGAGACATTATGGGCTTAGGGAGAAACCTGGTGCTAGGGAAGTTCCCAGGAATCCACAAGGATGACCCCAGGTTAGATGACTAGCATTAGTGCAGAAGGTGCCTGAGCTGGCTCATCCTAGCAATCAGATTGGTGAATACTCTATTATCATATAGCCTTCATCCACTAACTGATGGAAGCAAATGCAGAGATCCACAGCCAAGCCCCAGGCAGAGCTCCAAGAGTCCAGCCAAAGAGAGGGAAGAGGGATACTATGAGCAAGGGACATCAAAATAATGATGGGGAAATCTACAGAGACAACTGAAACAAGCTAATGGGAACTCATGAACATCTGTGGAGCCTCCATGGGACTGGACTAGGCACTCTACATAAGCAAGACATTTGTATAGCTTGATCTGCTTAAGGGGCCCCCTGGCAGTAGGATCAGGATCCGACTCTGTCCCATGAGCTGACTTTTTGAGCCCATTACCTATGATGGGACACCTTGCATAGCCTTGAAGCAGGGGAAGGGGCTTGGACATTCATCAACTGAATGTAGTAGGCTCTGCTGATGGAGGATGGGTTGGGAGAGGAAGACTTTAGGGGGTGGTGCAAGGAGGGAAGAGAGGGGAACTTTAGTTGATATGTAAAATGAATAAAAAGTATCTTAAAGAATAACTAACTAAATAAATAATGAATACTAACTTCTGCAAAAATGCATTGATATTGCCAACTTTATTTTAATTCAGGAAATAAAAATATCAGATTTTTGTAAAAAATGAGTAATTTTACTTTACTTTAAAAAATTCTCAATGTGATGTTTTAATTTCTCCATTTCAGATTATTGCTTTCATCCTTGGTAAATGTGTCCTAATATATGACATGTTTTGCTTTGGACTAGCAATAAAATATGAGGCATTCAACAACCATGTGTGGTTTGTGGATGCATACTTTATAATGTGGGAATCTCTAGCCTGGAGATGAGTGAAGATACTATATTTTAATGTAACCAATGGTTGGTGAAGGCCAAAAGTAAAGTAGTATAATAAAGTAGTAGTAAGAATGGGGAAATTTAATCAATTCAATTTAATTCAAGAGACATTTAAAATATAAAACCAGCAGTCCATGGTAATTAAGTGAACATTGTGGGTAAGTGTATACTACATTTTTAAGATTCTATTTTTGTTCACCACTACTATTATGTTTAACAATACAAATAGTAAGTCTGTAGATGGCATTCTTGAATAAAGATAATTTACATATTTACAAATAAAGCTTATGAATAATAAGCTAAGATTAATTATAACTATTGTCTTTTTTTTAAAAAAAAATCTTATTTATTTATTATGTATACAGAAGAGGGCACCAGATCTCATTACAGATGGTTGTGAGGCACCATGTGGTTGCTGGGAATTGAACTCAGGACCTCTGAAAGCACAGTCTGTGCTCTTAACCTCTGAGCCATCACTCCAGCCCCAACTATTGTCTTTTAATTGAAAGTTAATCTATGTCAACACATAAATTCATTCAAATGACACATAAGAATCAGAGTAGGTAACTAATGAGCATCTATATAGTTAAAATGAGCAGTAAATGGCAGTATCCTTACACAATGTAACAACTTTAGGGAAGGTTCTGTTAAATAGGATGAGAATTAGGATAAAAAAATAAATATGGAAGGCTTAGGATATACCCTAGTTGATAGAGTATCACCTTAGCTAGCCCAAGACCTTGGGTTTGATCCCAAGCACATAATAGATTGAACATGGTAGCACATACCTTTAATCTTAACACTTAGGAAGCCTGAAAGCAGAAAAAAGTTCAAGACTACCCTAGGTCACATAGAAAGTTCAAGGCTAGCCTGGAGCACAATAAGATATTTCTCAAGAAAAAGCAAATCAATAATAATAAGAATATTTGGATTAGGTTAGATTTAAATTATGTCACCAGATTTATATCTATATACAATTAGAGAATCTGTGTTACTGACTTTGAAGTATGTGTAATGGTAAGTTAAATGTGCCTCACCCCTTATCACAGTTAGTATTCCTCCCAACTGATGGATGGCATTATCTGTCACTTGAGGGGTGATGCTCAGAGAGCTCAAATGGTCTGCAGTGACACTACTGCCATCCAGCTACATAGCTGGGAAGAATCTGATCCTTTCTTTTACAAATATGCCTTTTCTGTTATGTCATGTTCCATTCACCAATTTCTTGCTGAAATTAATTTTGACAATTATCTTCTACTGCCTTTTCTATCATATTATTTGGAGAAACTGAGCAATATCAGTTTGAAGAAATAATATGGATAAAGATTGGAATCCTTAATATTGAACAGAGCAACAAAGGTTAAGTAAAACACATTTCTGTAGAGGTCAGAATCAGAGTCACATACTTAGTGTTTTTCTTGGGAGACAGTATGCAAGGCTGCATTTCCTAGCTTTTCTGAGGTCACTCCTATCTGCCAGAGTTTTAGTCTTGAATAATGTATATTTGAAGGTTAACATCTTTCATACTGAAAAGTTTAGAGCACACAAGTCAAGTTGAAGAAGTTTTTGATAAACAATTGCTTTTCATTTTTGTTTGCCAAAGACATTTTAAATTCATGCATCATAGTGTGCAATTATAATAACATCTATGAAAATATTATCAGATATAGGTAGCTGACACATTATTGCAATTTCCTGGTATCGTACCCAATATTTTAGTGTATTTAACAGGATGTTAGTCTTTATCATTCCTGCTGAAGAAAGATCAGAGCTGTCTCTCAGCACAGGCCACATCTCACTACATTATTGATGTCAAGGAGTTAGATGTTTTAATCAAATCATAGTTAAAGAGGAGAACAAATCCAACCATATCCACAGTCCTCATCTATCCTTTAATGTGAATTCAGTAAGCAGGGGATTACCTTAAATAGCTAAAAAGAACAGAGACAGTGTGACATGCCATAGAAAACAATGAAAGATGCTGTAAATTGAATTTTCATGTACTGTAATTTAACCCTTCTCTATATCCCTAAGTGATATTTGCTCCTTTAGATTCTTCCTTAGCTCTGTAGCAGATTGTGATTTTTTTCTTATCCCTGTGACTCATTCATACTGAGAGCATTATTATATCATGGTATTAGTCAGACAGATTCTCTTATTGAAGAGAGTGATGTTTCAGTGTGTGTGTGTGTGTGTGTGTGTGTGTGTGTGTGTGTGTGTGTGTGTGTGTATGTATGTGTGTGTTCACAGCTAGAGATCCTTGAAAGGTATAAATATTTTTTCTGTTTCTTTCCTCTGTAACACAGATTTCCCTCACACGGGTAGTGGCTGCTTGACAACTTCTCTTGCTTATTTGTGAAATAAAAGTATAAGTCAGTGTTGTCTTCTGGAGGAAATGAGGAAAGATCAATACATGTTGAGGACGAGGTGTCTTGTCACATGCCATAACCTTCATCCCAGTTTCCTGACTTGCCTAGCTTCTCCTAGCTTCCCTCTTAAATCAATTCTACCTAAGAAGCAAACCATATTATTCAGGAAAACAATTCTGTCCTTGTGCCTTTGCAGAATGTTCCTGTACCCTGGAATACCTTGATATGTGCTTGTGCTTGTGTGTGTATACCTATTTGAATGTTGGAAATTCTAAAGAAAAAGACCTTATTTTATAATTAAACAGATTCTAACAATTGTAGAGTGCTGACTCAATTATTTATATAGTCGTCATCACTTTATGATAAAATTTGATTCTCATATCAAACTTATGGTTTAGCTGCTATGTTTATTCCCATTAAAAAGGGATTAAAAAGAACATGTGGGCAAAGCAAGCAGTGATATTTTTCAAGTTAATGCACTATGTGGTGGCAGTAGGCGATTAGCAAATACAGCAGCATCAGATTCTGACAGAAGGTCTGTGTTATCTTAACCCCATGACATGAAGAAGCAACCAGGGTAGGGTGAACCTTCTTCATTCCACATGATGAAGCACACTCTATCATTCTAGTTGTAATCTCATTCTTTGTCATATTTTGCCATTTCATTGAATATTTTCAATTTCAACATTAGAAAAAAATACTTTAGTTTTTATTTCTCGAGGGAAAACAAAATTAACTAACTATGCAGACAAAGTGGAAATTAAAGAACAAACAAGCCTGCCACAAATATTTTCATGGAATATATTTATTGAGACTATTTTTTAAATATTAATTTTTAAATTTCCCTTATTTTTTTTTAAATTTCTACAGGTGTTATAGTATGTACTCATGTAAGTTATTCTTTCATCTTGGAATGCTTTTGATTTTATTTATTTGCTTGAAAATGTACATTTTATCAGCTCTGTTAGATATAACATACATAAATACTATATATATTTAATGTATACAATTCAATAGTGACTTTGAACTTAATCATGGGAGCATTAAAAATTTATTAACATGTTGGTACTTCAAAATCTCATTTTTTTACTTTCTTTGTTTTCCCTTTTTAAAAAATCATATTTGTGTTTTAATTTTACACATCAGCCATGGGTTCCTCTGTCCTCCCCCCTCCCGCCCCCACCTCCACCTTTCCCCCATCCCCTCCCCTCCATTCCCATCTCCTCCAGGGCCAAGACTCCCCTGGGAATTCATTTAAACTTGGCGGATTCAGTACAGGCAGGCCCAGTCCCCTCCTTCCAGGCTGAACAAAGTGTCCCTGTGTAAGCCCAAGGTTCCAAACAGCCAGCTCATATACTAAGGACAGGTCCAGATCCCGCAGCCTGGATGCCTCTCAAACAGTTGAAGCTATTCAATTGTCTCACTTATCCAGAGGGCCTGCTCCAGCTGGGGGCTCCACAGCCTTTGGTTCACAATTCATGTGCTTCCATTCGTCTGGCCTTTCACTCATTTTTAAAAAGATTTATAAGAATGTGTAGGAAATTTTTTTTAATGTAGATTATGGGGATAAACTACTAGCTTAATATTTCAGTTTGGAAGCTCCTTAAATAATTGGGAAGTTTCCATATTCCAGTGATTAAATGACTGTAAGAATATGAAAAATTTACATATTTAATGTTATATCAAATAGAAAATCAAGATGTTTTAATGAATACAATGTTTTAGTTAGCTAGTGGATAGCTAGTAAATATAACCAAGGGAAATATTATGAAATTTCTTAATCTATCAAGTAAAATTATATTTTCATTTTATACAACTCAACAATACTTCTTGACTTTTAAAAAACTTCACTGTTTTTTTTAAATTTAAGACTAATTTCTATTTGAAGTTTTCAATTTTAGTTTCTTTTCTATTTCAGTTCTAGAAAGACCTTGGGCAAACATAGCCTATAGTTTTCTTGGTTTTGCAACTTTTGGCATGCTTATACACATATTTTATATCCTAAAATGTACACTTAACATCTTCCCTGTCTAATAATGGCAATGCTAATGACACAACACAAATAGATTAATCTTTTTGTTTGGTGTTGGAAGCATGTCTAAATCACTCCTCCACACCACCTGGCTTGCTAATTCAACTTGCTGATTATATTTGGATTCCATCTGAATTACTTTCCTAGAAGCCATGATGTGTAGATAAGTATTTTTTTTTAAATCAAGAATAAGATGTAATATTTCAGAAGTATTAGTTCCAGCTCAATTATTGTGATTATTTCTTTTTGTGGCTTAATGTTCCTTAATTCTCTTGTTAGCCTTCTCTGTAATTAATTATTCACTGACCCTTAAGGGACCATGTGTCTTTGTCATATAAAATGTAAAGATCTATTTCCTCTGATTTTATCATCAGAATGTCTATATTCTTTAAGACAGTTTGCACCATCTGCAGCCTAAGTTCTCATCTAGCCTCAGCACCCACTATTTTCTCTCATATTTCATTCCTGAATAGTATTATAACATGAATTCTGTAAAAATGACGTATTTAAGTGATAGAGAAAGGGCTCAGCTGTTAAAAATATTTGCTGCTTTCATAGAGAACTGAGTTTGTTTTAGAGTTCTGACATGGTAGATCACAGCCCCCTCTTACTCAGGATCTACAGGATTCAACATACACTTCTGAATTTATGGAACACCAGGCATGAACGGCATACACATGCATACATTCAGGCAAAATATTTATGTGTCTATATGTTTGATATTTATATACGATATATGTCCATATATATATATATACAATTTTTCCTTGACTCCTTGTCTTTTCATATCTTGTTATGTTTCCTGCAACATATTAACTCATGTTGTCTTATTAATATCCTAATTATTATTTCAACTTCAGATTAAGCAATGTCTAAGAAATTTAGCTAACTCCCTGTTATAATTGGTAATTCTTTCCTCTGTTGCTAGGATACCTTTTCTAAACTTGTATTTAAAAATAATGCACACCAAACAATGAACTTATTTTTGTAAGGATCATATTTTCTTTACTTTTAAGTCTTTGTGTATTAATAGAGTATCTCTTATGCATTAGTGCTATAATATCACAATTCCTATTCTAGTTTGCTCATATAACTAAGCACCAAGAAATATTTTAAGCCCTTTTGGTTTTTGTGTCCTTTAACCTGGGAGACCTTTCAGAGTGGGTGTGACTATTAATCTCAATTTATTGATGAAAAATTTCAGAGTATATTAGACTGACTGGCCAAGGTCACATTAAAGGGAGGAGTTGGGCTTCACCTTGAATCATGATCTTGTGGCTCTTGACTACATCTCTCATTGCTCACTATTGTTATAAGACATATTAGTCTGTGTAACATTAATTTTCTAGAAGTAAAACCAATATTTAGTAAAGGAAATCACTAAAATTAGGGATGCATATCAATCATATAGTGTATAAGATTGTCAGTGAGCAAGCTGTGTTTTTTGCAAAAGGATTTCATCATGTTTTCCAATATGGTACTGAATTCTCAGACTCAAGGCACCCTTCTACTTCACAGACATGTTATGCAAGGATTAATCAAACAGTTTTTCTTCAATTATAAATATTTTAAGATGGCTACTAACATGGTGTTATCAGAAATAATATAAACTTTGTATTGCAACAGGAAATAAATGTATCTAATTTTGATTGGTAAGGCAAGAGAAAAGTCTTTGGAGTCTGCCAGAGTTGAATTGCAGCTACCTCTGAAACATACAACTCATTTGTATTTTAACATGTAATGGACAAGGCTGTTTCAAGATTCTACTCACACTACTCCAATCATATTCAAGCTCAAAACTTACTATCTTAAGTGTTTGGAGATGTAATTTCATCTCTATTTCACAGTTAAAACAACAACAAATCTGAAATGGAGTTTCTATTAACTCTCTTTTTAATTGATAGAAATAAGACAAAATGTTTTCTAGAATGTATCTATTCATATTGAAAAATTAATAAGTAGCCAGAGGTTGTGAATAAAAAAAAAAACAAAAACAAAACAGAACTACCAACAGAACCTTCAGATTCTGTAACTTTGGCTCAGACTAATAGATAACTGGAAGTATCAAGGTTATCATTTGCTGACTTTTACAAAACTTTGTTGCTCCATCCATATTACAAAGAAAAATATTGTATCTTCCCACAATCAGAACCTCATCTGAATATGCAGCAACTGCTACACTATTTTTAAATTTCTGTCGCTGAATCACTGAGACCGTGTCTTTTGAATTGAGTCTCAAGTTTTCAGGATTTGGACAGAACATACAGAGCCAAACATATAGGTTCTTGTCTTACAGGATCACTTTTCGTGAAACATTGAAAAGAGTTGGCACGAAAGCTAGATAGTAGCAGGTAGGACTATAGAGGGGGAAATATAGGAGAAAGGCTTAGTGGATGAGGGTTTGTGTGTGTGTGTGTGGGTTGATAAAAATATTCTGGGACCAAACTGATGTAGCAGCTGGACCTCATTGTGAATATGATAAATGCAACTGAATTTGCTTATCTTCAAATGGCTGAGAGGGTAAACGTTATCCTAATAGTGAGGTTACCTGGAATGAGGATGTACCTGAATGCTCCTTTAGTCCTCATTTGTATTAGTGACTTTCTCATCACTGCCATTAAATCCTAGAAAAGGGTAATTAAGGAAGGACCAATTCATGTGATTCACAACTTAAATAGATGCACTCTGTTATGGTGGCCAAACATGGCAGCAGGAGCTCATGTCTGGAGCTCCCTTGCCTTCTCTTCTGATACCTTTCAGAGGCAACCAGAGTCCTTAGTAAGATTCCTCTTCTACTTTAGTCCTTGTCTCAAGGTTCCCAATCCCAGCATGTAGCTAGCCTCCACACTGGCTTACCTCGAATCATATGTTTTTTTTTTTTTCTTCTTTCTATCTTCCCTCTCTATGCAGCTATTGAGATTTATAGTCGGCCTTGTTGTTTTTCTTCCAAGCTCCAATAACAATTTCCTTAAGCTTCCATTTGACTCCATCCTTAAATCCTTTCTAAAGGAGACTAAGAACATCAAAGTCTTCCATCCCATCCTCAAGTGGAGTCTTCTAGGGGCATTGTTTTCTAAATGCTCTGAGAGTGCTATAGTTATGGTCCAAAAGAACCAGGCTGCATTTAGAGCAAGCAGCAAACTTGGCATCATTCATAGAGTACTGGTTTTTGCAGTCTGACAATATATAAAATTGAGTGGGTTATGAATTTTTTTGCCAAGAGTCCAGAATACTGTGAGGCAAGGCCATCGACATGGGATTGAATTCTGTGCTTAGAGCTTTTGTGTGTGCTAAGAATAGAATGGGGAGGTGAAATCTGAGCTGCAATGGAGAATTCAGAATGTTAAAGATGGAAGAAACCTAGGGCATCCACTGAGGAAAGTATCAGGCAATAGAGATAGAAAGGAACGATTAACCAAGAGGGCTATACTCTAGATGGTGTCACCAGGAGTTCTGCAGTTTGGATGTGCAGCTGTAAGATTTTATATTTGTTTCACAAGGGTTTAGTCAGTCTTTGGTCAGTTTTTTCCTTGTCATATTCCTGTTCACTCCTTTGGGTAGTAGGACTGTGTACTTGGTATCATTTTATATAGTCATTTTATAAGTCGCTTTTGCATTATAGGTGAGATCACAGCTAAGAGTGTGTCTTTAATCCCAGAAGAGATTTTGGACTTTTTAACACTGCTGGAACTCTCAGACTGTCATGACTTTTGCAGTTGACCTGAATGCATCTTACATTAGAGGACCATAAACCCACAGGAACCAGGGAGAGAACGCAATAGACTTTATGGGAAATGTCCTGCTCTCTCCTGTTTGTCACTAAGATGAAGAGGGATTATGCTGGGTGCTTTCACATATATCCTTATTTACCTCAGTGATTAGCTCTAACATGTAGCTACTAATACCTCTATTTTAGATCTGATGAAATGGAAGAGAAATTCTTTAACTGCTATATATAACTTTCATTGTGAAAATGCTGTTGTAGCCCATTTTCAGGTTTCCTAGTGGCTTTATGCAGCAGGTGTGCATACAGAGGATGATTGAACCACAGGCCTGAGTGCAGGTGTCTGAGATGGTCTGTGCTGGGGGTCTTTTGCTCCACCCCTTGGTATTCTTTAAATACCCTAGAGAAGAGACAGTTGGAGCCCATGAATTAGGATCCAAGCCCTCCTGAGTTTATCCTGTATTTTTTTGTCTTTTTCTCTCCCCTTTTATTTCTAACTAAGTCTCTTATCCCTCATTCCTCAAGAGTCCTGGGGGTAAATAAATGTGGGGGCTTCTTCCCCACAAACGCTGATTGAGAATTTATAGTAAGAAATGGAATAGTAGAACCATGAAACTGATGATGAACTCTCTGCAGGGTGCCTATGTTCCTCTCCTGCTTCCTGACAGCAGTCTTGCAGTACAAGATTACAGCGTCAACACTTGCCATGTGTCTGAATTCTACTATGGGAATAGTAGAGGAAAGAAATGCAGAGCACATTCCTTTCCTCCTAAGGACTTAACCAGACATTAGATTCCACCATACTCTATTGTTCATAACATAAATACAAGGCCTCACCTAATTGGAGGGGACCTGTAAACATGTTCTTTAATGGGTAATTATCTTTTCATTCAAAACTGTTACTAGGGAAGAGAGGAATTACACACTAAAGATGTCAACCTATACCTTATAAAGCAGGTTACTGTGACAGTCGAATGTTTACATATCCTTCTTCCAAAACACAGAACCCAGTCACCCATCTTTCAACATACAGCCCCTAATCTTTGGTTAATGTATCCAGGATCAAATATGATTAAGAAAGTGTTAAAATTTCTGTTATGCCAAACCTCATTATCTTACCCACCGTAAAATATGTCATGCATGGCCTTTGTTACAGCCACCAGCACATGCTTATTATGAACTAAGTGTTTTAATTGAGAAAGTGGCTTTTGAGAAATATCAACTATAAACATAGACATTAATCGCTCCTCCACCATAATCAACAGTACAGAAGTCCCTAAAACTTTCTTCCCGGTTTGCCACAGAAGTTTGGTAAGAGACTTTCTTATCAGCTCTTAGGGCCTCTGGGTCCATATCCCTAGGCCACAATTCTCATATATATTGAATATGTCCCCTTTCACTGTGTTTTAGGTTTCAAGATATTTTTATTAAAGGTACTGGGAAGATCCCTCATCAGTTAAGAGTTGCTGGTCTTGCAGAAGAACTAAATTTGGCTCCTTAATCCTAGCTCCAGGATTTCTGATGACGTCTTCTGTTCCCTATGGGTACTTCATACATGTGCACAAACTCTCCCATAAATATACTATATATAATTGTGTGCAGATACTTAAATAAAGAGATTTTTATTTGACCCTGAATGTGCCCATTGGACTTTACTGTTATTCTTCAGGGGAGTGCAGAGCTTTTCATTTGCTTCTTATTGGCTCAATTTTGTGACTTGGAGCTTGAGGGACAGTGGCTTCAAATGCTTCTGGTACCTTTTATAGCATGATTACTTTTGTAAAATTGAGATAATTTTCATGCATACATTGCTAGATGGTTTCATATGTACAAAAGTTTTCTTTTGCAGACATATTTCTCAGATCTGTTTTTAATTTTTCTCTACACTCTGATTTGAACACAGGGCAGTGTTCAGATGCATGAGTGCATCACATTCCATCTCAAAATTAGGTAAACACTTTAACGTGGAAAAAACGATTTCCTGGTTTGTTTTAAAATGGAATATAAAAACTTGATCCCACCCTTTAGATATGGATGTGGTTCTGCCTTAACTGTTAAACTCCAGAAACCTTCTAATATCTTGTTTCTTTCTTCTCATTTTCCCCTACATATACTTTCTCTTCACCCATTTATAGCCACTTTGATTTCTTAAGGTATTTCTCTTCCTTAAACATATGCGGTGTCTACTTATCACTAGCTACAGTATAAGGTATTGGAGGTATCATGATTACAGTTGTTTATTCCTCCGTTCTTGATTCCTATATTTGTTTGAAGAGACATTAAGGCAAGGGTTATTCTGACTTTTGTTAAATATTATTTGAATAAAATGTACATTGGAAATGTAGTGTAACCATTTGACAGTGGCTTTAATACATGGCTTGATTATCTCTTTTAGGAAATGCTTGAATGCAGAAGAACCTCATAATCTGGAATAATTTAGCTTTTAAAATAGTCTATAAATATATTAAAAGGTTTTAGAGATGTAACATGAGTCTAAATATCAAATTAATATGAGCATCTTATACACATAAGTAGAAGATAATTTTATGGGGTGTTTTTTCTGTATCTTCAACTTGATGGCAAATCTTCATATAAGATCCAGTGAAAAAGTTTGCACTTGGCACAGTTTATCAGCACTGCTGGATGCACCTCTAACACCACATATGTATGAACACAAAGTTTCTGATAATGGACTATTTTGGCTTTTGGCCATAGAACTGACAACCTGCAGTGCTATTTAACTACAACATATTTTTCACTGAGTTAAAGAATAAGTTATCTGCCTTTAGTTTTGTCAAAAACTCCTTGACCCCTGCAGTTTATTAATAATGTTCAGGTGTCTGTCTAGTTGAAGACTTTAAATTCTCATTAACAGATACTAAAATTTCAAGGGCTGGAGAGCAGTATCTGTGGTCAAGAGTTACTACTGCTCCTGCAGGGGACTGGAGTTTGGTCCTGAGCACCCACCTAGATAGTTTATAGCCATACCAGAAATTTTAGCTCCTAGGCATCTAGCACTCTTTGGGCTACCTGTGGGATCTGCACTCACATATACCCACATGCACATACCATCTCTCCGTGCATTCACATAATCTAAAAAGCAAAAGAACATTTTTCAAGAGTGCTATTCTACTTACTCATATATTCAACAAAGCTCTTTGATTATTGAGTAACAACTTTAATATCCCTTTAAATTAAATTTAACTTGATTAAATTCTAAGTGCTTTCTATGATATTCTTAGTATCATGCTAAAAGACTACAATTACTGGTAGTTTTTTTTCCCTCTTTTTATCTTTGGAGCAACACACTAAAATTTATGTCTTAGTAGGTATTGCCTCATGAGCTAGAATTACTGTCAAAGACTCTTGTGAACAATGGTCATACCTATACTTCAGTTTGACATCCATGAACATGTTTTGTTATGCATTGTACATTCACTTGGTGTTTTTACACCTTAAGTGCCTTTTCCTTTAACTGCCTCATGCGGTTTCTATGGTTACATGCTCATTTCACTTCTATTTTTGCCTTAAGAGGCCAGACTGCCACATGTGCAAATAAAAGCCAAGGACAAGCAACTCAGCCCTCATGGTCCTCCTCCAATCTGTGTTCTTGATGCACTAATCCTTAAGATGCAATTCATTTCATGTTAATGAATCTATTAATCATTTTTAAATATAATCCACTTACACAGAAAATTCACATGCTTCTCTCTTCTGTTGTGAACACGGTGTATGTGTCAGGCCCTATTTACTCAGTAATTTTCTATGTCTAACATAAGATTCTTGCCAACAATGCGAAGCATCCTGAAAGCACAGTGTGGCGTCTGCTGTTCTTTTTACTGTGAATCTATTGCTTCTTATTTTGATAATACCAAACTTCAAAGACAGGTTTTCACTGTTCTATTCTTTATGACCCCAGCCATATATTTCTCAAGCAATTTGAAACTATTGTCTGATGCATAGCACTTTAGCTTGAAGGATTAAAGTAAATAAAAGTCCTATACGTTTAGTGTGATAAAATCCTATGGTTCAGAAAAATAACAGTAAAAGCAAGCTAAATTAGCATGCTGATCCCCATGCAACAAGTCCTGACAATGGGTGTTGAAGTTTATGGAAAGCAAGCCAGGCAATGAGGGGGAATTACTTTTTGCAATGTAGAAGGTGCTGATGGCTAGATGTGGCAGATTCAGAAGAATATTTTAATATTTCGGCTTGGGTCTGGACCCATGAATGTTGGTAGCAAAGGTAGACCACTGACAATAAGGCTGTCCAATTTTTCATGTATGTATTTTATTTTTATTTAAATGTATTGTTTGATATATCTATATCTATAATGTGTTTTAATCAATTTCATGACCTGTTTCCTCCTCTCCAATTCTTTCTACATAGTTCTGACAACTTTTCCTCCCAATATTAGCTGCAATTTTAATTAAAGGGAGAAATGGGAAGTTACTTTCCCAAACTGGCTTCCAATTCCCTTCAATCTTGGTGAGTTGTTTTTTTTTAAGATTTATTTTTATTTTTAATAATGTTCATGTTTGTACCTGTGTTATGAGTACAGAGGCCAGGGTAGACTAGAGGAGTCAGGTCCCCCTGGAGCTAGAGTTATAGGAGTCGTGAGCCCCCTAATGTGGGTGTTTTCTATTTTACCTCTAGTGTCTAAACTTGGGGTACATATTTGTCCATCATGTTCTCTCATACCGCTCTATATTTCTGTAAGGTTAGTAGTTATGTCACTTTTTATTCCTAATCTTAGTTATCTATATCTATTTTCTTTATAAGATAAAGTTTTCTGTTTTTTTTTCTTTTTGGTTAAAAACAACAAACGTTTATTTCATTAACTGTAGAAATGCTATCTTAGCTATATCATAATCCTTATTATTCCCTTTCCTCTTTCTTTTACTTGTTCCCTAAGGAAAAACTTTAGATAATTCAAGATTTTCTTTTCTAATACAGAGTTTATGAATACATATGTCTCTCTGGGCATTGTTATTGTTGTGCAACATTTGGCTGTGTATCATTTTCAGTGGTCTTCTTTGAAACAGACAGTATTTAAGAATGTCTTGTTTAAAGAAAATATACTTGTGAATTTTTGATGTGTTCTTGCTAATATCTGCCCCCCCCCCAACTGCAGTGAAAGGTATTTTTCTTGATTTCACTATTTCTAGTTTCATTGAGTTTTGCTCATAATGTAAATTATGATGTAAGATGCATTGCAAAAACAATTCTGGATTTGTCTGTTACTGGATGTGATGTATGACTGCACTATGGTTTGAATATGACATGCAATAAAATTATACCCAGGCACATAGCGCCAGGTGATGATGGATGGAACCATGTGAGACCATGAGCCTAAGTAAATCTTTCTTCCTGTATGCTGTTTCTGTCACATATGTGGTCATGTTACTAAAAGCAACTAATACAATTATTTAGTCCTGTGGAAGTAGCATTCCTATGTTAATTAAACCTAACTGTGTGGTGCTCAAAACTTTGGGACTTGTTTGGGCAATGAATTTGTAAGAATTTGGCAAAGTAGGTTAGAAAAAGCTTAAAATGATGTAAGCAGAGATCAATGGGCAATTTCTGTAGAAGATCAGAACTCCAACTGCAATTAAAACCAGGGTCATGACATTTCAGGGGAAATAGGGATTGCATTAGAAATTGAACTACAGACAGAAAATTTTATACACTGGCAAAATTTTTCTATATTTTGTCCATGCACTGAGATTTTGAATGAGTCTTAGTTCAATGCAGTCATTAATTTCATAGCATATTTTTTAAAGGTTTATTTATTTATTAAGTATACAGCATGTTTTGCCTGCAGGCCAGAAGAGGGCACCAGATCTCACTACAGATGGTTGTGAGCCACCATGTAGTTGCTGGGAATTGAACTCAGGACCTCTGGAAGAGCAGTTGGTGCTCTTAACCTCTGAGCCATCTCTCCAGCCCACATAGCATAAATTTTAAGACAGAAGAGCATATAGATTATGGTGAGGTTAGTTTTAGCTGCTCTTATCCACATTTAAAGTGAGAACTGGCAACAAATTCACCTTAGAAAGATTTGAAAAACACATAAGATGTCTAGAAAAGGGGCAAATTGAAAGTTTTAAGCAAATAAAGTAGGGACAAGCACCATTAAAGACAAGCCAAACACTTTGCCCTAGAATACTAGGAAAGATACCTCGTGGGCACCTTGGACATTTGCTAGACTACTTATACTCCAGGAGATAAAATCATACAATTATTTGCAAGACATTCTTTTGATAAAAGAGACCTTTCTGGGTGCTTTGCTCACACAAAGTTATATTGGGAACTGCCTTTGCAACTTCATTCATCCAGGTTCTCAGAATCCTTAACAGCTACCACCAAGCCTGTGGATACTCAGATCCTGCTCAAGCTGAGAGAAGAACTTGGCATTCTCCACAATAAGATGGTTTTACAGGCTTATAAGTTTCAAGTATTATAAAGCCATGAAGGCTTGTTACAAGAATTGGAAGGAAGGCGTAAAAGGGCAGGGAATGTGTAGCAAGTACAGGGTAACAGCTAGAGGCTTTGAGTCAGGGGTGCATGAAACTATCACAGCTAAAGCCAAGATACAGTATAGACCTTGGGAAGCTGGAGATGCTAGGAACCTGATACATCTGATGAAGAAAGTAACAATGAACAGAATCAGCCTAAGAAACAGGTCATGTAAATTGCCTGGCAATAGGAGCTGGGTTGAGGTATGCAAACATAGTTAAAGTTTGGCAACCTGGGACTAAATTGGCTTAGGCTATACAAACAGTGACTATTAGTGTACCTAGAAAACTAGGACCCTCAACTGATCACACTGCACATATTTCCTTACCTAAATAATGGAACAAGTTACCTCTTTCACACAATTCTTTAGCAAGTGACCTTTCACAGTCATTTTCCTTCTCAGCATTTTCTGAAACATATCTGATAGTGGGAGAAAGAAGAATGATCCAGGCTGAATTGGTTTGAAGTGTGTAAACAATAGGTAAATAGCCTGCATCATGTCCTCAGAATTAGCTCTCATAAAAAATCTATTAACTATTTTATGCTACATAATTGGATGCTCCTCTGGTCAAAAATCAGATGCGTCAGAGGAAAGGACATGGTCAGTAAAGAAAAGCTTCCACAACCCTCACTATTAATCAAAACAGAACCATCTACCCAACAGCTGTGGCAACAGTCTGCTCTTGAATGTCATAAAAAGAACGCCCAAACAATAAATGACATCTTCCAATAATCTAACTCAAGGAACCCACTATTCTCTTGTAGCATATGAGATATGTATATCTACGAGATAATAGTCAATACATATTATCACTTTGCTTTTGAATAATGTTTCTTGCCACTTTTAAATCTGTGTGAGCTTCTTTGAATTTTTTTGAACAAGACATCAAAAGCCTTGCAAATCCAGTGCCAACAGATACTCATTTAAGAAGGCATCCCAAGCTTTTGATGCTCCTACCACATCATTCATGGAATGATAGATTTGAGCTATTGGGCTTAAATACTTGATTTGCTGACATGCAGTCTTGGTTTGGTTATGTATTTTTCCATGTCTTTGTCCCTTCCCTTTGGAATAGGGTTTGCATTCTTTGTCATTGGATCTTGGAAATACAGCTTCTTTTTTTTTTTTTTTAATTTTTTTTCAAGGCCTCATAGTAATGTCTTGAATCCAAATAGAGACTCAGGACTTTGTCCTTTTAGCAGCATCAGATTTATGTTAAAAGTTGTAGGTAGAGCAAAATATTTGTGTGATTTTGAGAGTCAGGGGGCAAATATTAAGTTTTGAAGATGATAAGAAGTGTTTCTTACAAGTTCATATTTTTAGTGCTGGCTTGATGTTTAGCTGGAGGAAGTAATTATGCACAGGTACTTGGGAGTATATTTTGCCTTTCCTTGACTCTCTCTCACTGTCTGTCTCTGTCTGTCTGTCTGTCTCTCTTTCTCTCTCTTGTTGGGATCACATGGCAGTCTCTTGTGCCACACACTCGAGTCACCTGTAACCTGTAAATACATGAGTCAAATTATCACAGATTCAACTCTCTGAAAAGTTATTTTGGCTAAAATAAATCTTCAGTGCCTTTGTTTCTGTCTGGCTTCAAGTTTTAAGTATGCAAAAGTAACTCTGTCTGCTTGGCATTGGCACACTTGGTCAGCTAACTGTCTTGTTCATTTCCTTCCTTTCTTATTGATCTTCTGTCTGGCTCTTCTATCTGTTATTGAGAGTGGGGTGTTGAAGTGTGCTCAGTTGCTGGATACCTTTGATTGCTTTCCAGAGTTTTGACGAAGTTGGTTCTGTTTGTGCCTGTTTCTTGATGTTTCTGCGAGAGTTTGTGTTTGTGCTGCCCAGTCTGACATTTAGCTGATTCACCACCTATAATGCTTTCAAAAAGTTTTACCGTGTATATCCCCAAGGATCCACAAAAAATGCCTAGGGGAACATTTATAACACTTTAGCAGATAAGAAATTATAGTGTATGATGAAAATCAAATAAAGACAATGTACATGAGAGCAAAGCTACTTTGGTAAGCATGGCTTTTCCTTCATGATACATTCTGAGTATAAGTCTATTTTGCCTTTGGTGAAAAAAATATTTTATTTGATTGACCGGAATGATGAAAAATAAAAAATCCACCATATGATTAACTTTGTAAAGGATGGTTGTAAAGCTCTGTGTAGAGGGTTCTTACTGATATTGTGTAAAATACAGACAGAATACATGAGAAACATTCAAACAAGTAAAGAAGAATGATTAATGATAAGCAAATGATTAATAACTCCCATTCCTACATTCTCATAAACCTATTACTAACAGCAAAGTGGAATGAATTAGGTAAGGCTAGGTAGTAAGTTCAATATAGTGTGTTTCCTAATATGAGTCTTAAAGTTGAATAAGGAAACATAGATTTTCATACATCATTTTGGATTTGCAAGTTTAAGTGAGTATAATATGTTAGGTAATCTTACGAGGAAGTAGTTCTAGTAACACTCTCTTCTGAAGTAAGCTTTCTTGAGGAAGTGTCTGTTTCATGAGAGGATAATTGGATCAATGGATTATGTTTTTTTATATGCCAACCACCTAGGTCATTGGCTTCTTTACAGCAGGCTGAAATATCTTACCTGGCATGCTTTTACTGCCAACTTTAAATTCTTGTACAAACATTTTTTAGACATACTACAAATGAGAAAATAAATTAGTGATTAGAAAAAATAAATTATCACTGTTGAATTTGTGTGCCCAGTGAAACTATGCCTACCATCTAATGTCCATGGATTTTATAAACATCATGGTCGTACATATTCAAGTCACTGCTGCTCTTCAATCTTTGCAGATCAGAAATTATCTCCAGAGCAACATGAGGCAGAGATGTCAAAGTTCTTTCTATATACACCTTCTCCTCTGGTAGTTGCCTTTCCTCATTTCTTCCCCTGGATGGCATTCCCCTTGGCTGAAAAGAGGCCATTACCTGTATATAAGTCTATCAAAGTGACACCAAAATAAAAATGACATGTGCTACTGCCTCTCCATATATATCTGTTTGTTGACTAACCATATTCTGAAATGCCCTACTACCTTTTTTATTACATAAGGGCTTCATGTAGCCATTTTTACTTTACAAAAATAACCAGGTATACAATTCACAATAAGGAGTTAATGCTTGAGGTGCATGTGTACGTATGTGCACAAACATTTATACATCAGAGATCAGCCACTTGTCATTCCTTGGCCACCATCCACCTTGTTTTCTGAAAAAAAAAAGATGTCCTTCACAGACCTGGAGCTGGACTAGTATGCTATGCTGATGGCCAGTGAACCTAAGAGATCTGTTTCTATTTCTCCAGGGTTGAAGTTGCAGGCACAGGAAATCACTTCAAGCTTTTCCACATGAGTTCTGTTGATGGACTTCAGGTCATCACGTTGTACAGAAAACACTTTAATTTTTCTGCTATCTCACCAGCACTTATCTAGGTTTTTCATATAGACACCACATGGCTTGAAATTCTGCATCAAAAAGTGGTAGGCATTTTGGAGCATTGAGAGATGACACTGTACTTATATAAAAATTAGAGGAACTTGTGACTTTAGATGTGACTAGAGTATAAAGGGTAGACAATATCCTAAAAGAGCATGATAATGAGGTTTTGTGTGCCAAAGGAAACCATAGAGTGTTTTACTTAATGAAATGACATAGTGTAATGATGATGCAATAGCCTATCAGCGATGGTTTTTGAAACAACAAAAATAGTCTATTTATAACAAACTAAGTAAGCTAAATATATCGTGGTAAGACTAGATGGTCACTGGGAGCAGGAAGACACAGGTCTAGACTCAAGAGGCAGTTAGCACACAGAAATAATGGCTTTATAGGTGAGGATTATGAATTTGATGTAAGGAATTGGTAAGTGACTTTGCCATGTTCAGAAAGGCAAAAGCTTGTGGAAACACCATATCCAGTCAGTTCTGGTTTGAAGTTTTAAGGTTGTCATGCCACAAGACACTCAAGTGGTGGTGACCAGGCATCAGCTAAGTATAAGAACATGTCTTATAAATATTAAAGCTGTTTAATAGAAGAGATTCCTCATAGCAGATGTATTTGTTCTTGATTAGATGTCCCAGGAATGCAGAGTTAAAACTTGAGACATATATATATATATATATATATATATATATATATATGTGTGTGTGTGTGTGTGTGTGTGTGTGTGTGTGTGTGTGTGTAGATAAGTCACAGAAAATATTTTTGAATAGAAGATGAAAATATTAAATTCTAAAATAAAGAACTGGAATTTTGTTAAAGAGAACAGGGAGCTATTGAACATTTGTGTACAATCTGCCTTATCAAGTTAGTGATTGACTCATGAATATGGGTCAGCCTATGTTGAATGGCTTGTAAAGAAAACTGACAAATCAACTTTTATTGCTCTCTATTTTTATGTTAATAGGTCAGTAGCTTGCGAGAATAACAATTGCTATACATGATTGTAATTTACAAATGCAAATGTATAAAATTTAGTAAATGCTATATATTGTATATGTCTTGGAAATACCATCACATAAGATTTATAGTAAGAAACCACAAAAGCTCATAAAACACAGAAGCACAGGCAAATCCTGTACAAAAACATTGTACTCTAAATAGTAGAAACACTAAGTTTCAAAAGAAATGATACAGTGTAGGTAACTAAAATAATACATATGAAAGCATTAAAATGTTTGTGCATTAGCTTAATTATGAAGAAAATACAGTAAGTAAGTTGCTAAGTAAAACTGCAGATTATTTATTTAATGGTAAAATTAAACTGGAAAAAAGAGAAAATAATGTAGTGAGATTAAGAATGTGTGCCATGCATAGAAAACAGCATAGTGAGATTAATGAGGCTTTTTTCTCTTTTCTAGATTTTCAGTGTTAAAATAATGAGCAAAGATAAATAGCATATACATCATTTTAAATTTTCATCATTTCTTTATGGATTTTTGAATTTATTTAACTTACCATTACTCAATGTATATATGAATCAAAACATCCTATTGTAATTCATAAATGTTCATAAATATTGTATCTCTCAAAAAATAATGGTCAAAATAATAACCATGGAAAATAAAAATAAGTCACTACTGAAAAGAAAAGGAAACTCATTATAGTGATGAGTAATCCTAGCTTTCAAGAGGCTGAGGCAGGGGGATTTTGAGTTTGTTTAGTGATCTCATGGGAATGTGAAGTGCAGTCACAAATAAAAATCAATAAATTACAGGGAAACTGTTATGATAATTAATTTTAGGGGTTAACTCATCTATATTAAAGAGATAATAGCAACATTGGCATGTGAGCTGGTGGACTGAGTAGGGAAAATCCACCCTCAGTGGATGGGTACTTGCTAATTGTTGAAGGAAGACTCAGATGAATAAATAACAATGTTGGGGAAATGGTGATACCTTCTCTTGCTCCTGCTGTAGACCCTCTGCTTTCCACTAGCACCTCGGAATTCCAAGCTTTATGGCCTTATGTTCCGGTAATTATGCCATAACCTTCCCAGAGGACTTCATTGTATCTGGTCTTGGCCATTTTTTTTCCACAGTGCTTCAGTAAAAGAATTCTGGCAACACTTAAAGGAGAAAAGGTTTATTTCAGACCTCAGTTTCGGTTTACAGTTTATTTTTCAGGGAAGTAAAGTGGCAGTAACTTCAGGTGGATAGTCTCATCACATCAAAATCAGTACCAGAGCAATGATGTACCCCTGTTTGTACTCAGCTCAGTGTTGTTACTTACTCATTACAGGTTTCCAGTCGGGAAAGTTACCACTCAGAGTAAGCGAGACTTCCCATCTCACTTACCACAATAAAAATAGCACCCTCTGTTGGTCCAGGATGTCTTAGTTACAAATGATTCCAGATTTTGTCAAGTTGACAACAGGATCTATCACAGCCTCTGGTAGAATTAAACCATCAGCCTCCATTCTGCAGCATATAAGTTTATATTGCCAGGTCACTGGTATTTCTTTCCTTCCTTCCTTCCTTCCTTCCTTCCTTCCTTCCTTCCTTCCTTCCTTCCTTCCTTCCTCCCTCCCTCCCTCCCTCCCTCCCTCCCTCCCTTCCTTCCTCCCTCCCTCTCTCCCTCCCTCCCTCCCTTCCTTCCTCTTTTCTCTCTCTCTCTCTCTCTCTCTCTCTCTCTCTCTCTCTCTCTCTCTCTCTCTCTCTCTCTCTCTCTCTTTCTTCTTTTTTCTGGAGCTGAGGACCGAACCCAGGGCCTTGTGCTTGCTACCACTGAGCTAAACCCCTAACCCCATCACTGGCATTTCAAGGACACAACTTTGTGGGTAACCTGCTGAGGCATTAAGCATTCATACTCACATGATTCAATTTCTTTAATAAGTGCTCTCTCATATCTATCTATCTATCATTGTTCTGTCTCTGTGGAGAATCCTGACTGATACCAATTGATATAGATTCTGATACTAATAAGTAGTAGGCTCAGGTTTAACCAGTTCGTGAATTGAAAGTGGCCTGTCTGGTTGCAGGAATAATTGGAGATCTTTGGGAACATCGGGTACATAATTGTCATGGAGTTTCAAGATAAGAAAGATTTTGATATTTATTTGGTATTAATCGCTGAATTGAAGAATAGATACAAATAAGTAAAGTGGTGCATTGATTTACAAGTTACATGATCCGTCAACACTACATTCAATTATTCATACGAAGTAGAACTAATTTTAATATCTGAGGCTGAATGTTTTTATTTTTATGATTATCATATAATTACATCATTTCTGCCTTCTCTTTCTTTCCTCCAAATACTCCCATTTATCTCTCCTAGCTCTCTTTCAAATTCATGGTCCCTTTTAAAATTAATTGGTGTTATATATGTACATTGTATGTACATATATATTTTCCTAATATTTATTTATATTTAGGATATTTTACCTGCATATTGATCTGTGCACTATATGCATGCATGGTGAAGGCAGATGCCAAGAGGAGCCATCAGATTCCCTGGAGTTATAGACAGTTGAGAGCTGATTTGTGGGTGCTGGGAATTGAGGTCAGATTCTCTGAAAACGTAACCAGTGTATTTAACCAGTCCCACCATTTATAGATTTAATTATGTGTTGTTCACTCCTGTTAATACTCAAGATTGTACTCTGATCACTTTGTTTGTCTTTAGCATAGATTTCTTTAGCAATGGATATCCAGAGATGGTATCTAAAAAGTCACTTTCCAGAACACTATCTCCAAAATTATCTAGTCATTACTTAAGAAAAATCAGACTCCCTGGAACCTTGGCAGTAAAATATCTCATACTTTGGAGTAAAAGGTTCAGGAAAACGTATTTGTTTCAAGTATTACTTACTGATTCAATAGCTAAAATATCTATGTTTATTGGCTGATAAATAGAAAAACAAAATGTGTCTCCATCATTCAAATGTTGTTAACTATGTCATAAGGGTAGCATTTAATTTTTAGCCTTTTGTTATAAATTATGTTTGATCAATCCAGAAGAAGTTAAGTAAATATGACTACATTAACAAGTTTTCTGCTTACTGTAAAATGTATATGCATTTTTATAGATATGCATGTGTCAAGGATATAAACCCTCTAAACATGTAGGTAATACTGTAGAGAGCACTTGAAAAAATGATATTTCATACTTTGAGATCTTGTTATAAAAAATTCAAAATCTTCCTTCCAAAGAGTCTTCTGTAGCTTAAGCTGGCCTTGAACTTGCTGCATAGCTGAAGACAGTCTGGAATTCCTGATCTTTCCTGCCTCCTCTGCCTCCCATGTGCTGTCATCACAGGTGCATAGTCCACACCCAGCTGAAGTGCATTTCAAATTGCAATATAATTAACACATTTATTCAAGATATTGTTTAATAGAAGGATTTTATTCTTTCTAATAAAAACATTTTTGAAGCTTAACAAGAACACTCTATCCTCTTTGGTTCATTGTTTTCATGTTGTTTTGCCTTCCTTATTGTTATATCAAAGTACTTGACAAAGAAACTTAAGGGATAAAAGGTCTTATTTTGGTCATAGTTCAAGAGTACAGTCCCTGATGGTAAGAATGTCATGGTGGCAGGAAGCTTGGTAGCTGGTCACACAGTGTATTCAGTCAGGAATCAAAGAGTAGTAAATGCAGAACTTATTTCTATCTGTCTATCTATCTATCTATCTATCCATCTATCTATCTATCTATCTATCTATCTATCTATCTATCATCTATCTCTCTATAGATATAGATATAGATATACCTATCTACCTCTCACCTTTTCCTGTCTCCCTTCCCCCTTTCTTCAGTACAGACCTCTAGCTCACGAAATGGAACCACTCACAGATAGTCTTTATATACCTCAGTTAACATACACAGAGGGAAGAAGAGGTATAATTTTGTTTCAGTTGAAAACGTACCTTCAGAAAAAGAAAAAAGGCATTTAAATTGCTCTTTACATGAAATACTAAGAATTTTAACATGTGTAGAAATGTAAGGAGAATTAAAATCAGGGTCATGTAGTTGTATTTTCTTACATAGCTCTCAATTATGTGTCTCTGAGAGACAGTCTCCGTGTCTACCCTAATGTAGATAATCCTTCACAGTTGTGTGGAGACTTGTCTTATTCATGTTTCTCAATCCTGTCAAGTTGACAATCAACATTAACTCTCATATATCTATTGTTATATGTATTGTTACTGTGATTATTTCATAATATTTTACTCATTAATTTGGTATATTTTAGAAGAAGTAAAATGTTGTCTAATAGTCCATAGGGTTGAACATATTTATTTTATGTAAATTATTAGTAATAAAATATAGTGCCTGTTCAAAAATTTAAAGAATATTGTCACTGGACGAAGGGAGAACAAGTGACAAGGGTCTAGGGAAGTTCCTTAAACTGACAATACCCCTTCTGCCTTTAGTTTAGGGGGAGGGATGCTGGGTACTACTCTTCATTATCATTCCTTTCACTTTCTTTATGGATGGTACAGAAAGCCACACACAAGGCACTTTAAAAACATGAATTTTTCATCAGCCTGTATTCCTAGATGAGTGTGTAAGATTGGCTTCATCCTCTGTATCAAAACTTTCACTAATAACATGGTTTCCTGAAGACAGAAGAGCAAAACTAAACCAAAATTAAGTAATCCATAAAATCAAATATGTGAATTCTATCAATATACTACAAAGTCTTTACACATAATGGGTAGATATAACTCTTGGTCATCCTTAGGAGATTTTTGAGTCTATGTACATTTGTAGTCTTTGAAGAATATATACCTCAGAAAAAGAAGCATGCCGTTTTTCTCATATCTATGTGGAAAATAAGTGTTTGCTTCTATGTATACAGTGTTCTGGGCTGTCAAATGATACCTACTAGAATTAATGCAATTAAGATTAGGAGCACTGTAGTTCAAGTCTTCAGGTAACTATGAACTAGACTTTACTTGTGTGGCTTGTGCCCAAAATTGTCTTTTGAAAAGAAAGCAATAAAATAATAAATTAAAAACTTAATAAACTGTCCCTTATGAACTTAAACATCCTTAAAATATATTCTTTTCATATATAAATTTTGTTAAATGTTCTAAATTGTTTCTTAACATTCTAATTACCATGCATATCAGAAAGTCAAAGAGGATGTAATTGTCTTGGGGGTGAAATTTCATTTAGCTAATCTCTTTGTAACTTCCTGATAATTAAAATAAATCACCAAGGGTACCATACCAAAACTTAGAAAATATTTACATAGATTTTAAATCCAAGGATGTTTCAAACTATCAAACAGTGAGGAATGAATTTACCTCATAGAACTCTGCAGTTTAATTTTATTAGCCAATTTATTTCTCCATTGCTATTTTTGCAGATATCTGAGTGTGTGTGTGTGTGTGTGTGTGTGTGTGTGTGTGTGTGTGTGTGTGTGTATGCATGGGTGCATGTGTGATAATAGTTCATAAGTTTTTTTGGTCAACATCCCCAAGGCTAACTGTAGGCTTGAGTAATAGCTATAACTTAGTGGTTCATGGTGGTTGCTGCCTATTGAGTTGTTGTGTAGATGTTTATAATAATAAATGAGGTCACCTGGACATACATATTAGAACCTTAGTGAAAGTAAAACTTTGCTCAGTGAAGCAACTTATTTAATTGTCCTCAGATTCATTTTTGTTTTATCTGTAAAAATATTTCCAAACAAATGGTTTTGTAAATATGAAGAATACAAATGAACTGGATGAGGTTCATTCTTCCTACCTGCTTGTGTTTGCAGGTGTGACAATCATGTCTGAAGTGAGGGACATAAGATACTTTATAGCAACATTCTGTCTATTCAGCACCTGATATGTACCTAATTCAACATTTTTCTTTAATTCTAAGGAAAACATCATGAGAACTGGAATTTACTTCTGGAAAATATCTTCAAAGAAAATATGAAATGTTCAAATAATTACATCCTCTCACAAGTCATCTGAGTCATGTAGACCAGGGTCTTTCAATGTAATTGATGAGTAAGTGATTGTCATGACCACCTTACATCTATGGAGTTTAAAAACAATAAATTCTAAAAATACAAAGCTCAGAAACTTTAGTCATATTGACATATGTCTAGGTCTGATACAGAAGTTAAGTTGAGATTAAATTCTTATGTTATACCTCTTACTGTGGTGAAACTATCTTCCCACTTGGTTCCTTAGTTCTGCTCTGTATGAAACCCTTTAGAGTGTTATGTCAATCATGCCAATATCAGGAAGGTGTGTTTCCACACCATTTGTAGTTTAAACCATCTCTCTAGTCTGGTTCTGTGCCCAGGCTACCTTCCTAGGCACAAACCACTTCTTTCAGTTACTCCATCCTGCAGACTGATTTCTCTTTAAGAAAATTCTCATTTTTGCTTCCTTTGGTGCGTGTTCCTCTGGCTAACACACTCAGTTCTATCTTAGTGCTTGATAAATAATTATTTATTGTTTTCATTAATAAACATTGCATGATTAGAAAGCAGCAAATAATTTTAGCAGATTATTACATAAAGGTCAGAACAAAGCCGATGAAAAAGAAACAAAAGTTGTGAGCAACTTGTGGAAATGAGTTGTTAGTTTAAGAAGCAGGTATAAAGTTTAACCAGATTAAAAATGGGAACATGCATCTCCTTTGCTTTCTCATTGCTGAGATTCTGTCTGGTTAGCTTGAACCTGAACAGGCCCTGTGATCAATGGCCCAGCCTCTGTGAGATCATATGTGCACCAGTCCTGTTGTCTCTGGAAGACTGTTTCCTTGGTATTATCTATACCTCTGGTTCTTTCAATCTTTCTGTCTCCCCTCCCTGAGTCCTGAGGGAAGAGGTTTGGTGAAAACATCTGACTTAGAAGTGAGTGTTTGAAAAAGTCTTTCACTTTCTGTACATTGTCCACTTATTGTATTCTGTGTTAGTTCCATCTACTGCAGGAGAAAGCTTCTTTGATGATGGCTGAGGGAGACACTGTTCTATGGGTATAGCAGAATATCATTAGAAGTCATTTTATTGCTATGTTCCTTTAGCAGAAAAATCGTATTTGAATTGCCCCTAGGCCCATAGCCTATTTAGTCTCTGGTTCTTGGCTACCCAATGAGTGTAAGGGATGAGTTCTATCTCATGAAGTTGACCTTAAATCTAACCAGAGAATAATTGGTTACTCTTACAACAAATGAGCCATATTGAACCAGCAACCCTACATATCTACATTGTAGATGAAAGGGCTTGTTGCTGGGTTTCTGTTTACATGACTTCTCTGGCAGTATGGAGTGTACTTTCCAGTATCATGAACAGTAGGGATGAAGGTACCAGCACAACTTCTCCATGCTCAATGAGCTATGTATTTTCTTTAATAATACATATTATTGGGGGAGACAACCAATAGCTTTGGCAATAGCCCGAGTTTTTTGGATGGAGAAGTTGAGGAAGAGAAATCCACAATCAGTATATATTGTATGAAAAAAAGTTTATTTTCAGTGAAAATTGTAAGTATACGAGAAGAAAGTAGAGCATAGAATTTGATATCGAAACTCTTTGCCTTCATTTTGACTTCTACCTAGTATAAACATTGATTGCATATTTCTACATATTTAAATAATGTATAAGAAATGTCTATTGCCTTCATTCCAGTAATAATCACCTAAATATACTCCCTAGCTGTGATCTTACTTTGAAATATTTGCATATTGTAGTGGTTTGAATTAGACTACTCTCAATAGGCTCAGGCATTTTAATACTTGGTCTGTAAATGGTTGCAGTGTTAAGGCTTAGCAATATAACTTTGCTGTGGGAAGTACATCACTTGCAGCAAGCTTTAGGTTTAAAATCTTCATTCCCAGTTGGTTCTCTGCTTTCTACTTGCAGTTAAAGACATGAGCTCCAGCTATCTATGGTGGTATACATCTTTAATCCTAGCATTTGGTAGTCAGAGATAGTTAGATCTCTGTGAATTTGAGGGGAGCCTGGGTTACACAGTAAGTTATAAGACAGCCAAGGGTACATAGAGAGATTCTGTCCCAGTCTTCTTCCGCTTTGAACAAAAGATGTGTCTGTTGCCATACTTCCCCTCTACCTAGGTATATACAGTCCCTATTGAATTTTAACTTGGGAAGAAACAGTAGCTTTTAAAATGTTTTCCTCTTAATTCCTGAGAAATGTTACATCTCTTAAGAGCGCTGTTAACCCTTTTTCAACTTAACATACAAACACTTCATTATCAATTCATAAATTTTCTTTATCCTCAAGATCATGATATAAAATAGCATCATAATATAAAAATAGAATACATTTCGTTTTTAGTTTTAAACTTCAAACATCATTCCTTTCCGTTTCCCTTTCCTCTTTTTATTATCCCACCTTGTTCCATCTTGAATCAGTGGCCTATTTTGGCATTGGATAACCAACTGGAGTCTCATCACTGGGAAGACATTTCTGCCATTCTCACCATTCTTTAATTTACTCTAGTTCCTTACATATGGTTGGGATAAAACATGATGTAACTTCAAATGTCCCACGGTATATAAAAATCAAAGTTGTTTTTATATATATATATAAAGATCCAAAGTCTCTTAACTGAGTTTATGTAAAATAAAAACAACTTCCATGGTATGTCTTCCAAGAGGAAAGAGCCAGGGCACAGTTACAATCAGACCAAATTAAACACACACACACATACACACACACACACACACACACACACACACATGCACACACACACACACACACACACACACACACACACACACACACACACCAAACAAACAAACAAACCTCCAACATTCTAAACACCCAAATATCTGATGCCAGGACTGTAGTTGGAGAGCTTCTCTCCAGGATCCACCAAGCCCCCGCGGTCCCATAACTGACGTATAAAATAATCATACAGACATTTACATTATTTAAACTGCTTGGCCATTAGCTCAGGCCTACCATTGTCTAGCTCTTACTCTTAAATTAACCCATTTCTGTTAGTCTATACTTTGCCACGTGGCTTGTGGCTTACCAGTACCTTTACATGTTGCTTCTCATCGCGGCTGCTGGTGGTGTCTCCCCCCAACCTTTTACTTCCCAGAATTCTCATCTCTCTTGTCCTGCCTATACTTCCTGCCTGGCCACTGGCCAATCAGAACTTTATTTATACAGAGCGATATCCACAGCACAGGACCTCACTTAGGATTCTAGTCTCCAAAAACCTTGGGTAGCCTCACCTCTTTTGCTCTGCTAGCCACAGTACATACAACCTTTTCCATAGGCTCAGGACAAATTCCACTACAGCTGTCACTGTCCTTGGTGTTTACCCATTGGTCTGAGCATCTTCAACATGTTGTGATCATATCCTGGACAGTCTAGTGTCAAGGCTCAGCTTCTCTCTTAGATATCCACTGCAACAAAGGCTGCATGTTTACCAAAACCATCTTCTGGATTCTCTCTGCAGGGACTCTGGTTCAGCTTCATGATTCTCAGGCTAACTATCCTTCCATGTTGACTTCAATCCTGGTTCCTCCACCACAACTAAGGCTGTACCTTCAACTGTATCATTTGGGCCTCTATTCCTGGAGTTCAACCTTGTCATATATTGACAAGTCTTGACTGCCCTCCATACCTACTTTATTCCTTCAAAACCGGTATCATGTTGGAAACTCATTAACAAGTTCAGGTACCAGTTTGAGATTCAGCCTTTCTCACCCTCTCTCCCCGACCACAGCTCCTGTGTGTTCATTCTGAGGAAATGTTTTCTTTTCTTTTCTTTTTTTATTCTTTTCATTTTTGGTTTTTCAAGACAGGATTTCCCTGTGTAGTTCTGGTGCCTGTTCTGGATCTCCAAATACTTTCTAATATTTTCTTCAATACTTCTTGGGGCTGGAGAGATGGCTCAGCGGTTAAGAGCACTGGCTGTTCTTCCCGAGGTCCTGAGTTCAATTCCCAGCAACCACATGGTGGCTCACAACCATCAATAATGAGATCTGGTGCCCTCTTCTGGCCTGAATGTATACACACAGGCAGGACATTGTATACATAATAAATAAATAAATCTTAAAAAACATAATTCTTGTCTCTTGTTAATCACAGTTGACTTTTCATTCCCAGAAAGCAGCAATTATAGCCTGAGTAAAGCAATGCTTCATGTCAGTGTCAGTGATGATGGTCTCTTGTTAATCACAGCTTATTCTACAGTACCAGATGAGTGGAAACCATTGTTTCTTAAAAAAAAAAAAAAAAAAAAAAATTATCATGACTTCTTTTTGAAACTTTGAAAGAAAACCCTCATTCATTTGTACCTCTCTAAACATCCATATATCCCAAGGATCTATAACAGGTCTATAGGTTCTGAGCACTCACCTGCCTTCCAGCCCAAAGTCCATCACAGTAATATCTTATTCTCCAATTCCACTTTTTCCTTTCTGGTGGAGTGATAAACACCATGGTCAAAGCAACTTGAGGAGGAAAATGTTTATTTGGCTTCAATTATATTTGTACACCTTTGAAGGGAGACAAGACAAGAACCTGAGGAAGGAACTTGGATGCTAGACTCAAACAGAGATCAGTTGCCTTTCTTTCTTTCTTTCTTTCTTTCTTTCTTTCTTTCTTTCTTTCTTTCTTTCTATCTTTCTTTTTTTTTTTCCGAGACAGGGTTTGTCTGTGTAGCTTTGTGCCTTTCCTGGAACTCACTTGGTAGCCCAGGATGGCTTCGAACTCACAGAGATCCACCTGGCTCTGCCTCCCGAGTGCTGGGATAAGGTTGTGCGCCACCACCGCCCAGCAGCTGCCTTTCTTATACATACATCTAGGACCATAGTTGGTGAGCCATCCTACATTAATTTTTAATTAAGAAAATGTCCTACAGACATGCTTGCAGGCTAATATGACAAAGGTCATTTTTTTTTAATTGAGGTGACTTTTGTTTGTGTCACGTGGAGAAAGACTAATTAGAACACATGGACACATCTTATACAAAATTGGTGGCTCAAAAAAACCAGTGAGTGTGCTAATGAACCCTGAAATAATCACATTTATTGACATAAAATATTTGTAATTTGAGTTGGAAAAGTGTCACAAAACAAAGAGTCATTTAAGTCACTGAGGAGATAGTAGAGTTGGTAGAGAGTTAGACTGAACACAAAGCCCTGAGTTTGATGACAGTTCTGTTTAAACTGGGCATGGTGACATGCACCTCTAAAGTCAGCTTTTAGGAGGTGGTGACAAGGAAAATCAAGAGTTCAATCTCATCCTTACTATGTGGGCTGTTAGAGGTCAGCCTGGGCTCAAGACCTTTCCTTGAAAAGTAGGTAATTTTGAATATTTTAGATTATTATTACAGGTGGCAAAAATAACCACTGTTTCTAACCATTTATCAGAAAAGACCAATAAAGAATTGGAGCAAAGAAGTCAAAATAGAGTGTTTTAATGGAATAACAAGGACAGAGAGTGAAAAAATAGAGAGATTTCTAAATGAGATTTAATGAGTGAATCTGATTGAGGGGGAAATGTGGAAGATGTAGAGAAATTCAAAGAATAGTGAAATGCAAAGTCCTATGAGAAAATTCATAAGAGGAAGCTAATTAGAGGGAGATAAGCAATACTGATGATACTGCTGTGTGTCTCCTAGGAATTCTAAAACCAAACTGCCTTATCTTTATAAGCATACCCTGGAGGCTTCCATTTGCTTGCAATTTAGAAATATTTTAAAATGAGGACTTAATAAATTATTCTGAACATTTTCTCATCAAGTGAAATTTGAGTTTAGAGCTGACTTGAATACGTATACCTTACGATTAAAACCTAAAATGTAAAAAAAAAAATAGTTTTAGACATGAAGAACATGGACAGTATTAATAGCACTTTAATAGTCAAGACCTCATGTAATCTTAGCCATCAGATGGTAATTTGGGGGACATGATTCTGTGACTTATAATCCATGCTTCACTCATAAATGTTTAAAGTCTTGCTCTTACAAGAAAATAGAGGAGGGCAACTTTTGTAGCTTGTGTTTATTTCCATGTTGTAAATCTCTCATCATCATCAATTTCAAGACACTAACACGATATGGATTACCTGGACTCTGGGGAAAATGTTTACAATTAATTCTGAAAGCATATAAATCATAGAAACTCATTTCTTGGTCATTGGCTATGTGTCTATTGTATTAAGGGATGAATAAGAGTCTTTCTCTAGAAGTAGGTTAATCAAAGGAAAGCCCAAATTTGATCTATCCCCTTCCCTCCCTGTGTCCATCCATTATGTGCATCTATACCATGTCTGTGTTGCTTTTTCTGTAATGTATGTCTGATATTAAGGTCCCTGAGTCATGTCTGTCCCTACCAAAGGGCTTTAGTCTGTGTTCAATGAATGACATTGAATGACATACAAAACAGGACATGGGAAAGGCATGAAAGATGCTTTTTAGAGAAATCTTTAAGAAACTTTTACAAGGGAAGAACTCATTTTACTGACTGAGCTGATCCAGACCAGCACTCAAAACCACAATTAGATGTTATCAGCCTATATCCACACATTATTGTGAGCATTTATGGAATATCTTTTTTGTTTATGATGGCTTTCCAACCTTTCAGAAAGTGTTTACCACTACATGAACACACACACACACACACACACACACACACACACACACACACGCACACACACACACGATATTTTATGTGACAGGAATAGAAGAATACATACTTAAGAATAAAATGATACATTTAACATATAATGTAAAAGCTGATTAAGTAGGAAGTCTAAGTCATACTACTAAGGTTGGTTGCATGGCTTTCTTCTTTTTGTAAAGCAAGCCAAACTTAAACAGGCTGAGTACATGGTAGGATAGCATACTGAGTATGTGGTTTAAATGATCTCAAGATATTTAACTTGGTAATGAGGTCTGGCAAATGTTCAGTCTCTTCTTTTTAGAGGTCAGGATGAAACAATAGTAAGTTATGATGTTTTTTCTCCTACAAGTTTTACAGTCAACTGAGTAATGGTCAAGGTGAGATAAGAATGAAACTCAGGCCATCTGGACCAGAGGTGAGTGTCTGGGGTTATAGTCAGAGAGGCAACTGCCCCTGGGTCCCACCGCTGGACACAGGCCATCCCAGGACGACCTGACCAAGTTGGCCCCAGTTTCTGGCCAATCAGAGGGCCCTGCATGAAGGCTCCCCTTTTCCAAGACTTCAGGCAGACACTGCAATCTCCACACCCTGCCCCCACACCCATCTGCCCGAGACCCCAGCCACTTCCTGAGAATCAGAGACCAGCCCCCAGCTTCCATCCTGCCCTGGAACTCCCATCTGGGCCAGAGACCAGAGGAACTCCCATCTGGACAAGAGGAGCTCACATCTGGACAAAATAAGGAGACCTCAGGGACTTCCCGAGACTCAGAGTGCAGCCCCCCAGCTCCTATCTGGCCAGCACTTTCATCTGGATCAGCACTCCCATCTAGCCCAGAGCTTCCATCAGGACCAGAGAGAGACTCCCTAAATCTATCAGCTCTCTCTGGACCAAGTACACTGATAAGACCAAGAATGAACCCAAGAGGAGATGGGCAGATGTCAAGGCAGAAGTACATACAACAAAATAAAGAGCAATACAGTATCACCAGAACCTAGCCCTTCTCCAACAGCTAGACCTGAACATCACAGAATGGAAGAAGAAGAAAAGAACCTTATAAGTAACATCATGAAGAGGCTAGAGTCCTATATAGAAGAAATCAAAAAGAAAGTAGAGGAACAGACAAACAAAAAATGGGAAGAATGCTATAAAAAACTAGAGGAAAGGACAATTAAAGCAGAAAAAAACAATAAGTCCTTGAAAGAAAATCATGAAAAAGCAAGGGAGACAATCCAAGACCTGCATGGGAAATAGAAAAAATGAAGAAGACACTAGCAGAAGGAATTCTGGAAATAGAAAATCTGAGTAAACAAACAGGATCTTCAGAGGCAAATATAACCAACAGAATGCAAGAGATGGAAGAGAGGATCTCTGGTGTTGACGATATGGTAGAAGAAATAGATCCATCAGCCAAAGAAAACACTAAAACCAACGAAGTCATGACCCAAAATGTCCAAGAAATTTGGTACACCATGAAAAGACCGAACCTACGAATAATAGGGATAGAGTAAGGAGAAGAATACCAACTCAAAGGCACAGAAAATATATTTAACAAGATCATAGAAGAAAACTTTCCCAACTTAAAGAAGGAAATGCCTATGAAGATACAGGAAGCCTATAGAACACCAAACAGACTAGACCCCCCAAAAAAGTCCCCTCGCCACATAATAGTTAAACAACTAAATGTACAGAATAAAGAAAGAATATTAAGGGCAACAAAGGAAAAAGGCCAAGTGACTTATAAAGGCAAACCCATCAGAATAACACCCAATTTCTCAATGGAGACTTTGAAAGCCAAAAGGACCTGGACAGATATAGTGCACACACTAAGAGACCATGGATGCCAGCCTAGACTAATATACCCAGCAAAACTTTCAATCATCATAGATGGTGTGAACAAGACCTTCCAAGACAAAACCAGATTTAAACAATACTTATCCACAAGCCCAGCCCTACAGAAAGCACTGGAAGGAAAATTCCAATCTAAGGAAGGCAGATACACCCATGAAAACACAGGCAATAGATAACACCACAGCAGTAAATCCCAAAGAAGAGAAGTACACACACACTACCACCAAAAAATAAAAATAACAACAGGAATGAACAATCACTGGTCATTAATATCCCTTAATATCAATGGACTTAATTCACCTATAAAAAGACACAGACTAACAGAATGGATATGAAAATAGGACCCATCTTTCTGCTGCATACAAGAAACACACCTCAAATTCAAAGACAGACAACTCCTAAGAATAAAAGGCTGGGAAAAGACTTTCCAATCAAATGGTCTTAAGAAGCAAGCTGATGTAGCCATCCTAATATCCAGCAAAATAGACTTCAAACTAAAATCAATCAAAAGAGATAATGAAGGACATTACATACTCATCGCAGGAAAGATCCACCAAGATGAAGTCTCAATTCTGAATATTTATGCCCCAAACACAAGGGCACCCACATATGTAAAAGAAACATAACTAAAGCTTAAATCACATATAAAAGCCCACACATTAATAGTGGGAGACTTCAACACCCCACTTTCACCTCTGGACAGATTGGCCAAACTGAAACTTAACAGAGATATAATGGACTTAACTGATGTTATGGCTCAAATGGACTTAATTGATATCTACAGAACATTCCACCCAAACAAAAAAGAATATACCTTCTTCTCAGCACCCCATGGAACCTTCTCTAAAATCGACCACATACTTGGCCACAAAGCAAATCTCAACAGATACAAAACCATTGGAATAAACTCCTGTGTTCTATCAGACCACCATGGTTTAAAGTTAGATTTCAACAACAGAAAAAGCTACAGAAATCCTACAATCTCATGGAAACTGAATAATGCTCAACTGAATCACCAATGGTTTAAGGAAGAAATAAAGAAATAAATTAAAGACTTCCTAGAGATCAATGAAAATGAATACACCATATACCCAAACTTATGGGACACTATGAAAGCAGTGCTAAGAGGGAAATTCATAGCATTGAATGCCCACATAAAGAAGCTAGAGAAATCTCACGATAGTGACTTGACAGCACACCTGAAAGCTCTTGAACAGGAAGAAGCAAAGTCTCCCAGGAGGAACAGACACCAGGGAATTATCAAATTGAGGGCTGAAATCAATAAAATAGAAATAAAGAGAACAATACAAAGGATTAATGAAGCAAAAAGTTGGTTCTTTGAGAAGATCAACAAGATAGACAAGCCCTTATACAAACTAACCAAAAGACAGAGAGAGGGAGAGCATCCAAATTAACAAAATCAGAAATGAAAAGGGGGACATAACAACAGACAATGAGTAAATCCAGAGAATCATCAGGTCAAACTTCAAAAGCCTCTACTCGACAAAACTGGAAAATCTAAAAGAAATGGATAATTTTCTGGATAGGTACCACATACCTAAGTTAAATCAAGACCAGATAAACCATTTACATACTCCAATAACCCCTAAGGAAATAGAATCAGTCATTAAAAGTCTCCCAACCAAAAAAAGCCCTGGAGCAGATGGTTTCACTGCAGAATTCTACCAGATTTTCAAAGAAGACTTTATACCAATACTCTTTAAATTGTTCCACACAATAGAAGCAGAAGGAATATTACCAAACTCCTTCTATGAGGCTACAATTACCCTGATTCCTAAACCAAACAAAGATGCAACAAAGAAAGAGAACTAAAGACTAATCTCCCTCTTGAACATTGATGCAAAAATACTCAATAAAATACTGGCAAGCAGACTCCCAATAACACATAAAAACAATTATCCACCATGATCAAGTAGGCTTCATCCCAGGGATGCAAGGGTGGTTCAACATATTAAAGTCTATCAATGTAATACACCATATAAACAAACTCAAAGAAAAAAACCACATGATCATCTCACTAGATGCAGAAAAGGCATTTGACAAAATCCAGCACCCCTTCATGATAAAGGTCTTGGAGTGATCAGGAACACAGGGAACATACCTAAATATAATAAAGGCAATCTACAGCAAGCCAACAGCCAACATCAAATTAATGGAGAGAAACTCAAAGTAATACCACTAAAATCAGGAACAAGGCAAGGCTGTGCCCTCTCCCCATACTTATTCAATATAGTACTTATAGAAGTTCTAGCCAGAGGTATAAGCCAACACAAAGCGATTTAGGGGATACAAATTGGAAAGGAAGAAGTCAAGCTCTCCCTATTTGCAGATGAGATGATAGTATACATGAGTGACCCCAAAACTTCAACCAAGGAACAGCTAATAAAAACCTTCAGCAACATAGCAGGATACAAGATCAACTCAAAACAAAAATCAGTAGCCCTCCTATATACAATAGACAAACAGGCTGAGAAGGAAATCAGAGATACTTCACCCTTTACAATAGCCACAAATGATATAAAATACCTTGGGGTTACTCTAACTAAGCATTCAAAGGAACTATATGACAAGAACTTTAAGACCCTGAAAAAAGAAATTGAAGAAGATGTCAGAAAATGGAAAGGTCTCTTGGATAGGCAGGATTAACATAGTAAAAATGGCCATCTTACCAAAAGCAATCTACAGATTCAACACAATCCCCATCAAATTACCAACACAATTCTTCACAGATCTGGAAAGAATAATACTCAACTTCATATGGAAAAACAAAAAACCCAGGATAGCCAAAAGAATCCTGTACAATAAAACAACCTCTGGAGGCATCACAATCCCTGACCTTATGCTCTACTATAGAGTTACCATAATAAAAACAGCTTGGTACTGGCATAAAAACTGACATGTGGACCAATGGAATAGAATTGAAGACCCTGACATTAACCCGCACACCTATGAACATATAATTTTTGACAAAGAAGCCAAAAATGTACAATGGAAAAAAGAAAGCATCTTCAACAAATGGTGCTGGCATAACTGGATGTCAATGTGTAGAAGGCTGCAAATAGATCCATATCTTGTCACCGTGCACAAAACTTAAGTCCAAGTGGATCAAAGACCTCAACATAAATCCAGTTACTCTGAACCTGACAGAAGAGAAAGTAGGAAGTACTCTTGAATGCATTGGCACAGGAGATCACTTACTAAATATAACACCAGTAGCACAGACACTGAGAGAAACAATCAATGGGACCTGTTGAAACTGAGAAGCTTTTGTAGAGCAAAGGACATGGTCAACAAGACAAAGCGACAGCCTACAGAATGGGAAAAGGTCTTCACCAAGCCCACATCTGACAGAGGGCTGATATCCAGAATATATAAAGAACTCAAGAAATTAGACATCAAAATGCCCAACAGTCCAATTAAGAAATGGGCTATAGAACTAAATGGAGAATCTCCACAGAGGAAGTTCAAATTGCTGAAAGACATTTAAGGAATTGCTCAACTTCCCTAATTATCAGGGAAATGCAAATCAGAATGACTCTGAGATACCACCTTACACCTGTCAGAATGCCTAAGATCAAAAGCACTGAAGACAGCTTATGCTGGAGAGGATGTGGAGCAAGGGGAACTCTCCTCCACTGCTGGTGGGAATGCAAGCTTGTACAGCCACTTTGGAAATCACTATGGCACTTCCTTAGAAAATTGGGAATCCATCTTCCCCAAGACCCAGCTGTGGCACTCTTGGGCATATACCCAAGGAATGCTCAATCATACCACAAGGACATTTGCTCAGCTATGTTCATATCAGCTTTGTTTGTTGTAGCCAGAATCTGGAAACAACCTAGATGCCCTTCAACTGAAGAATGGATAAAGAAAATATGGTACATATATACACAATGGAGTACTACTCAGCAGAGAAAAACAATGATATCATGAGGTTTGCAGGCAAATGGATGGATCTAGAAAAAATCATCCTGAGTGAGGTAACCCAGACTCAGAAGGACAAATATGGTATGTACTCACTCATAGGAGGATACTAGATGCAAAACAAAGATGACTAGACTGCTACACAACTCCAGGGAAGCTACCTAGAAAATGGGACCCTAGGAAAGACACAGGGATCACCCAATGACAGAGAAATGGATGAGATCTACATGAACAACCTGACAGTGGGAGTAATGAAGCTCAAGGTTTGAGGGAAAGAAAGCTTAGGGGAGCAGGAGATCCCAGCTGGCTCAAGAACTGAAAGGGAGAGCGAGCAATAACAGACCATGATAAATGAAGACCACATGAGAACAGGAATAGGCAGAGTGCTTGAGAGGCCCCCAGAAATCCACAATGATATATTCTCTGTAGATTGCTGGCAATGGTCAAGAGAAAGCCTGATCTGACCTAGTCTGGTGATCAGATGACTAAACACCCTAACAGTCGTCTTGGAACTCTCACCCAATAACTGATGTAAGTGGATGCAGAGATCCTCAGCCAGGTCCCAGGTGGAGTTCCAGGTGTCCAACTGTCGAGAAAGAGGAGGGACTGCAAGAGCGTGAATTGTTGAATCCAACATTGCAAAAAGCACAGGGACAAATAGCTAATCGAATGGAAGCACGTGAATTATGAACCAACAGCTGTGGAGCCCCCAGCTAGATCAGGCCCTCTGGATAAGTAACACAATTGAATAGCTTGATCTGTTTGGGAGGCACCCAGTGTGTGGGACCAGGACCTGTCCTTAGTGCATGAGCTGGCTGTTTGGAACCTTGGGCTTACACAGGGACACATGCTCATTCTGGAAGGAGGGGACAGGACCTGCCTGTACTGAATCCACCAGGTTTAAATGAATCTCCAGGGGAGTCTTTGTCCTGGATGAGTTGGGAATGGAGGGGAGGTGCTGGGGGAAAGGTAGGGGTGGGGGCGGGAGTGGGAAGGACAGGGGAACCCATGGCTAATGTATAAAATTAAAACACATAATAATAATAATAATAATAATAATAATAATAATAATAATAATAAATGTCTTAAGAGTATGTTAGAATCTATATTAATTTAAAAAAATAAAAGAATGAAACTCAGGTCAGCCCTATTTTATTGTAACAGATCAGGACTTGTAGAGTCTGGCCCAGATCAATTTACTTTAGCCATATTTAAGGACAGCACAATTTTGGAAAGCAAAAGTATTTAGATAACGATTAACTCAGTCCCAAGTGCACAACAATTTAAGACATATTTACATTGAAGCTCTTTGCAAAGTATACATGGCTTCATCATTAAGATGGTTTTTTGTTGACTTAGAAATAGTGCTCAAGATAAGGATCAGGGAGAATGACTGGGGTAAACATGAGGTCTAGGAGAGTCACGATTGCACTGATAACATGAAGTAATGTGGGCGATTGTAAAGCCAAGTGACAACACTCATAAGAACTGGTTTTTTGACCTGGAAGTAATACTCAAGGTTTGAAGGAGGAAGGGTCTGCGACAAGTAGAGCATAAATTCTGGGAGATACAGGCAGAACCTGTCCCATCAGAAAACAAAGAATCTCCAAGTTGTAAAACTACGTCATTCCTGGCATTTCATGAAGTGCTGTTATGCACCTCATTCTATCAATGAGATAAGCTATGTATTGAACTTTCTGGGCTTCTCCAGTGCCTACTTGTGTGCACAAGGTATTTTTGTCCTCTACAGTAAATAGTATACCTGATTTCCTAAGTGAACTAGTCAATAAACTTTCATTCACACATTGCATACAGCTTAAATGAGTTGGCTGCTATGTACCTGTTCTTCCTGTAACTGAAGTTAGGATGCGGAGAGCCAGGTTATCTATTGTTATCAGCTTTACTTAGTTCCTTATATTTATACACTTCTTTAACTGTGCTAAAGCTGTATATCTGTATTCATAAAACTTTTGTTCTAACAAAGGAAATATACACATAAAAACATTAAAGTCAGAACTATAACTTCCAAGACAGAAATAAAATGCGCCAACTAGTAGTACATTGTTAGTTGTAATATAATACAAATATATTATATTTCACTTCTTGATTATAAATTATTCAACACAATACTGCATTTTAAAAAATGTTCCTTGGCTACAGATATTTACATAAGAATTAAAGCCTCTGATCATCTTCACATCGGCTACACTAGTTCAAAAGAGATCCTTGTTCAGCTTTAATACTACTGTGAAAAATACAGTTTTACCCTTTATAGTCATAAATTCTTATTTGGAGATTCTGAATTCTTTTGTCTCAAGTACCTAACATTAACAATAAGACACATTTCCAAATAAAAAGTGAGATAGTAAGGTATTTCCTAAACACTTAACTGTGTGTGTGCTGCTCTTTTTTCTGTTGCAATTAGGTTGGTAAGTCCATTTTGATTTTCATTAAGTTGTTTGTTTTCTTTTTCAGTTTTGAGATTATAATTAGATTACAACATTTCTATCTTACAAGTCACATATACTGCTCCCTGGTCTACTTGAAATCCATACTCTCATTATTTACTAATTGGTATTGTAAACGTGCATGTATAGGCATATACATTCCTAAACATTATCTGTCCAGTATGTATAATATTACTTGTATGTATTGTTTCAGGGCTGACCATTTCACATTGAACATCAATTCGTATGCTTTTCCCTGGGGTGAATCAGCTTTCCTCTGTTGTCAATAGTTCTTCCTATAGCGTTAAGGCCTCATGGGCTTTTCCCTATCCCATTTTGCATATCAGTTGCTTTCATCGTTGTTCATCTTACATTTGGGTAGTCATGATGAAGAGACTCTGTGGGTGTAGCTTCTGATGCTACTAGGAGACATAGTCTCATAATGAACTCTCTGATCCTCTGGCTCTTTCAGTCTTTCCTCCCATTATCCATGCCTGGTACTGGAAACCTAGCTAATGACTCAGTGATGCTGAAGTTGCTTTTGTTTTTAACTGGTCTAAATATATTTCAATTGGACGTGATGACTTATACTTGATGTAATTTTTGAAGATTTTAAATCCATTGTCATATTCTACCAAATTACACATTACTTTTAAGTAGTTTAATGACATCCTAATATGTCTAAAAGGTATGTAAAATCCTTTTTTTCAGATTCTTAAAGCATTTTCTTATTTGAATATCTCACACCTTTATATACTGTATTGTCAAATCAATCTACCACGATCTCCCTTTAAGTCCCTCTAGTCACCTTCACCGCCTCTTTTTTGGGTTTTATGTCAAGCATTTTACTTATTGATTTATTTGTTCATTAATTTGTATATAATCCCCTGAAACAAATTAATATTGCTCAAATGACAATGGGCATGTGCCCATCCCTCGAGGTATGAGCAACCTATCAGAAGCCACATTCCCAAAGGAGAGTGATGCTACATGTCTTAGAAGACATCAATTGCCAGTAGAGTTGAGGTCTTGAGGACTCCTTCCCCATTTTTTTCTGGAATTTTGAACATCTTGATATTTCTCAGGTATTGTGAGGGTAACTGCAGCTATCATGACTTGATGTGTGAAACAGATACATCACTATGTAAGTTAGCATACCATACATAGCTTCTCCATCTGAAGATTCTTACATAATTTTGTCTCTCCTTCCACTAAGTTCCATAAACTTTGGCTGGTAGGAGACTAAAATAGATGATACATACAGAGCTGAATACTCAGTTACTTATCCTTAATCATAATTAATCAATTATGAGTCCCTTTATTCACCACTACTTATTATAAAAAGAAGCATTTCTGACCATAACTGAGAGCGGAACATATCAATGGATAACAATTAAGATAAATATCTAGAATGCATTTTGACGGTATAATTAGTTAGCTAAACAATGAAAGTAGGTTCTCCCCTGGTTCCTATGCTCTCTCAAGTCATTGGCTTTTGCACAAGTTTATAGTGCTAGATATGAAATCTGTCCTGTGGAGCAGTCCTCCTGATCAGAAATTGGTTGGTTACCCCAACCAATAGCTCTATCACTGTTGTGGCAGAGGTCACATCTTGTCAGTTTTGTTGATTTTTTTTCCTAAATCTTTTGGACTTGTGTTTTGTGCTTTCACTAGAAGATACTGTAGTAACTGAATTTCAACTACTTTATAAAATTTTAGCTTTCACCTTGCAGAGTAGCAGTTCTCAACCTGTGAGTCATGACCTGCACAGATATCCTGAATATCAGATATATATATTATGTTTCATGACAGTAGCAAAATTACAGTTGTGAAGTAGCTATAAAAACATTTTTTTTCCGTTGGTGATCACCACAACATGAGGAACTGTTTTAAAGATTCACAGTATTGGGAAGGTTGACAAGTGCTGTTGTAGAGGATTCTAATTATATTGAAATTAGTTCAGAAAAAGAAAATTGTTCTCAGATTTGATTTCAGTTAAATTGAGAAATAATGATATGTAACAATCTAATTTTCTGAATAGATACAGAGTTCACTTTTAGACTATTTTGCACTACTGAGTAATAAATGAAAAATAATTCATTTTGCATCAGTCATCTTCACCTGTGCATACTTAAACATTTGTTCAAATGCAAGTGCTCTGAATTCCTAATTGTAACTATTCCTAAGTACTTTCAACTCTTTCCTATAATGTATAAAGATAATGTTCACAATCCCTAAATCCTGTCATGGAAATTTTGTATTTCAATGAAAAAATTAACTGTCAAAACATCAGATAAATAGAAGAGAAATAAATGCCTAATAGGAGAAAAATAATGGCACACAGATCTTCAGAACACTATTTCAATAGGCTTTTATAAGCAGTTAAATTTCATTTGACCCATTTTAGTTTAATTATTTTTCACAAAATAATATGTCTAGATGTTTAAAATCTGTGTGACAAATCTCAATATATGTTCTTCACTTTTTAAGATAATAATATTATTGTCTAAATGTTGTTACCTATTATCTCTTTATTACTATTATTCTTATTAAGAATATTTGTATATATTAGAAGATAGCATTCATATCTCCTAGAGAAAGAGGCATGTTGATTTATACAGTCATGTAAAAAAATGACAATATATTCCAGAAAAAGGAGCAAATATGTTTTTTACTATGAAATATTTAAATTTCCTGTACTCAGAATCTATAACCATAACTAGGCTCACTACCTGTGTGGCTGTCATATTGACCACTTGTCTCTGTGAGAACCATGGCTCTAGAATAGGAAAAGGAGTGATGTTTTAGATACTGTGACTTCTGTATGGAATATTCTATCCCCTAGTTTTGAATAAAAGTCTTTTATATTTTGTCAACACCCATAATTTGTTTCAGTCTTATTCATTAGACAGAACTGAGGTGTATATAATTGTGGTGCTTGCAAACAAAGTGCAATATTAAAATGTTCATCCCTGGAACAAGGCTAGAGGGGATGTGTAGGGTGTTTCATTGATATTGATGTGGGGATACAAGAGAAAGAATACATGTATGGACATGGGGATGGGTGCCTGGGAGAGAAGTCACATATGTGGAGCTGTATGTCCTGGAAGATTTTTTGCAACATAATAGTGAGTAGTGGCTGTGTCTGAGTGGTTGGACCCAACTCAAAAAGTTCGTTACTGCCATCCTTATAAGCATACTATTTAAGTGATGACAAGACAGTCAAGCAATTTCCATAAGGCCATTCTTGATCTGGTCCATGTTCTAGAAATTTTGGTTGTTATGTTGAAGGCTGTCTGGGAAGGTATCAATTTTGTCAGGAAAGCTGGAAGTTCAACTTCGGGTATTTTATTTTGTTTTGTTTTGGAGAGCAGAGGGACTTTATGTACTTGATAAAAATATCTCCTCATGTGGAAGAATTTACTTTAGTCTGTACAGGTTAATACAAGCATATTTTTATCATATTCTTAATGTGAATTAATTAAATGAGTTCTCAGAGGTTCAAGTTAAAATCTTGTTCAATTAAAATGAAAAAAATTACAGTGCTCTACATAACATATTTGAAAATCTTTGAAGATATCCTAGTTCCCTTAAAGAATGACTTTTGCAAGCCTTTAATTCCAGCACTCAGGAGGCAGAGCCAGGCAGATCTCTGTGAGTTCGAGGCCAGTGTGGTCTACAAAGCGAGATCCTGGAAAGGCACAAAGCTACACAGAGAAACACTGTCTCAAAAAACAGACAAACAAATGAAAAAAAAATGACTTTTTATATTACATGAAAACAATCCCTTCATCTTAGAATAGGGAAAGAGATATAGTTATTGTGTTTTTGTGCTTAAAAACATATAATCTGTCTATCATCCATGTATTTCTATCTGTCAGTCATCTGTCTGTAACTATCTATCTGTTTACCTTGTTATCTCTCTAAATCTTTCTGTCTATCTACCATCTACTTATCCATCCATCCATCTACCTATCATCTGTTTTTCTTACTTGTCCATGTATAAAACATCTAAATTTACCCACAAATGATCTCCTTAGAAGATTGAGGATTACCTCCAAAGTCCAAAGAACGTGCCTTCTGTACTTCATTTTTTTCTTTTGTTGTTATTGTTTTGCTTCTAAGTCACAGAAGCCAGGGTACATTTGCTTAAACAATTAAAATTTTGCTTGCATAAATGTGAAAACCCAGAGAACAGAAAATTATGTCCATTTAAATATTTTGGCATATACATCGGAGACATCAAACTGAGAGCATTTGCGGGACCTCATTAGGTTTTGGACTCATTCAGTTAAGTCCACTAACAGGCAGCCTTTGGGTGCAAACTGATTGGGGTTCTGGCTTCCTTTCTCTGTGACTTTTTGTCATTGTTCCCCATGTATCCACTTTATCCTGAATTTCAGGATCATTAGGTGCCCAAATATGTGCAAAAAAGTCATGCTTCATATTGATGGGCTGAATTATTTTTTCAAGGTCTACCTCAATTTATTTAAGGAAACTACCAAACTGGCAATTATTTTACACCAAAGTGATTGTTATATGAAGCACAGATCCCAACAGACAAAAACCAGCCAGTGAGGAGCTCTCTTACTCCTGTTACTTCAGTGTTCACCAGTTAAGCCCAGTCCCTAGTGAAAGTTTCAGATTTATTCGGCTTTGAGTGGGTTCTATGTGTACAGAACATGTATGACTGGAGACTTGACTAGGAGCAAATCTTCTCTGGGCTAACAAATGGGACCATTTGTGACAGAGAAATGGTGAGACATAAGCCTGGATAGACAAGTGGGCCCAACCTCTAAAGTATCATTCCCAGCATCCTAGAAACTGAAGGTAACAGAGAATGGGTAACTATGCAGGGTAGAACTGTGGTCATTTGTTTAAAATCCAGAGAGCCAGAGTTTGAATTTGAACTTCATAACAGAAAACTATTGAAATGCCAGACATATGAATGAATATGTTATTACTGGGACACAGAATATTTTGAGGTAGTTCAAAAGTCAGATCTTTTCAGTTTACATGACTTAGAATGAGCACCAGGTAGAATTCCAAGGGAAAATAGTATACAAAGGAAGGAAATGGTAGCAAAATAACAAAATTATAACATCTACAATATATTTTAAATAAAAATATTCAATTGTTTTATGTCAACAAAATCCAAATACCATATGTGCTTAGATGAATTAATTGAAGTTTAGTGATTAGATCAAAAGTTCTTTATTACTTTATTCTTTTGAGAATCTTTTATAGGCAATTATAAACTGGTGGGTTTTCAACCTCAGAAGCTATTGGACAGTTCTAGATCCTAGGAATCCAAGTTCAAGGTACTATGACATTTGGAGAATGATCAGGACTCTATTCTTAGTTCATAAACAATGGCTTCTCCTTGTGTACTCACATGATAAAAGGGGACAGCTGATACAATGAAATTACTTTTTAGGAGTACTAATTGCCATGATGAATTTGTGCCTTCATGATTTGGCTTCCTCTCAGCATCCTTACCTTCTAGTGTTATCATTTGGAGATTAGGATTGCAACATATGAACTTTTGAAAGGGGCTATAAATCTTGATATTCTAGTACTAAGCATTGAGATACAACCACCATTTAACATACAAACTCACTTAAACTCATTTTATTACATTAGCAGCAAGAGATTGGAAGGAATCAATAAAATTAAATTTCTGTTGTACTTTGGATTTAATTCCACTTTTTTTCAGGAACATTTTGAACAATCATTATTACCTATAAGGAAGACCAAAAATACAACTAAGTAGAAAAAAACCTGAGCATTGAATATTTCAAAAATTATTTTCACTTCCATATCTGAAACTAATGCAATGTGACATCACATACTATTATTGACTGTGCCACAGAATGAAGTTGATGCACTAAGGAAAAATGTCCTACATGCAGCCTTTAAAAAAAAGTGATCTTTTGAATGAATCAAGGAATTATAATTGAAATACATTTAGTTATTTGCCCCTATCATCTTCTAGTCTCAGAAAAGAAATATATGTTGAAAAATGTGTGCTCATTTGCATGTTTGCATATATGTTGGAGAAATAGGGAATAAGTAAGTTAAACATAAATTAGATGTTATTGTTATTTTTCATCATAATTATTATTGTTTCATGGTACATTTTAGGTGAAGGCATTAATTAATGCTAGAAACGTTAGTTAAAAAAATCTACCCTGTAGGTAATGATAGTTAGTAGAATCCCATAAAATAAAATCTGAGAAGAAAATGCTCTATAGAACATATGGTAAGTAGACAGAGCTAAGGTTGTAAGAGATAGAGTGAATTTGTGAAAATTGCTATATGTTATATAAAACCAATATTTATAGAGACATAGTACAATACAAATGATTTAAAGCAAAATATTCAAAGGAATTACAATTAAAATCCTATTAATGGACTAAATTGAGGGGATTGGATCCCTGCATAGCTAGGCATTTTCCAGACATGAATGTGACTAATCTACAGGTTCCTAAGTATTCTAAAGGGAGAAATAAAGGTTTAATAGAGTGTTACCTTGGAGTCATTAATGTAATCTTTTAAAATGTATAAGTGTTTGATTTTCGAAGCAATCACTGAATATTTCAACAGTAATGTAAGAAATTTGCCTCTGGGTATCTTCTAATGACTTTTTATGTGACATGTTTGGCTATTGGTTTAGAAAATAAATTAAAAATCACAAGAACATTGTGTATACTTTCCATTCAAGTTGGCTTTCAGGCTTTGTTCCAAATGCAGCTGATTTTAAAGGTCTTTATGGAAACGACAACAACAACAACAAGACAAAGAAATTTCAAAAAGACCAAACTTGTTCAGTATGTTCTAGCCACAGTTAATACTTAATACATCATATTTTATATGTAGTTTTCTCTAACCTGTCTTGATGATTATCTAGAAAGGGGAAAGGAGAGAAACAGAGACAGACAGACACACAGACACACATGTAGAGACACACAGAAAAAGAGACACAGACAGAAAGACAGACAGACAGACACACCCACACCCACACTGAGAGAGACACACACACACACAGAGAGAGAGAGAGAGAGAGAGAGAGAGAGAGAGAGAGAGAGAGAGAGGCAGTCCCTCCAAACATTTTATCTCTTCTACAAGTATAAAACAACTCTACAATGTCCATGGTCTTATTATTTTATTTGCTTTGGTGTTTTATATGTGCATTTAACAGTAAATAAGCAGGATATTTTAGGAGTGATAAATAGTATATAGATAAGAAGCTTGCTTTGACATAGACTTGAAGAAAGATTCCCCTTTCAACTGAGGTGCCAGCACTGCACTTTTCAGACTACATCTCCATCCCTTCCTCATACATGATAAGACAGAAGTTCATGAAGCCTCTGTGTCACAGCAGACTAGCTGCCTTGCTGTGTGTGAAATGCAGCGAACCTGAGTAGGTGGCAAGACTGAGTTTTAGAACTACAATCTTCCCTTTTCCTCAGGCTTTGAATCAAAATCTAGAGGAGCTTTCTGATCATGAGTTCAATTTCTGACCAATGGGGATACTAAAATCTTCCAATTCATAGAGGCGTTGTGAGGGGTAAATATATAATGTGAGCACAAGAGTTCTTATTGGAAATAAAAGTAAGTCCTTTTATTTTCATTATTCTCATTATAGAGTGTTCTTTGGAGATAAAGATGTTCATGGAGTGTAACCCACTATTCCCAGGTGAAGTCCAATAAATGAAATCAATTCAGCTACCTTCAGTGACTTCCAGAGAGCCAACTTCAAAAAGCAATAGTAGTATTGTGAACAATGGATGCCCCCCACTCCCCCTGTGTGCTTCATGCTCTAGTTTTACACAGAAGGAAACCACAACCTTACTGTCTAGCTTGGACAGCATTTCTATAGCAACTTCAATCAAAAATAAACCAAGTGTCATAGAACCAAAGGGAATTGAAAATAATGTTGTATTTCATTAAATGAAGTCACTTTTAAGGGTGATTTTCTAAGATCTAAAAATAGTGAGCTTCTTTTGTTGTGCCCTCATGGGTTTGCAGCAAACTTTGTGAAATGCCAAGATTTGATATTGCTTTGAACAGATTTTCAAGTGCACCAAATACATAGCAAATTTTATGTTTCTTCTTTTAAAAATACATCCATAAAATACACATACAAAATGCATGTCCTAGTTATATTAAATAGTTGAAAACACATAGAAGACTAATTTTGAAGATCATAAGAAATGAATTCTAGAGAAATTAATTGAAATTATTTGTTTAAAATCATAGATTACATGCAAGTTTTTCCAACGGTTATACACCAAGTGGCCCTTCAATTTGCCATTCCATTAATTCCTAGTGTCTGGGGCAATGGCAGCACAGAACATGTGGGAGTGGCCAACCAATGTTTGGTTTAACTTGAAGCCCACCCAACAAGAGGTATCCCATGCCCTATACTGTCTGGATGGCCAGGAACCCAAGAATGGATAACTCAAAGATCTAGGGTAGAATCAAACATGCCTGACTAGATATGATAGATAGATAGATAGATAGATGGATGGATGGATGGATGGATGGATGGATGGACGGACGAACAAACAAACAAACAAATAAATAAATAAGTAAGTAAATGAATAAATAAATGATTCTTAATGATACTCTGCCATGTTCATAGATTAGTGCCTTGTCTACTCACCATCAGACAGGCTTCCTCAGGCAGCAGAACAGAGCAAGTACAGAGACCCACAGTCAGGCATTGCACAGAGAGAGAGAGTCTAAATTATAGGTCTCCATCAGGTCCCCAGGTCCCTCTATCAGAGATCAGGGAGCCCTGTGAAAAAGAGGAAGGAAAGATTGTAGGATTAGAGGTGATGAAGGACACCAGGAGAACATGGCCCACCTAATCAACTAAGCAGGTCTCACATGAGCTCACAGAGACTGTAGCAACAAGCCTGTTGCCTGTTGCGTTTGTATTATGGTCTGTTCTAAGTCATTTGCATATGTATTATGGCTCTTAGCTTGGTGTTCTTGTGAGACTTTTAACAGTGTGAATAAGTGTATCTCTGATTCATTTTTTCTTTTTTGTTTATTCTTCTCTCATATATTCCAACCAAAGTTTTCCTCCCCTCCTCTTGTCCCAGTCCCTCTCTCTACCTTCCATCTCCCTGAGATTCACTCCTCTATTTCCCTTCTGAAAAGGGCAAGCATCCCAAGGATTTTAACCAAACATGGCGTAACAAGTTGTGCTAAGATTAGGTACATCCTCTCATATTAAGGCTGGATGAGACAACCACGTAGGAAAAAAAAGGGTCCCAAAAGTTGGGAAAAAAGAATCAGAGACAGACCTACTTCCACTGAAGAATCCCACAAGAACACCTAGTTATACAAGAATGAAGTCTATGCAGAAAATCTACTGAACACCATAGGGTCCGTGATTGTTGCTTCAGTCTCTGTGATCTCCTATGAGCTCTGCTTAGTCGAGTCTGCGGGTCGTGTTCTTGTGGTGTCTTTGACCCCTCTGGCTCCTACAATACTTCCTCCCGATCTTCCACATGATAGCTCAGGCTAGTGTTTGACTGAAGGTCTCTGCATCTGCTCCCATCACTTGCTGGTTGCAACCTCTCTGGTGACAATTTGGTTAGGAACCAATCTATGAGTATTGTAGAATATACAAGAGTATAGCAAAATATCATTAGGAATCCCTTGAATTGGTTTTTTGGGTGTGTGTGTGTGTGTGTGATAATCTTTGCTTCTATCCTGGAAACAGAAGTTGAGAAAGTCTTTGATAAAAAAGAAAAAGAAAAAGAAAAAACTCTGCCTTGACTGAAAGCACAGTCCTTAAGAGCACCCATGTCCCAGAAATTTTAAAGCCCTATTTTAAATGTTCTTGTAACAGTTATTTTTGACTGATTTTTGGTGAGTTCTCCTTAAGGATCAAAACTGTGATAATGTTTATCTTCCCATCTAGACTCAAGAATTGAAAAACTCTTAGAAGAGGATCTTCAAGTAAAGTCTGGACAGTCTTTCTGAAACAGGGCTCACCTCGAAAGCAAATGAAAACAACAGGAGCCTGGAAGAGAGTTTTCATCTTCGGGAGGGAGAGCCACTTATGAAGCCCCAGAAGATGTTGTTGATGTCAGACATTGAGTTCTAGGGGAAGCAGGTGAATGTGGATTTATTATCTAAATGGGAAATGGAGTTACTTAAATTCACACATATGTGAGTATGGCAGAATAAAAAAACACTTAGCTTAAAATGAACAAACCTCATACAAATCTGACTTTTCCCTGAATATGTAGCTCTTGATCCTATATTAAAAATGATTAATTTGACTGTTGGGCATTTTGATGTCTAATTTCTTGAGTTCTTTATATATTCTGGATATCAGCCCTCTGTCAGATGTGGGGTTGGTGAAGACCTTTTTCCATTCTGTAGGCTGTCGCTTTGTCTTGTTGACTATGTCCTTTGCTCTACAAGAGCTTCTCAGTTTCAGCAGGTCCCATTGATTGATGGTTTCTCTCAGTGTCTGTGCTACTGGTGTTATATTTAGAAAGTGATCTCCAGTGCCAATGTGTTCAAGACTACTTCCTTCTTTCTCTTCTATCAGGATCAGAATAAATGGATTTATGTTGAGGTCTTTGATCCACTTGGACTTAAGTTTTGTGCATGGTGACAGATATGGATCTATTTGCAGCCTTCTACACATTGACATCCAGTTATGCCAGCACCATTTGTTGAAGATGTTTTCTTTTTTCCATTGTACATTTTTGGCTTCTTTGTCAAAAATTATATGTTCATAGGTGTGCGGGTTAATGTCAGGGTATTCAATTCGATTCCATTGTTCCACATGTCGGTTTTTATGCCAGTACCAAGCTGTTTTTATTATGGTAGCTCTATAGTAGAGCATAAGGTCAGGGATTGTGATGCCTCCAGAGGTTGTTTTATTGTACAGGATTCTTTTGGCTATCCTGGGTTTTTTGTTTTTCCATATGAAGTTGAGTATTATTCTTTCCAGATCTGTGAAGAATTGTGTTGGTAATTTGATGGGGATTGCGTTGAATCTGTAGATTGCTTTTGGTAAGATTGCCATTTTTACTATGTTAATCCTGCCTATCCAAGAGCATGGGAGATCTTTCCATTTTCTGACATCTTCTTCAATTTCTTTTTTCAGGGACTTAAAGTTCTTGTCATATAGGTCCTTCACATGCTTAGTTAGAGTAACCCCAAGGTATTTTATATCATTTGTGGCTATTGTAAAGGGTGATGTATCTCTGATTACCGTCTCAGCCTGTTTGTCTATTGTATATAGGAGGGCTACTGATTTTTTTTAGTTGATCTTGTATCCTGCTATGTTGCTGAAGATTTTTATTAGCTGTATCAGTTTCTTGGTTGAATTTTTGGGGTCACTCATGTATACTATCATGTCATCTGCAAATAGGGAAAGCTTGACTTCTTCCTTTCCAATTTGTGTCCCCTTAATCTCCTTATATTGTCTTATAGCTCTGGCTAGAACTTCAAGTACTATATTTAATAAGTATGTGGAGAGGGGACAGCCTTGCCTTGTTCCTGATTTTAGTGGTATTGCTTTGAGTTTCTCTCTGTTAATTTGATGTTGGCTGTTGGCTTGCTCTAGATTGCCTTTATTACGTTTAGGTATGTTTCCTGTATTCCTGATCACTCCAAGACCTTTATCATGCTGGATCAAGAACAGAACGGGAGAACAAGGAATAACAGACCATAATAAATGAAGACCACATGAGAACAGGAATAGGCAGAGTGCTGGAGAGGTCCCTTGAAATCCACAATTATATGTCCTCTGTAGACTGCTGGCAGTGGTCAAGAGAAAGCCTGATCTGACCTAGTCTGGTGATCAGATAGCCAAACACCCTAACAGTGGAGCTGGAACTCTCATCCAATAACTGATGGAAGTGGATGCAGAGATCCTCAGCCAGGCCCCAGGTGGAGCTCCAGGTGTCCAATTGTTGAGAAATAGGAGGGACTGTAAGAGCGTGAATTGATGAGACCAAGATTGGAAAAAGCACAGGGACAAATAGCCAAACTAATTGAAGCACATGAATTATGAACCAAAGGCTGTGGAGCCCCCAGCTGGATCAGGCCCTCTGGATAAGTGAGACAATTGAATAGCTTGAACTGTTTGGGAGGCATCCAGGCTGTGGGACCAGGACCTGTCCTTAGTGCATGAGCTGGCTGTTTGGAACCTGGGGCTTGCACAGGGACACTTTGCTCAGCCTGGAAGGAGGGTACTGGACCTGCCTGTACTGAATCCACCAGGTTTAAATGAATCCCCAGGAGAGTCTTGACCCTGGAGGAGTTGGGAATGAAGGGGAAAGGCTTGGGGGAAGGTGGGGGGTTGGAGTGGGGAGGACAGGGGAACCCATGGCTGATGTGTAAACTTAAAACACAAATATAATAATAATAACAAAATAAATAAATAAATAATTTAAAAATGATTAATTTGAGTATATTCTTTATACCATCCTAACTTTGACCTTTTCATTTATGCTCTGTGGGCTACATTGAGGATGGGAAAGAATGGGGAGAGGATATGAGAGTTCACAGATCTAATTTCCCTTCTGTTTGTGTGCTATCATGGTTCTCATTGCAGGTGCTGATGTTGCCCAAGAGGAACACTTTGCTCATTAGACATATGACTCTCTTCCATGTAAATTATTGTAATCCTTGACAAATAATTTATAGGTAGCTCACTCTTCTTAATGCACTCTAAATTATCCTCATAGTTCTCTGAGCTGAGGTGCTATGGCTTTTCCAACACCAGTCTTATGTAGTGCAAAGCCTGGGTTGTGGAGTCATTACCAAAGGAGGGTTGGGGGCTGATAAATAACCTGGGGATAAATTATAATTTCTAATAAATTGAGATAATTTCTCTTGTTGAATAAAAATCCAAGTTAAAATATGTGATGCCTAACATTCACAGAGATTTCAGTCTTCAGGCTGGAATGAAGAGGACACTGAATTCTGCTGCTTGTTTGTTTTTTCTCTTTTCCGTTTGTCAGCTCTGTCAATTTAATAATGACATCCACATATAAAATTTAGTCCTGGGCTTCACACCAATTCATTGTATCACCCCTCAGCATAAAGAGCTATTTTTTTTCCCGAGACAGGGTTTCTCTTTGTAGTTTTGGTGCATGTCCTGGCTCTCGCTCTGTAGACCATGCTGGCCTCGAAGTCACAGAGATCCACCTGGCTCTGCCTTGTGAGTGCTGGGATTAAAGGAGAGCACCACCACCGCCCGGCATAAAGAGCTTTACTTAGCAAATGAATGCTATTGTAATTACGGAATAAAAGTCCTAGGACTTTCTTTTTACTAAGGTCAGACATCTGTATCAAAAGGAAACTGTAATCAGAGTTCTGTTGATGGAATGGGATTGGTCACAAACCATCTAAAATTAATCATAAAGACAAAGAGTAAAATTTCAAAATAAAATATTAAGATAAAGCTTGAAAGTAAAGTGTTTGCCTAGCGTGTGTAAGGACTTGGATTCCTTCCTCATCATTGCAATCAACAAACAAATTAACGAATAAACAATTAAATAAATATAATTTCCTCAATTAATGAAGGAAATAGCACTGAATTACCTAATTCCTTGATTCCCGTTGAAGTGAGGAATGTCCTTAGTTCATCCTTGGAACTATCTTACACTTGCTTAGAGAGGAATAGAATTAGAATGCCTCACTAAAATTATTTTTCATTGAACTTTTAGATTTATGCAAAGCCGGATGCTTAGTAATTTACAGTCTACCAAAATGGGCATTATATAAATATAAATGCCCATGCGTTGTATTTGCTCATTGCATTTCAAAGGTCATTTGTGAGATATCAAGGCATTATTCACTTACTTTTATATGAGGGTTTCACTTTTATTTTTTATCACGGAGTTCATATCATCTGTGTCTTTGTATGTGTGCCAATTGAAGAAAGATGTGCCATCACCCTCAAAATATAGAGTGATGCTTTTTGAAACTACTTTAGTGGATATGTTATTGCATAGATTTTTAGAATTTAAATACAGTGTGAGTTGGATAATCCAATATTATTTCCTTTGTTAATTAAAATGAATTTGATATTACACTGTATATTTTGTAGCTTATAATGAATTACTTACTCTTGTTGAATATATAGGAATTACATTTGTTAGGCAGTGACTATGTGACAGAAGGAGAAAGATATTGGGAAAGCATATCACAATATATTGCTTACACAGATCTGCAACAGGGCAGCTCATTATGAAGTTAAACATATGATTGTTTCAGAGAATAATAGTCATACAGAAATACAGAGGAATTACAGAAACAGAGTTAATTTAGAAATTAATTAACTGTGCATTGCTAGGGTTTAACTTGTACCTAAATGCATGAATAGGAATTTTCAGATAAACAAAGAACAAAAGAAATTCACAGATAGAACACTGTTGATGGCGAGAAGCAAAGGAATGAAAAGCATGAGATGAGTGCAGGAGGAGGCATCATTTGCTAGCCAGACCATGATGCATTTGAGAGTACAAGTGGATATTAGCAATTAAAGTACATTATATTTTAGAATACTCTTGATCTAGAAATTTTAGTGTTGATAAATATTTGTAATAATTCTAATGAAATACTATCGAAGTAAATTCTTAAAATTAAGAAAGATACATGCATAATAAAAGATATGAAAATTCTCTTTGTAATTTCATTATTTGAACATTAAACCATAGAAATAGAATAATTAACTGTGATGAATTATTTATATTTCACTCTGGATTAGACTTCTGGTATCTAGTAAGTATTTTTATCAGTCCACTTACAGTAAGTACAAGTATTTGTATCTTTCCACAGAGTGTCCTGAGACTATAAGGATGAATTTGAAACTCTTGTGAATTTAAAGGAATTTTTGTTAACAATTAAATATATGTGTATGCTTGTGTGTGTGTGTGTGTGTGTGTGTGTGTGTGTGTGTGCGCGCGCGCGCGTGTGCCTGCAATGGTAATCAAAGCAAAGCAAAGGTTACCAACTTGATAATGTGGGTAGGATATGAAAGGTCTTAGAGGGAGGGTAACTGGGAGGGACTAGAGGGAGAAAGGAGAGGGAAGAAGAGGTATAATTTTGTTTCAGTTGAAAATGTATCTTCAGAAAAAGAAAAAAGGCAATTAAATTGCTCTTCACATGAAATACTAGGAATTTTAACATGTGTAGAAATGTAAGAACTAAAATCGGGGTCATGTAGTTGTATTTTCTCATATAGCTCTCAATTATTTTCCATTGTAGTCTTCTTTCCCAAAACAAAAACTGTCTACAGTCCTCTGTTCAGTTTAGTATGGCTGTTAAATTAAAATACCCTTTTAGAAACTAAGTAGAATCATATTACATTGATCGTTAGTGTATGAATATTTTAAGACATATGTTTTCACAGAGGAGATGGAACCAAACTCATCTCTTCAGCAGTTTAGTGCTTACAAATGCCCCTGAGAGCAGATAGCACACCCCTCAGGGCACACAAGAAAAGCAAGCAGTTGGAGACATGTACACCCATGAGCAGGGAGGGAGCAGAGGAGACAATGTGTGTGTCTGTAGCTGAAAGAAACCTTAATTGATGTTCATGATATTATCTGGCTTTTAAAATATTTTGTCATTAAGTCTTTGATAATTCCATTCTATTTTGATCATATTCATCCCTCTCCCCCAACTCCAATGGCTCAATTTAGAGTCTAAATGATCTAAATTTTAGACCAATCACATATGAGTTCTGTGCAGTCACAAAGTGACTGAGATGTGGTTCCTGTTGCAGGTCTGAAGCAGTCCATAAGAACTGTGGAGTCAGTGGGGGATCAGGTGAATAGTTGTATCCAAAATTCCATATATAGGATGTTATAAAGACTGATTATATAAAGCAGATGTCCACATGGAACAGATCAAATCACTGGGAAGAGGCAGAGAACTAGACTTTGTTATTAGTAACTAAACAAGAGAGAAAAATTAATCTCCTTCAAAATGGAGGTAAAAGTATCATAATAATTCACCAAAAATTTTAAATATGGAAAAATATGCCACCCTTCAGAATGTTACCATCAGTAGCTGATACAACTTGGGGCCAATCAAACCCACAAAAATCTTTGACCTATAATTTGTCCTGCCTGTAAGATGTGCTGGGATAATGGTAGTAATGACATGTGCAAGTGGCCAATCAGTGACTGGTTCAGCTTGAGGCCCACACCATATGAGAGAGCCCATGCCTAACACTGCCTGGATGATCAGGAACTGAAAGCTGGATAGCTCATAGACCAAGGATTTAACAAAACTGGCAAATTTTTAAAAAGTCAATAAAATGATGTCTAATGACACTCTGCTCTACTCACACACAGGTTCTAAGTCATTGGAGAGGTTTCATCCAGCACGGAGGGGGAGTAGATGCAGAGACCCACAGACAAACACTAGTCAGAGCTCAGTGGACCCTTCTGAAGAAGGGGAGGAAGGAATGTAGGAGCAAGTCGGGTCAAGGATACCAGGAGAACATAACCTACAGAATCAACTATGCAGGGTTCATAGGGGCTCACAGCAGCTCACAAAGACTGAAGTAAATATCACAGAGCCTGCATGGATATGATCTAGATCCTCTGTATATGTGTTATCGTTGTGTAGCTTGGTGTTCTTGTGGTTCTCCTAATAGTGGGAGTGGGGGATGTCTCTGAATCTTTTGCCTACTCTTTGGATCCTTTTCCTCCAATCAGATTGCCTTGACTAGCCTTGTTATGAGAGTCTGTGCCTGGTCTTATTATAACTTGTTATTCCATGTTTGATTGATATTCCTGGGAGGCCTGCTTTTCTCTGAGGGAGAGAGGAAGTTGGGGAGGAGAAGAATGAAAGGAGGGAAAACTGCAGTTGGTTGGTAATGTCTGAGAGAAGAATAATTTAAAAGAAAAGATTCAGATGATTTAGTCTGCTTTCACAATTGGCAGTGACTCAGTTCTGAAAGTGCTTCAATACAATCTTTAATTGTATTTGAGAATCAATAGAAATATGCTTTTCAAACTAATATTGAGTTAAAATACTGAGAGGTATAGTAAAGCATCAGCTATACTAAAAATGAGATCATTAATCTAAAATTAGTCCTCTATATGCTTGTAATACATAAGCAGTACACTGTAAGATTCTCCTCTGAATGTTAGTGAAAGGATACATTGATTTTACTTATAATTCAATGTCCTTCTTTCAAGGTTGGCACTGTTCCATGAATTTGCATGTGACTAGAGGGAGGAATATTTCAGGATCTACTTCCTGAAAACTCATCTAGAGTATAAAGCTACTAGATGAATAGACTTGTTTAAATTGACTGTAGTAGGGTAGCACCGTCACCACCCTAGATCATGCTGTGACTTTTGGTTAAGTACTTATTAAGGATTTAATTGTGAAAAACCAAAGAAGACAAATGTAGATGTAGAATGTTCATTGCATTTTCATACAAGTCCACATTCTAAGACTCAATTTCTGTTGTTATCTGTGAAATGGGCATATGATTGGTGAGATCACAGGTGTCAGAGTTAAGGACTGAAATCTGGGTAGTTCTAAACTACCTGGAAAGAAATGAATTTTGTTACAGCACAAATCCTTACATAATATATAATGTCTTCTTTGACTTCTTATCCAATGTTGTATGGTAGTTTTAAAAATCTCAAAATGTTGGATTTTTCTTTATACAGTAAATTTAAGCACTTTGTTTCCCATTCCATACACATTATCATCTCATCGGTAAATATTTGAGCATTACGCAGTGTAGTATGCATTGACAAAGCATGGTACTATGTCAATATGCAAAGCTTCTAAATAAGGTATTTATCAATCAAAATGATGCAGCCATTTAGGACAAATAGACCTAATCTTTTATAATCATTTTCTTTTGTTACTTCACAGATATACTTCCCCTACTCTTACTATTTCATGTCTCTTTAAATAAAATGGATACAACCTTATCTCAGAGCTCAAACTCTTTTTGAGGAGTTTTTTTTTTTTTTTTTTTTTTTTTTTTTTGTATCTCCTTTTTCTTAAGTGAGATCTTCTCCATCCATGGTTTTCAATTGCTTACACTATTTTAAATTTGGTTTTGAACAGACTTTTTTGGCAGACTGCACCTTTAAGAATGTATGTTTTGCCTTAATATGTACACTACAGAATGCCTTTCTGTAAGCTAGAAATGACAGCCTTCCCTAGCAGGAAAGGGTCATCAGGGTTTGAATGTTGGCTGTAAGTGCAAAACATTCTGGCTGGTCCCTACCTGAGAAAGCCTTCCCCGCTGGTAGAAGTCAATGAGCTTAGGACACATATTGTGTGCACACACTCTTGGATATTACTTTAGTATGTGGGAGCTCAGGAGGTGTTGTTTATTGTAAGCCCAGTGTGATCAGGCTGTAGGAATGCTTGAAAACCTCCAAGATGTTCCTTATGGAAATGGAATGTGTTAATACTATTATTGCTGCTGTCACCATTTATAATCTCTTATAATTTTCTTTAGTTTGAGTGAGATTGACATAGGACAGGTGACATTCACTTCCTCTCAAATTACTCTTTGGACTTGTAGTCACTCATACAGTAATGAAAGTATTATGTTTTCGCCATTTGCATTCCCATTTGTTCAATAAAATGCTACTAAGCACCTATTATTCAGTGGACATGCTCTGTGTGCTAAGAGATGCTGTCATTAAAATGAATTGTATTTATCTACTTTTACATTGACTACAGGGTGGTTCTATTACCCCTTAATGACTAAACATGAATGAGCATGTAAATGTTTTAAAGCTGTGGTTTTCAGAAATGGTCCCTAGACTAGCAGTGCCAACATTGTCTGGGAACCTGCTAGAAATGCCCACAATGAGTCAGACCTTTTCAGGAGGCTCCAAGGTATATGTTTTAACAAGGGCTCAGGGGGATTCAGTTGATGCAAGAACTTAAGATCCACTTTTTTATAGGATGCCTGTTACAGAGAAGGTCACTAGAATCTGGAGGAACTGAAGACAGGATTGCTGAGCTATAAGAAATGTAGAAAATGAGAATTCAGTGATTACTTTCACATTGAAGTGAGGAGTCAGATGAGAACAATTCAATATGGCAATATGAAAAACCAGGATTTTATTTAACATCTGCAAAGAGGACATCCATATGTAAAGAGATATTAACTATTAAAAGATGGGTTAAAAACTATTGAAGTAATGATAGTTCATGCCTGCAAATACAGAATTTAGAAATGTGGGAAAAAGGACTTCAGAGGTTCTAGACTATCCTATGGTATAGTGTGAGACCTTTAACAAAAAACAAACAGGCAAAGGAAGGAAGGAAGGAAGGAAGGGAGGAAGGAAGGAAGGAAGGAAGGAAGGAAGGAAGGAAGGAAAAAAGAAATGGAAGGAAAATAAATAAAAAATAATGCTACTGAATACTAAATTTACTTGTGTTATTATTTTGTTCAGAAGTAGTTACTTCAGCAGTCAAGGTAGATGGGATCTGTGTAGAACATTGCAGCACCCACTGTGCTTGTTATAATGCATTCTCTGTAGATGCCTCGGTGTCTTTTGTGTATCTCATACCTTGTCATAGCTGGCTTTGTTCCTGAAATTTCTATTGTTGGTAGCTTGTCTCACTGAAAATGTCACCTGAAATATTTTTGTGGTACAAGTAAAAAATAGAGGACAGCATATCTGTTGACAAAGACTTAAACTTAGATGAATGATTCTTTGTACATCATTTGAAAGACATTCTGATTCTTATGCATGTATTTATTTCCAGAGATCTGCTCAGAAAATAAAAGTTAACATAGTGTTTATTTCATGGCCTCTGATGAAAATCTTTGACATGCAAAGCATTTTTTGACTCAGACTGTTAACATTTTTTGTAACCACTTTCTTGTTTTTAATTAATTCATTGTGCTTGAATTTACAGCATACTCATACAGATTTCTCCCATGAAATTATTATTAATTTGTAATCATATCCAAATCATAAAGTTTGAATTTAGACTATAAAGGTAAGATGAATGAATCATTGGTTACTTTCTTGATTATGTTTCATCTAGATCTCTCTTCCCCAACATCAAAGGCTCTCATGGTCATTAATAGATTCATTCCTTTCAATTACTAATTCTAGAAGCTTTCAGCTTCACTTACATATTAAATTATATTACTATTAAGTGAGAGAAATAACTCCAAATTTGTCAAATGAATGTACCATATAGAATATTAATAAATATTAATTAAATTATGTTCCATGCATTTTTTATTGTTTTGAATAATGCATTCCATACCTGGACTGATCAACTGTTTAGAAGTAATCACAGATAAGCTTTATTTAAAATGAGTATGAAGTATCCTGGATATAGTGAAACAATGTGACAGATTTCGACTTACAGGCAATGGAGTGGCACTGTAAATTTCAAACAACAAGCATAAATTTCATTAAAAGTCAGACAAGTTCATGTTTTTCCAAATACTTAGAGGCCATGATAAAGATGTAAAGAGATATTAACTATTAAAAGTGGGTTAAAAGCTACTGAAGTCATGATGGTTCATGCCTGTAAACACAGAATTATAAACTACATAAATTATAAATTATATAATTACATAAATTATAATAAATTGACTGTATTTTCTTTCTTCCATATTCTAGTTCCCTAACTCTAGCCATCTGACACTTGTTCAATTAAAATACATACATATCAATTGTAAATATGTGGTGTATGGGCCTGAGGTTATAGTGGTAGGTCATTGTCTAGTGTATGTGACAGATCCATCTATATTTGATGCCTGGCATAACTAAACAAATAAAAAGATAAATACACAGGCAGATAGATACAATAAAAAGAACAGTATATAACAGGAAAAAAAAGGAAAGGGAAAAATACAGTGAATAAAATGGGAAAATGGGAAAAACATAAGTAAAAGAAACAAAAAAACAGAACTAAGTTGAGTTCTGTCATTATTTGCTAGTTTTGTATATCAAAAAGTATGTCGGGACTTGGGATTTAACTCAGTGGTAGAGCACTTGCCTAGCAAGCACAAGGCCTTGGGTTCAGTTCTCACCTCTGAAAAAAAAGAAAAAAAGAAAAAATCTAGGATTTTCAAATTGTCTTTTACTAATATTTGGTGCAATTAACTCATAGAAAGTGGCATTTTATGTGCCCTTGTGTCATTTGTAAGCTGTGCATTTCCTGCCACGCTCTTACTGCTCTGTGTTCTGTACTGTAGTAGATGCCTGTGTGCATCTATCATGTGCAAGATATACTGGTACATAAAGAGGATACTCTATATAGAGAGGAGGAAGAGCAATGTCTAAAGTTTTAAGTAGCCAGATGTTATGTAGGGACTTAGTTAATTTCAGCACAGAGCTGTAATATGGGAATGAGCAAGACCCCATGCAGATGCCTGAGGAGCTGAAGGCCACTGATGAGTAACATTCCCTTGGTAATGCAAAGTTAAAGTGATAGAGTGTGTCATCTTAAATGTATTGCCAAATTGCTTCACTCTTGTTAGGGACCACATATAAGGCCTCTGTCATATGGTTTCATATATATGCATATATTACATCACACAATGTCATATACATACATAATTGTACATAGACATCTATTTTTATATACACTATTGCTCTAGAATTATTTTGAGATAAAACAAATCTGAATGTTCACTATAACCTTCAACAATATTGTAGTCATATGGAAATAAGGACTGTCCAAGGTTAGGAATGCGTAAAATATAGAAATAATAGAATAAAGTCAACTCTCTAGAGAATTGAAAGAGGTGGCAGAGGATGAATAGGTGAGATTTATCTGGGAAAGTAAACAGGCACTGCTAAGATGGGGGAAGATGTAATGGAAAGGAATTACAGGAGCATGAAGATGTGTTTTAAAGCTTAACTTTGTCCCATCATAGAAAATGTCTATAGGGATAGAAGAATTTCTTAGGCTAAAGTACATACAATATTGAAGGAGAAGTATTTAAGGTAATTGTCAGTGCCCAACTAAGAAATTTTAACATTATCTCTATTTCACAAGTTATGAAATCAGCATATATCAAATTGTAACTCAATTTATTAGAGCTAATTTAAGTGAACAAAGAAAATTTCAAAATGTGAATCTTATAGGATTATACTTCTTGAAAGTCATACTCAGCTATGGAAAATTAACTTTATCAATGCAGAAGGCTGTGACTGCGAATATAACACTAAGGTAAATGATACTGAATCAATAAGTGATAAAACTTTTAGATGAGACAGCTGATGCTGTGAGACTAGCACTTTCTTTGTTTGACTCAAGTATGAAATTATGTCTTAAGTAGTAGACAAGATTCTTGCATTGTCACTACCAATAGTACTGCAGTGAGTCATTTAGGGTATTCAAACAGTGTGGAAGACTCAAGGGAAATTACATAGCATATAAATTTAGCAGAACAGTAAAAGTTAAGGTTGGTAGAACAACACACACTAGAAACGACAGCTGGATGGATAATCCCCATGTTTTATTGGAAGTAAGCTGGGTCTCCAAGTTATTGTTCAAGGCAATATGAGACATAGTGCATGTCTGAAATTAGCCTAACATTTGGCATTATTTCTTTGTCTGTTCTACTTATTAAAGGAAAGTAAATAAGCAAGGCAACAATGTGACTGTTTGAATAATTAATGACTCATTTACTCATATCAATCAAGTACTGGGTATTAATTTCTCCAGCCCTGGTATTTCTATGAATCAGTTGAACTATTGCTCTTGATGTCCTTTAAATTGGCCAAGAATAATGAAATCCCAAAGTCTGAGTATCTATAGCTCTCACCCAGTTGTTTTCGATATTTCTACCCTTGAATTTTGGTTCCTAGTCAAAGGTTTACCTTAGGAATCTTCCCTGTTGCCACTTATTGAGGTATGTATGGCTGTGGTCAATTCACACCACTGTTATTCCTTTTTTCTGGCAAGTACTAAACAATATCTACCAATATATTATGAGTTTAACTATAAACATAAATTTGTGTTCAAAAGTGACTGTTACACAGTATGTTTTCATTAGATTGTTACTAAATGAACAAATTCTTGGATCAAGGATTGGGTAGCTATTTATTGTGAAATTGTATAGCATGAGTACATTTTAATTAGCATTTAATAAGGACATAGATGGCAGCTTATTCAAAATATTAGAGTTTGTGGAAGATGACAAAGTAGTAAGTAGATGTGTTAGGAAAACTATCCAAGTTTCTAAACAAAATGCTAGAATATAGACAAAATAAATCACAATGCTTTTTACTATATGCCCAGGAAATTGTTTAAATCAAGCAGGTGAATGGCATAAAGCTAAAAGAAAAACCTTAATACATTGTGTTATAGCATTATGATTCAGAAAGGTTTTAAACCAAAAAAAAAAACTTTTATGTAAGAAGATTAAATGCAACAGTAAAACTTTGAAAACTAACTTGGGTATAAGAAATATAATTAAATTGAATACAATGCAGGTGAAGGCATAAATAAAATAAATTCATAATGAAGTAAATTCAGTCTAGACAAAGTTAGTAAATGTTAATTTATGTAATATATTAATAATAAATCAATTATAAAGAACAAAAGCATGCTTCCTGGTCATTTATTATATCCTGAGTTAAGTATGGCATATAGGAAACAAGCCCATTTATGTTATTCATGTAATTAATATTTATGTATTGATGTACTACATACTGTATTAAATTCAGTATGTAATAGACCATAATATTCTGTGTACCGAGGACATGAGAATGAACACATTTTTGTGTTTGAAACACATTTCACTTGCTTCATACCTCTGTGCTCTATTTAAATGGGATCACTGACATATCATGCATTTAGCAGGAGTAGATGTGAAGAAAATTAGAAAAAAGTAGTGAAAAAAGATAATTGTGCCTAAAGTGTTTGAAGATCTGGGGTTTTTTCTGTTTGTTTGCTTGTTTAATTTTTTTTTTTTTTTGAGAATGAATAAATGTGCCTTATTTTGAGCTAAAACCAAAGGCTGAATTTAAAAGTGAATTTTAGGACTTCAGTCTCTGCGATTGCAAATTAACTACGTACCATAGTATTTCACAAAGTACTGACCTCTCTGTTGCTGAATGTGGTAAGCAGCATAAGCATGCTCACCTAGAGGAAGAGTTTAGGCATCTTTCATTAAAGAATGGATGAGATCATCTCAGATTTTGGGTTGTTTGTAAAGATGAATTACAATCTTTGTAGTAGACTCCAGAAGAAGGGGATTGTGGTAAGTGGATGGTTGTCTTAGTATGTTTGGAGAAGGAAGTGTTAAAGATTGTAAACGTGGAATTGAAGAAGTTCTGAATGATTTACAAGGCCTATAGGGAGACTGCACTTGTTTTATAAAATTGAGCAAGGTGAATCAGGCTCATGAAACGGATTGACAAGGATGGGGGAAGGTTAGGACAAACAGCAGAAAAAGAACAAGAAAGACTTAGGTAGGAAACTTGTGATAACACAGTACACACTTTTTTATTTTATTTTATAATTTAATTTAATTTTACATATCAGCCATGGGTTCCCCAGTCCTCCCCCCTCCTGCACGCACTCCCGCCTTCCCCTCAGCCCCACCCCCCATTCCCATCTCCTCCAGGGCAAAGACTGCCCTGGGGATTCAGCTCAATCTGGTAGATTCAGTACAGGCAGGTCCAGTCCCCTCCTCCCAGGCTGAGCAAAGTGTCCCTGCATAGGCCCCAGGTTCCAAACATCCAGCTCATGCACTAAGGACAGGTCCAGGTCACACTGCCTGGGGGCCTTCCAAACAGTTCAAGCTAATCAACTGGCTCACATAAGTTTGGCCATTTGTGGGGACGGGAGAAGGGTTGTGGATATTTCTGGTACAGAAATATTTTTAAGCTGAAGTTTGTTGTATGCTAACAGACATAGCTTCATAACCCAGTTTTCTTTTTTGAAAATGGGAAATGGACTAGTGAGAATTAGAGATGACCAATTATATTACAGTAAAAGTTGCTATCCCAAGAAATGCAGGTTTGTGTGAAAAAAAGGAAAAGAATACTATAGGGAAGGTCAGTCTGTGAAACAAATTGTCTTTGCCAAAATTTAGTAGAATTGTCAATTTGGATAGATTAAAACAGATGGATAGAAATTTCACAGTATGACCTCAGTTCTAGATCATCAAATCATAGGAATTACTAGAGAAATAAGTTTATATTGGGTGCAATAACGAGTGACTGTTAGGTGCTGGAGGTTGATCTGCTAGATAGGAAAGCTCATAGGGATTATTAGGAAAGTACTAGAAAAAATTTCATACAATATATTCTGATCATATTTTCCCTTCCACAGCTCCTAGAAGATCCTCCCCATTTTCCTAGTTCCATGTTCTTTCTTTCTCTCCCTCTTTATAAAACAAACATGAAAAAAATAATATAATAATAACAACAACAATAATATTAATAATAGAAAAGTAAAAGCACAAGAAACACACACACAAAATAAACAAATAAACAAAAAACAACTAAAAAATAAAAAAGCCAAACCAACCCAAACTAACAACTAGGGAGAATAGCCTATGTCTACTCACCTACTCAGAGCTGGGACCCCACCTGGCTGGAAGAATTGCAGGCCTTGTGCATTTTTCCAGTCTTGGTAAGTTCAAATGTACATTAGTGCTATAGTGTATGGATAACATCTTTCCTTGATCATATGTGATCCTCAATCTCACAGTTTCTTTCTGTGTCATATCCACATAACTCCCTGAGCTTTGAAAAGAGATATTTTATGAAGATATCCCTTTTAGGACTGAGTGGGGAATTATTCTTAAACATTCACCTGAAAGACATTAAATAGAGTGAGCTTTACAATTATGAGAAAATTTCTTCTCAAATTGGATTGTTTATTCCAATATGAGTTTAAGATATTTTGCCTTGGAATGAGTAAGACATCTTGGAATACCACAAAGAGTAACAGAAATATTATTCATTTTTATTGGAGAAGGAAGGAGAATAAAACAGTGAAAGAGGGAAGAATAGCTCCAAAAAGCTTGAACAAATACAATCAGCACTATCTGGATCTTTAAAAGTTCTAAGTGATACTCCAGCCAGTGAAGCAGATAGCATATCTGTAGATCTTCCCGTCTTCCTCCTCCCCTCCATGTCCATTCCCTTGTTTCATCCCCAGCTCTATAGCAGACCACCTGCTACAGCCTCCTGAACAATAAAAGAACTGCTGGAAGAATCGTCATTTCCCAATGAGCTCATGTTATACTATAGAGATATAGTAATAAAAACAGCATGGTATTTGCAGATAATCAGACAAATTGATCAATAGGATCAAATTGAAGACCCAGAATAAACCCATACATCTATGGACATTTGATTTCTGAAAAAGAAGTCAGATACCCACAGGGGAAAAAAAGAGATTTTTCATGAAATGGTGCTAGTCAAACTGTATGGCTGCATGTGAAAGAATCAGCATAGACCTATACTTATTACCCTACAAAAAAGTCAACTCCAAATGGACTGAATATCTTAACATAACACCAGATATATTGAACCCCATAAAAGAATTAATGGCAAATAGCCTTGAATTCAATAACATAGGAAAAGACTTTCTAAACAGAACTCCATTAGTGTAGGCACTAAAATTTGTAACAATTAGTAAATGGGACCTCATGAAACTGAAAAGTTTCTGTAAGGCAAAGGGCATCACCATTCAGACAAAGTGGCAGCCTACAGAACAGGAAAAGTTTTTACCAACCACACACCTGATGGGAGCCTAATATCCTGTTGTAGGATATTTTGATCATACTCTGACATCCCTAAGACTGCTGATAAAGGTAAACCTTGAATCAGGGGGAAGTTCCAGTGACCAGCTAACCAGAATTGGCCAAAGAGGAACCAGAAATTTAGGTAGAATTGGCCAAAGAGAAGCCAGAAATTTAGGTAGAGAAGACCCACAGGAAGGAAAGAGCAGAGACTTGAGTTTGGTGATTCCTTTTTGGTTCCGGGATAAGGAGAGAGATGAGTCTCTTGAAGTGTCTCCAGCCAAAAAGCAAGGTTAGCTAGTTACTAATTAAGCTCTCTGAGTTAGCAGGTTTTCACCCCAAGCTTTGACTCCTGAGTCTTATTGATGAATAGAACAATAGAGACTTAATTTAATCATATATAGCAGTCTGGTTGACTGTAAGCCCCATCAGGCCACAGCCTGAGTGGCCAGTTTGATTGTGGGGCTGCAAATGATAATTAAAATATCAGTAGATTCATATGCAGCTGCTAAGCTGACAAAAAAAGTCAAATACAAAACACATAAAGAACTCAAAAAATTACATACTAAGAAAACAATAAACCAATTAGTAAATGGGGTCCAGATATGTAAACCAAGAATTCTCAAAAAAGAACACAATTATTGAGAGCCACTGGTAGCAAAAGTTCATGATAACTAGAGTTCAGAAGGTCAACCTGTCAGAACTAAGGGTTCTGTTAGAGGAAACCATCACACAAGGCATTATGAAATTACTGCCTTTTGAATGAACTGGCTGTCTCTTGTTTTAAACTTCTTGTGCAATAACAGCCATAATTCACCCCATTTACCATGCATTTCCATATTATATGTTCATGTAATCTCATGATTATATCTTAATCCTGGGCACAACTTCCCCTATACATTTGGGGTAAATGGATAATTGTCCCCAGCTGTGTTTATTTTTCATTAACATAAATCTGGCCACGGCCATTCTCTGGACAAAAGTATTTCAGCAAAGATGCAAGGACAAAACTGCACATAGATAAACATTAGATCATCTCACCCACAGATAGGGAAAATAACCACTAACAATTAAATCCTCAACTCCTTACCTTCATCCTGAGTCATTTACTCAAGACCCTTACTTAAGAGATTTATTGCTCACATTCCTGAGATGATGTTTTAGCCATTTGCTAGTTAGTGAGTTAAGATAGTTACTTCCCACTGACTAAAGGAGATTGGCTTCCAGGCCAGGCAGGTGACAGGTGCCAAACTTCTTTCTTGTGCAAATTAAGTTTAACTTCTCCTCAACCAGGTGCTATTTTAGATTACCTAATTGATCTTAGCCTTAAATTGACCCAATCGGAGAACTTCCCTTTAGTCATTCTCCATTTGGGTTGTAATTGGAAGCTGACATTTATTGCTTTATATGTGGATCCTTATCATCTCTTTCTGCATTCCTGAAAACGTCAAGCCTCCAATTGCTTTGCTAAAGAATTACTGCTTGTGTATATATATTGGTTCCCTCACAGCACTTGGGGAATTGATTGAGAAGAGCAAGATGAGGATGAAGAAGATGGAAAGAACTAGATAGAGATGAGAGAACAACAGAAGGGACTGAGAGCAGAAGGGACTGAAAGGAGCTAAGTATAAGAACAGAAAACAAGCTATGTAGATAGACTTTACTTAGAAGAATAAAGCAGACTAACGAACTCAGTGTACTTAGATTCATTTGATATCCCTCGGATTAGAATCCGGAGCCGCTTGTAGCTTCTGTTCTGGATCCTGGTAGAAATCTCCTCTAGGCAGGCATTTGGAGAGAATTTGTTACTTAATTAGCTTAGAAACATTTTCAGGATGTTCAACATCCACAATCATAAGGGAAATAGAAATCAAAACTACTCTGAGATTTCATGTTAGATATCACTTCATCTATCAGAGTGGCTAAGATCAATATAATAAAAGGTAGCTCATGCTGATGAGGATTTAGAGAAAGGGAAACACTTGTTCATTGCTGGTAGGAGTGCAAACTTATACAGCCACTGTGGAAATCAGTGTGGTCGTTTCTTGGGAAAATGGGGATAGATTTATCTCAAGACTCAACTATAGTACTCTTGGGCATAAACCCAAAGTAAGCTTCCTCCTACCACAGAGATACTTGCTCAACAATGTTATTTGTTACTTTCTTCATAAAAAATCATAATTGGAAACAATCTAGGTGTACTTCCACAGAAGAACGGATAAAGAATATGTGGTACATTATCACAAGGGAGTATCAGACATTTAAAAATGAAATTTGCACATAAATGGATAGAACTAGTTAAAAAAATCCTCAGTGAGGTAACCCAGACAGAAATACATTATGTATTTGCTTATATGTGGACATTAACTGTTCAATATATGTTAACCAATCCATAAAACCACAGTGGTTAGGTATATACGAAGGCACTAGGGAGGAGAGATAGGTCTCCTATGCAAAGGAAATAGAGTCAATAGGTATGAATGGGTTAGATTGAGGGGGTTTGGAATAGGAAGATAAAGTGGCAAGGGATGGAGAAGAGGTGGATAAGGGAGAGAATACTGGGATAGACAGCTAAAGTTAAGGGTGAATAAATGAGCAGCGTGGAAACATAATACAGTAGAAGCCTCTAAAAAATACACTTGTATGAAGGTGATCTAAATAAAATCATCAAATAATGGAGGAGAGAGAGTCCCAACATGCTAGCTCTTGTCACCAAAGAATGCTTCCAGTACTGGGAATGGTTTACATAAAATAGTGTTATTGACCAAAGCAGTCCTAGAGGAATCCTCAAACAACAGAGGTTCTAGCCAAGTCTACACATTATCCTCCACAAAATAACAGCAAAGTCCCTTTGCTAATGAAAACACCCACACAACTCCTTGAACATGGAGAAATTAAGCTGAAGCCTACCTACATAAGTCTTCACTTCCACATTGCTAGTGCTACAGGAATGTAACTTGCACACTACTAAAAGAAATGTCAACAGCAATTCAGCCACAAACCCTTTGATCTACAACGGTGTATTGCCTGCATGTTTATACTAGTGCGATGGTGGCACAAAGCTTGTGGGAGTAACCAACCAGTGTTTGATTTGACTTAAGGCCCACTCCAGGAGATGGAAAACACACGTGACAGTGGATGAGTGACCAAGAACCTAAGACTAGATAATCCAGGGATTTGGGGAACAACCAAATACTACTGGTCTAAAGAAAAAGCAATACAATGACTCCTACTGATATTGTACTATGCTATAGATCAGTGCCTTGCTCAGGCGCCATCAGAGAAACTTCTTCTTGCAGTAGATTGGAGCAAATACAGAGACCCACAACCAGTCATTGTGCATAAAGTGAGAAACCTTAGAATATTCAGCTGTGAACAGAATGTCTCTATAAAATCCCTCCCCTCAGGGCTCAGGGAAGCCTAAGAGTCTAAGACCCAGAGTGCATAGAGGACACCAAGAAAACAAGACCCTCTAAGTCAACATGATCAGAGCTCATGTGAACTCTCAGAGACAGAGGCCTGCATGTGTCTGTAACAGGTTCTCTGTTCCTGTTATGTATATTTTATATATACCATTGTGTATTTTATGGATTCTGTTTTAGTGTTTTTATGGGATTCCTTGAGTGTGTGAATTAGAGGGCCTTTCTTGTGCCTTCTCTTACTGTTGGCTTGTTTTGTCCAACTTTGATGTGTTATATTTTGTTTTATTTTATTATGCTTTGTTTTATCATTATCCCTAAGAAGCCTGTTTGTTTTCTAATGAGAGATCGAAAGAGAGCCAATATGGATGAGATGGGATATTGGGTGACAATGGGAGTGATGGGGGGGGAAGGGGAGAGTAACTGGAACATTATGTAAGAAAAAAATCTATTTTCAATAAAGTGAAATAAAGAAGTTCTAAGGAAAAAAGAACTTTATGTCTTAAAGTCAAAATTTCTAATATTTAATTTGACAGTTACAAACCCTTTTTTTTACTGTTGAAAATATAGATAATAATTCCTGCAGTGGAGGGGAGCAGAGAATAACTGTCCTAAGTCCTAAATTTTAAAATGAGACCCAAAGTTTAATGTAAGTATAAACACATATACATTATGTATATATATTCATTATTAATGTACACACATGTATACAAAAGTAAATATTTAGTATATAATATATTACTAAGCATATATTTATATAATATGTAATTGATACATGATAAAAAGTATATATTATAAATTTTTGTTATATAATAAATTCATGCATATTTATTTATGTGTCATCTAAAACAAATTAATCAAACAAACCAAAAATTAAGTTCTGGGATCAAAGACCCATTCTGCATGAGATAGCTGTGAGTTTTTTCACAGAAGGTCAAGTAGAATGTTTCTGCTTTCCAGGATTATGAGATGCTGCTAAATCGTATTAACACCGAGCTGGGCAAGAGCCAGAAAAACAAATGCTGGCACTCTCAGGTAAGAATTCCCTGCAGGCTTTGTTTATCACAGCTCTTTTCCATGAAGCACCAATAAGCGGAAGATTTATCTCTCATGTACCTGCTCTCATAAGACTGGCAGAAACAACGGTTGTTTTAAGAAGTGCTTTATCTTCCTTGTATGGAAATGCCTACGCATTCTCTGTATCAGCAGTTTTAAATGTTGGAGCAGCTTGTTTTCTGTGATTTCTGGAGTTGTCCATGGCATCTAAAATGTCCTTTTACTCTGATTAAATCACCCTACATCACAGTCCCCAGTAACTTAGGAATTCGTATTTCCATAAATTCAATCAAATCATCTCCAGAATTTGCCTAACCCTAGAGTCTAGCAATATATAGTCAAGTCTAGTTTTTTAACCATTCAATCTTATTTAGTAAAATTTGATTTGATTTTATCATCCTACTCATTAAAGATTCCATCTGTTTAAAATCTTTTGGTTTTGAATAAATTTGTTTCTTCATCTATGCTTTCTTGATGGCTTATTCATTTGGGGATGTTGTACTTCAAACTGGGGGTTGCTTATATTTTTATTTCATTTCAGTTTGATTAAATACATTTTTTTTCCTTTTGAGAAATTAACAATTTTATACCTTTAAATACAAAATACTAGACAGTTTGTTCCAGTCTGACAGAGCATAAGCCTGTGTCAAATGATTAATGAAACCTAAGGTGTCTACAGCACAGCAGTTAACAGACTTAGTCAAAGCACACAAGAATGGTACAAGGACATGTGAGATGGGTGGTGGATACGCTTAGTGTATCTACTTTGGTGACACATTGTGAATATGTGGATATGTCCAACCCAATTAAGATGTGTGTATTAAATATGGACATTTAAAATGTATCAATTATAGTTTAACAAAGCTTAGAAAATTCCAACTAGTTTGGGATGTGTTGATTGTGATAATTAGTACTAAAATACTTGCCAAGGAAAAATCTATAAATACAAGTGAAAGATTTATCTGGAGATGAGTTATTTTCAGAAACAATTACGCCATAAAGGGAGAATAAAATAGTCCTTAAAACAATGGTCTTAACTTGTGGCTTATGACCATTCTGAGGACTGAATGACCCTTTTACAGGGGTTGCCTAAGAACATTGTAAGACACCTATATTTACATTATGATTCATAACAGTAGCAAAATTACAGTTGTGAAATAGAAACCAAAATAATTTTATGGTGGGAGGTCTCCATGATATGAGGAACTGTATTAAAAGGTCACAGCATTTGGAAGGTTGAGAACTAGAGCCTTAAAAGGAGGTGTGCAGGGAACAGTGGGGGATTACTAAGGTAGGCTTCTGTATTGGGATGTTTATGGAATTTGGAAACCAAAGTCCCACATTTTCAAACAAAAAAAAAGCATTTTGGCCAAGTTACACAAATTATCTGGATTTTCAATTGCTTTTCAATGAAATAGAAATATTAATACTACTGGCTACTTCAGGAAGTTTAATTGTATAGTATGAAAACTCTTATTCACTGAAGTTACTGCACTCTTCTGTAAACCCTCTGCAGTTTTCCTGTCACATTTACCCTCCCTTGACCCAAAATGTGTCCCGTGTCACATGACCAATTTTGTCAACCATTTCTTAGCTCACGGGCCAATCAGAGTACTTCCTTGTCCAGTAGCAATGTAGTAAAAACACTAGTTTCTGTTCTCCAATCATCTGCCACTACTTGAAATTATCATATTCATTTGTAGACATATGTATTATCTTCCCCACCAAAATGACAGTATACTGAGACTGTAAGCTAATTCTTTCTCTCCCCTAGCATGCTCTTCAGTCCAAATAAATCTTTTGAACAAAGTAAGCCGTGGATAACTATTGAAGTAACAACTAACTTAATAAATATGCACAGACAGTATAATAGTTATCTTATTTATTATTAAAAAGTGTCTGAAACATCAACCTAAGAAGAATATCAGTCACTTCAATAACAAGGCCATTTAAGTGGTATCATTCAAATTTTCAGTGTTACAACCTATTGAAGATGTGAAAAAAAGCAAAAAAAAAAAAAAAATTCCTCGCCAGTCCAGGAAATGAGTAAGAAGAAAATTATAATTTTAGGAATGATTGGAAAATATTATTAGAAGGTACACACCATCTAAATAACTACTGCTCTTTATAATCCCAGGAGAGTAGCACTATATAAGTTATTCTGATAAAGCTGTCTTTCTGAAATTAAAAAAAAGAAAAACAACCTGCTTTGTAAAGTAGTAGATAATACAATTCAATTCACAGAGATGTTTTATATCAGTGAGAAAATCAAAATCAGCAAGTTCATGTTGATCACCAATTATATGTGTAGCTTATAGAATGCAAAATTGGTTAAAATTTTCTTTATTCATATAAAGTATACAACCTAGTAGAGAAAAAATACACAAAAATGCAAACACAGGAAATATTAAAAGCTACAATGGAAAAAGACCAAGTAATATATAAAGGCAGACCTATTCAAACAATACATGAAATGTCAATGGAGACTCTAAAACAGGACAGATGTCTATAGACTCTAAAAGGCCACATATATCAACTTAGGCTACTAAACTCAGTAAAAATTTCAGTCACGTAAATGGAGAAAATAAGACCCAGAAAAAGAGTATCTTAAACTTAAGCAATATCTATCTGCAAAGCCAGACACACAGAACATGCTAGAAGAAAACTTAAACCTACAGAGGTTAACCACACCTAAGAAAATAAGGAAATAAATAATTCCAGACCCACAAATCAAAGAGGACACACACACACACACACACACACACACACACACACACACTAATACCAATAAAATAGAAATAAACAAACACTGTCCAGTTATATCTCTTAACATCAATGGTCTCAACATGTCAATAAAAAGGCTCAAATTAACTGAAAGTGAAAACAGAATTTATTCTTCTCCTGTATCTAAGAAACACCTTAAAATTGAGGATAGATATCATCTCATGGTAAAGAGACAGAGAATACTATTCCAAGCAAATGTACCTAAGAAGCAAACTGTTTTAACCATTTTGATAACTGACAAAGAAGAGTTCAAACCAAAACTAATTAGATGAAATAAGGAAGAACCCTACATCCTTATCAATGGAAAATCAACAAAGAGGACATCGTACTTCTTAAAAACTATGCACCAGACACAAGGGAACCCAAGTTCATAAAATAAATACTACTACAGCCTAAGTCAAATACTAATCCAACCATAGTGAGAACATTGAATAACCCAGAAACACCAATAGACATGTCACCCAGACAAACTGAAACAGAGAAATGATGGATCAAACTGAAGTTATAAACCAAATAGACCTAAGAACTGTTTACAGAATAGTCTATCCAAGCACAAAAGGATATACCATCTTCTCAGCACCTCATGGAACACTCTCCAAAATTGACCACAAATTCACACACAAAGTAAGTATAAACAGATATAAGAAAATTGAAATAGCACCCTGCATTCTATTTGATCAATAAGGAATAACTCTAGATATCAATAATACCAGAAACAGCAGAAAGCTTGCCAACTCATGGAAACTCAACAACTCCCTACTGAATTGAAATTAGTCAAGACAGAAATTAAGAAATAACTGGAGATGATCTTGAATTGATTGAAAATGAACACACAACATACTCAAACATTGTGGGATACAATTAAGGCAATTCTAATAAGCAAATTCGTAGCACTAAATATCTACAAAAAATTTGGAGATATTTTATACTGGAAATTTAAAGCTTCTAAACAGAAGAAATCACACCCCAAAGGAGTAGATGACAAGAAATAATCAAACTCAGGGCTGAAATCAATAAACAAACAAAAAAATTTAAAAAGTAGGGAAAATATAGTCAGTTCCTTGAGAAGATAGATAAGACTGACAAACTATTATACAAATTAATTAAAGAGCAGAGGGAGAATATCTTAAATAACAAAATTAGAGAATAAAATAGGAACCTAATTACTGACAACTGTGAAATCCACTGAATCATAAGATGTTCTTTCAATACCTACTTGGCACTAAACTTGGAATCTTAAAATACGGAGAGTTTTATCCATAAATAAGACCTACCAAAATTAAATCAAATAAGCAATTTAACCACACCCATAACCCCTAGTGAAAGAGAAAAACTAATTATAATTCTATTATAAAATGGGGATTGGGGATTTAGCTAGCTCAGTGGTAGAGCACCTTCCTAGCAAGCACAAGGCCCAGGGTTTGATTCTCAGCTCAAAAAAAAAAAAAAAAAAAAAAAAAAAAAACCAATGCCCAGGGTCACATGGTTTTAGCATAAAATTCTACCAGACAGTTAAAGAAGGGTTAATGGCAATACTCCTCAAATTGTTACATAAAATAGAAACAGAAAGGACACTGGCAATTTGTTTTATGAGTCCACAGTTACCTAGACACTTGAGATACATAAAGATCTGGCAAACACTAAGAATTAGAAACAAACTTTCCTATGAATGTAGAAAGCAAAATTCTCAATAAAATATTGGAAACAAAAATCCAAGAGTACTGGGGTCCTCTCTAGCACTTTGCTTCTTCCTGTTCTCATGTAGTCTTCATTTATCATGGTCTATTATTCCTTGTTCTCCCTTTCTGTTCTTGATCCAGTTGGGATCTCCTGCTCCCCTAAGCTTTCTTTCCCTCAAAACTTGCCCTTCATTACTCCCACTGTCATCCAGGTTGTTCATGTAGTTCTCATCCATTTCTCTGTCATTGTGTGATCCCTGGTGTGATCCCTGTGTCTTTCCTAGGGTCCCGTTTTCTAGGTAGCCTCCCTGGAGTTGTGTAGCAGTCTAGTCACCTTTGTTTTACATCTAGTATCTTGCTACGAATGAGTACATACTATGCTTATCTTTTTGAGTCTGGGTGACCTCACTCACAATGATTTTTTTCTAGATCCATCCATTTGCCTGCAAACCTCATGATGTCACAAATGATACATCCACAGTAGACTACTGGCAATGGTCGAGAGAAAGCCTGATCTGACCTAGTCTGGTGATCAGATGGCCAAACACCCTAACGGTCATGCTGGAACTCTCATCCAATACCTGATGGAAGTGGATGCAGAGATCCTCAGCTAGGCCCCAGGTGAAGTTACAGGAGTCCAATTGTCGAGAAAGAGGAGGGACTGTAAGAGCGTGAATTGTTGAGACCAAGATTGGAAAAGCACAGGGACAAATAGCCAAGCTAATGGAAACACATGAATTCTGAACCAATGGCTATGGAGCTCCCAGCTGGATCAGGCCCTCTGGATAAGTGAGACAATTGAATAGTTTGAACAGTTTGGGAGGCACCCAGGCTGTGGGACTGGGACCTGTCCTTAGTGCATGAGCTGGCTATTTGGAACCTTGGCTTTACACAGGCACACTTTGCTCAGCCTAGAAGGAGGGGACTGGACCTGCCTGTACTGAATCCACCAGGTTGAATTGAATCCCCAGGTGAGTCTTGGCCCTGGAGGAGATGGGAATGGAGGGACAGGGTTGGGGGAAGGTGGGGATGGGGACCAGGGGGAGGACAGGGGAACCCACGGCTGATGTGTAAAATTAAAACACAAATATAATAAATAAAAAAAGGAGAAAAAATCCAAGAGTACATCAAAAAGATCATCCATCATAGTCAAGTAGGCTTCATCAGAGAGATGCAGGGGTGATTTGAAACATACAAATGGATAAATATAACACACCATATAAACAGACTAAAATTCAAAACCCACATGGTTATCTAGTTTCTATCTAGCATATTAGAATCTTCTAATAACTCCCAGATGATTTTAAAATATGTTCATTGCTTCTTTGCTAATATTAAAATATATTTTCATTGTTATTGTCAAATTTAAATAAGTCTTAGTTAATTGAATGGCTAGTAACCCAATAAACCAGAATAAGAGCTTTTGATTTTTGGATGTGGATATCAAATTTAGATAGTTAATTGGATAGAACTCCTGTGCTCCAATCCTCTCTCATACAGTGAGTCATGTAAGTGCCAACACTCTAATTTTATACTCAGAGTTGTTGCACAGGAGGGAGAAGTGATAAGTCCAAATTAGTTTCAGAACTTGAAATTTGGGTAATTTTGGATCATTACCCAATACACTCATGTGGCATGTGACAGGACAATATCTTAATATGTAGAACACAGTACTTAAGGAGCACAAGTCAAATGTTCCATATATGTTGCAAGAAAACACATATGTGTTTATACTTTAGCAAATATATATTATGTAGTGGAATATTTTTTCTCTATATATGTGTATATATAAATTATGGAGTAGAATATTATATATATATGGAGAGAGAGAAGAAAGAGAGAGGAAAATATGTATTCTACTCATCACATTTTCACTATGGCCCACATGAATCAAGAAATACTAAATGACTGAGTTCGACTGTGAGGAATTTTTGTGATAGCATATAAAGTAGCTATGATAATGAAGAAGGAATGTTTAAAGCAGGCTCAGTGAAAACTCAGTTGTTTTGAATCTGATTTGTGAATTAGATTCATTTAAGGAATACATTAGTGAATGCAAAGTTAAATTGAGAATACAGATTAAAATATTGATAGGTTGCAGTCAATGATGTTAGAAGGAAGGTCAATTAAATAAATATGAAACATTAAATATGTGAATTAATTCCTCCATTATATGTCTTATTTGGCTTCCTATTGCTGTTATAAACATCATGACAAAAAGAAACTTGTGTAAGAAAGGTTCCATTTAGCTTACTGGTCCCAATCACAGTTCTTCACTAAGGAAAGCCTGGGCAGGTTCATAAGCAGAAGAGGCAAGAAGCATGGGGAAAATGGAGGAACATTGCTGTTTGGCTTGCTCTCCACCACTTACTCCCCTTGTTTTCTTATTCAACCTAGAACTCCCTGCTCAGGGATACCACTCACAGTGGGCAGGGTTCTCACACATCAATCATTAATCAAATTAAAAAGGGGGGCCTACACTCTTACCTACAAGTTAATCTGATGGAGGCAATACCTCAACTGAGATTCCTTCTTTCCAGTTATATCTCAGTTTGTGTTAATTTGACAAAATCATACCATTATTCTCTCTAAGATATCAATTTCTCTAATATATAAGGTCTCATGATGATGTAATGAGAAATACACATTCTATTGTAATCTGAAAGATAAAAGTAATATATCTAGCAAGATGACAAAATTTTCTGTGACTATAGTTACTACATTGGTGTGGACTATGAAAAAGAAAAAATATAATTTAATATAAATATTTTTACTTTAATTAAGATTCTTTTACAGTTACTTAAAAATCCTTTAATAAATTAGCATGTTTCTTTCCCAGTTGGTGGACCTGTTTGGGAAGGATTAGGTGGTGTGGTCATGCTTGAGGAGGTGGTCTTGGCAGTTTCAAAAGCCTACGCCATTCCCAGTGAGCTGTCTCTCATTCTGCATCATGGTTGTTTCACTATGTCATCAATCAGCTGCTTCCTGGAGCCATGCCTGCCTGCCTGCTGCTATATTCCCTATCATGATGGTTGCAGTAGACTAACCTAAAACTGTAAGTAAACCCCAATAAACTGTTTCTTTCACAGCAATAGGGAAGTAACTATACAGTTTTGTATGTGGTTCTGAAAATCAGAGTGTTAGTAAGTATATAGCAACTCTTATGCCTCCACTCTCTCATACACTTTGTGTGACATGTGTTACAACTCTGAAAGCCTTGAGCCAAACTTTGAAGCTAAAAAGCACAGACTAAGCATTGGGATTATAGTGACTTCTTGGGTTAAGGTGGGGTATTTGTTATGTGGTAGAGAAAACAATCTATTAGATGCAATAGAATGGGTGAAGATGAGAAACAGAGGTTGGCACTGGGAGATTGAAGTCTGTTAGGCAATAGCACAGTCCAAAAAAAGAAGTAGGTTTTATTAGATAAAAGAAAATGCTCTACCAGTAATACCACAGGACACAGGCACTAAATCTAGTAATTCTTTGCCTAAGACATGTCACAGATGCAGAGAAGAAACATAATGACAACATCACTAGGCATTCATAGTTCAGCATCTGAAGCAGTTGGCATTAGAATTGCTGTATAACATGATTTATATAAATCTTGTCTCTGCAGTTAGACTAAAATATTACAGATCTGAAATGAGATTATTCAAAGCAACCTATTGGTGTGTGAGGAGGAAGAAAGAACTTCATTACTAAGTAGGAGAGCACTCAACAGGCATTCTTAAGGACAGAGCAGTTGACCTACTAAACAACAGTGGATCATATTGAAAGGGACACTTAGGACACAGTAAAAGATAATAGATTTTCTGGAGAAATAAGTACACATTTGATTCTACCTAATGATGCTTTCTTATGAGGATTTCAACTAATAGTGCATTCCATAGATGTGTGTCAATCCCAACTGTGAAAAACAAAGAAGCCATAGAAGATAGCAAACACGGGCAAGATACAAACACTCTTTCTCTGGGGGTGAGAACAGAATCCAGATCTCCATCTACTTCCATCATACTTTTAAGGATCCTAAGTTTTCATCCTTACATTTTTAGTCTCATAATTTGGAGTACATACTGTTCTTTCATGTGTATTTGCACAAATATGTGCATGATCCTATGGCAGTCAGAGATCAACATGTATCTTCCTCTCACACCTTTCACCATATTTTTTGGAGTAGTCTCTCACTGAACTTGGAGCTCACTAATTTGCTAGGTGGATCCAGAAGTCTCAATATCTCCTCATGTTTCCACCTTCCCAGTACTGGGATTATAAGCACAGACTGCCATGCTAGGGTTTTACATGGGTGTTGGGGATTTTAAGGCAATTCCTTATACTTGTGCAGCAAGCACTTGACCCATTGGACTACTTCCTTAGCCTAAAAATATTATATTTAATAAAAAATTTATGAGTTATACTAGTTATACTAGAATATTTCATATTCTTTATTTATAAATTATGACTACATAAATTTGGAATTCATTATTAAAAAGTTAGTTTTCTCATGTGTAAAATGTGGATATATGAAAACTAAATATACTGATTAGGTATGCTTGTCACACAACAGAAATTTAATTCAGATTTTTAAATTTTTCTTGGGTTGTTTGTATTCCCAGTATGTTTTGTTTTTGAAGTCCGATTGGACATAGTTTATTAATGTTTCACTCATTTTATAACTGATCTCTTTATTAGCTGATTATTTCTTTTGTTGTGCTAAAGCTTTTTACTTTGATGTAGTTCCACCTGTCTATTTTTGGTTTGTTATCAGTTTATAAGTATAAACTGTATTCTTGAAAAGGGTCAATAGCGGATTTTAAATGCCTTTCCCTCAAAAATCATACTTATGTAAAGGAAAACTGCCATGTGATCTAGCTACACCACTCCTGCACATATGCCCAAAAGACTTTTTATCCTATTACAGAGATACTTCCACATTCATATTCATTTCTACTCTATTATCAATGGCCAGGAAATGAAATCTATTTGTCCACTAACAGAGGAATGTATAAAAAAATGTGGTATATATACACAAAGTAATGTTACTGGTAAATACAAATCAAAATGTTGAAATTTGCAGATACATGGATGAAACTGGGAAAAATTATACTGACTGAGGTAACCTGGGTTCAGAATGGTAAAAGTCTCATCTTCTCTTGAATATGTAGAACCTAACTTCACATTTTTTTTTGTTTAGTAAATTTTACTTAGGGAACAAGTGGAAGCCAGGAAATATAGAGCAGCCTTGTGAGGAGCAATATGTGAAAGGAAGGGGATAGTTGAATATAGTCAAAATAAAGTAGATAAGTGAATAGTGGGGCATGAAATGGCTTAAGAAGGGAGGGGCACAGAAGAATGGGGAAATATAGGAGGTGGAAGAAGGTGCTAACTCTAAAGAAAAGTTTATGAAAATCCATATGGAAATCTACTATTGGAAAGTTTCAAATTGTAACTTTGAAAATGAAGATTTATTTTATTTTACTTTGTGTGTTTCTCTCTCTCTCTCTCTTCTGTGTGTTTGTGTGTGTGTGTGTGTGTGTGTGTGTGTGTGTGTGTGTGTGTGTGTGCATATAAGCACACAGGGACAGGTGTCACCAGAGGCCAGAAAAGGGTGCAGGCTTCTGTGCATATGGGGTGGTTGTGAACCATCAGACATAGGCAACTTAGTGAGACCATGCTTAAATACAAAGAGATAATCAAGAGTAGGAAGATAGCTTAGTGTGTAAGAGCAAACAGCTGTTGCCAACCCAGAAGACCTGAGTTCCATCCCTGGTACACAGTGGTGGAAGGAGAAAGCGGACTCATACAAGTTGTTGTCTGACTACAAATACATTCCATGGCATAGGGTTGTGAGTGTGTGCACAATGAATAAATGAGAAACTAAAGAGCTTACCACTACAAAAAAAATCAACTGTTTAAGGCTTCTAACTCAAGGAATTTCAAAGAATTTGTTTCCAGTTCCCAAATTTTGCCTCATTAATATGACTTATTTATTATAAGAGTAAACAGTCAATTTTTTTTCTTCCAGCATATGAGAAATATAACTATACCTTATCTGGAATTAACCTTTGTGTTTATGGAATATAGTAGTAGCTGTAACCTCCTTTCAACATCACCACTAATTTATCTTAATTTCCCTAGGAACTACAAGACATCCTCTTATTTATTATCATATCAACTTTTCTTGAGACAGAATGCAAAGGGAGCTCCACAGTCATAGAAGCCAACTGCTGTTCGTCTATTTTAGGTGACAGATTCTGGGACATTATGACAAAAGTACATAGACGACAACTTTAGATATTCCTGTAAGAACAAATTGCAGACCTATTAAATAACTTCATTGAACCAAGCCAAAAAAAAAAAAAAAAAAAAAAAAGAAAAGAAAGATCAAACAGAACAAGATTTGCAAAATGTGAACAAAGGAAAAGATTCATGGAAGCCATTTTTAGACTATTCCCATATGGACCCTACACAGCAGAAAAGGTACCAGAGAATGTAGCACTGTTTGGGGAATATTTTCTTGGCAGGTACCTCTCACTTGGGGGAACTTTCTTTTATTTAATAGATGTCAAAAAATAAAAGGGTCTGCATTATCACATTTTACAGAAGTGTAATTTGGAGCAACAGCTGCTAGCCTTTGCACACTATTTGTAATTCTGCTTCTTCCAAGGTATGTTATGTGGTCAACTCTGATTCATAGGATTGTATTACATGTACTAAATAGATTACTGGAGATGTGCACAAAGGAAGCCTAGTTTTCATTCAAGAAACATTTTCCTCAAGATAGTATTTGAAACTCAGGTTTGTTTCATTTCAATAGTTACTTTAATAACTACATAACTGATAGTATGTTTAAAATTATTGCCTCATTGCAAATCATGAAGGAAAAGTTTCAGATTGTTATCATCCCATTTATTTTAAAATTCTAAAAGTATTTTTCTAGATTAATTAGCTTTTTATTTCTTTGGTTGTAATTGCCCCCAACAACCTGTTATACAAATTACTAAAGATGTGGTCAAGAAAAGAATATAGAAACTTTGCATCATTCCACTCTATAAAATTCCAAATTCCTTTCTTAAGGACTGGCTGTGACTTTCTTGTCCTTTCTTCTGCTTCCTTTCTAGATGGAAATCACAGAGCAAGAGTTTATCTGTGGAAGTTGAGTTGAAATTTAGACTGGTCTAAATAACCTCAAAAAAGTAAAAAGAAAAAAATTAATTTTATATTTTATTCTATACTCTGTAAAAAGAATTGCCTAAAGGATATTAAAAAATATCTACATTTTATTTACATTGCACCATCACCCATGTGACTAAGAATGGTTTCAAAATTTATCAGGTAAATTAAGATTTCAGATCATATTGGTTCTTTAGAACTATATCTACTTCTATAATTTTGTTCTCTCTTTTATGTTTTTGACCTTATTTTTGCCAATTATTTTCTTGGACAAAATGACCTGGGATTCTAACACTGCAATAGAAGATTCAACTATGAACTTTATTTGCTTCTCTCTTGAAAGAGGTGAAGAACAGAGGATCATTTAGAGCAGAGGACCTCATTTCAAGTGAGAAATTTATTGGAACATGAAACACACACTTTGTTCTGCCTTTGAGTGTATAGTTCAAAAAAAGATACTAAGATTACAGACTTTTTTCAGTTGCATACAGTTACATTTGTGGAATGCAGAGAGAAATGAGATTCTGTCAAAAAGAAGTCTTTGTTTCTTTTACCTACATTGCCTGTTCATTCTGAGCTCCCTCTACTCATTAATAATCTATATTAAATTAGCAAAAGCTGAGGACTAAATCTTTGAGCCATTTTGCCATTTTGTAAGGAACTCTGTTATTGTATTACTAACTGGTTTTCTGAATTAAAAAGAAATACATATAAATATGAATGTTTTCATAGTCTAAATTGTTGACAGTTAGATAGCCTAAGCCTTCCATTCCAAATTTGAATTTGAATTTTTTATATCTTTATTATACATACTTAAAAAAGTCTTCTATATTACTATGGTTTTACCTCATACATTTGCCAGTGAGCATTGTGTGTAGGAATTACTAAAGCACCTTTCATAATTACTGTGGCTCATTTGTTATATTTGTTCACTTAAAGAAAATGTTGACAGTGTCTTAAATTAACTAATTAATCAAACGATTTTAAAACCAGAATCCAAATTAGATGTATTTATCATATGATACATGATCTTTTGAATATATTCATTGTAAAAATAAAGTGTAGCTCATTAATATATGCTCCTATCTCTCTTTGATAAAAGTATCTAGATTTAGATAAATGCATTTAGAAAATGTGGTTATGAATGCACAAAAGAATATTACATGCCTACAATAAAGAGTGAATTCTTGTCACTTGCAGTATAAATGCACTTGGAAGACACTAATAGTTGAAACAAATCAAGAAGCCAAGTTGGAAATATTAGTTTTGTCTTTATTTTCTTTATAGTATTTCTTCAAATGTATCTAAGAATAGGAATTTAAGTGCTGGGAGTCTGTGCTATCTAGGAGTTACTGCACAAGCAGGAGCATGCTTTGCCAGTAGGACAATACTGTGCTTACTGCTACTATTAAGTAGATAATTTTGTGGTTGGTCTTTATATTTGTAATGAAGAACAAGAAATATAAAATTTCTATGTATTTACCTGTCAATTTTGTATCCAATTAGTATTTTTTCCTAGTAAATTATAAGAAATTTCCAGTTTCAGAGAAGTAAGTAAATTGTGATTAATTTGAGCTGTGGATAAATTGGCTCAAACAGCAAAACATAATAATCTGACCAAAAATAAAGTATGTTATCATTTTTATTATACTCTTGGGTCTTCATAAGTCTCATAATAAACTGATATGTTCTTCTGTCCTTTTATTGAAACACATATAAAATATTTTATCATCTTCCTTCTCTATTTTTTAACCTCCATTCTGAAAATAGTTCTAAAGCATTAAGAAAAATATATATACAGTATTTTTCAATTTTTAAAAACATTTTTAAAATTTTACGTTTTGGCCATGAAATTAGCCAGAAAATAGCAATCTTTGAAGTCACACTTCATTAAGGTGTGCCTATAACTCCAAATCTTTCTAACACCCAGCTTGTTTGCTGAACTAGTGAGCTAAAACATGGTAGTAGGTTCGAATTGTATGATTACATTCCTGTACTATATGAAAGTTATTTGGGATTATGTAATTTTAATATATCATAAAGAATGATGCACTATGCCTTGTTATAACTTGAAAAAGGACAGAGACCAGACTTCATATGTCTATAAGTTCAGACTCAAGGGGGAATGCTAAAATTGATATCTTACTAAATGCTACATAAATATGCTTAATTAAAGCAAATGTATTTTATGAAAGCACAATAACCACATATTTAAAAAGATTTAAGTAACAGAGGAAGTCTCACATTAGAAGTTAAATATTTGCTTCTGTCTATAAATGGTCATAAACAATACAATCCTATCATTTTAGTAAGGATCTATGATATATTAAAGTTTTTGCTGTGATGCCAAACTGATCATTGCACAGTAGTTAAGTGTGAATCACTATGAGACATATACAAGACACTGTTGCTGGGAGACAGTCACTCTTAGAAGTAGTCTGTGCTATCTTGGAGTTACCGCACAACTGGGAGCGTGCTTTGCTAGTAGGACAATACTGTGCTTACTGCTGTATATGAACTATAAAATCTTCTTGGCATCTATAAAAATTGTCTTCTAGCTGCTAGCCCATGTTCTGTAGGGGAGCACTGTTACATGGGTAGTCAAACTCTCTTGTACGAGTTGTCTTTATATGACTCACCAAACAGTACTCCATAGTGAGGTCAGGGTTAAATTTGTTGTAGAAGTCAGACCCATTTTGTATTTTGTACATGAAAAAGTGAATAGAGCAAAAACAGTTGGATAAAATAGTTGAAAGAGAAACTCCAATATTTAATTCTCTCTTACTTTTGTCATCAATTCTTATGACAACAGTATGATTTAAAAGATCCACACAATAAAATATCTTGAACATTAGTCTCAGAAATTCAGTTTTAGTAACTCTGAGATAGAGCCTAGAAGTATTCATTTAAAATATATCTCCAGGTTTTAATTCATTCTTCTGAAGTTATCCTTGATTTGATCAATAGAAAATAGATGAGGTTGATTGGATCAGCAAATGGTATGTAAAGATATCACATTGAAAATTGTTATTCTATCTCCCCCTATGTTCCATGTGCAGAGTCCTGCCTAGAACTTTATCTTCTTCTAGGCCCTTCTTCATTTAAAAGGTTCAAGTCAGAGTCCCAACTTAATAAGCTCTGTGGGCTTTATTTTTTTTAAAATATTGTATCTTCCACCAAAAAGCACTAATTTTAGGAAAAAAACATTTGCAATGGTGTCCTTTCAGTTGCTTTAAAATTCATTTTAGAATTTGAGATAGAAATCGATGCTTTTATTTTCTATAAAAGCTATGTAAGAAATTATGTGTGCAATTGTTATAAAACACCAGTTTTTATTAAGATTTTTTTTATTAAAAACATCAGTTATCTTTACAAATTACCTAAGAATAATGTCAGTGATAAAATAACCAGTAATAATTACAGTGACGACAAGATAAGTGGCTTTTATTTGGCTTTCTTTAAGTTTTAAGCTATATTCAATATACTCTATAAATTATATTATTTGACATTTTTTGGTACTCTGAAATGGGTATAACAATGATATCCATTAAGGAAATAGTATATGCAGAATTTAAGTTATAAAAGTCAACAGTAACTATATCTATCCCTCCACCCATATATCTATCCATTTCCTCAAAAGTTAAAAAAAAGTGGAGGTCAGGCAGATATCTCAGCAGTTAAAGAAGGTTGCCATCCGGTCTTACAAGGTCATTGAAGAGAATCAACTTCATCAAGATTTCCTCTGACCTCTCTACACACACTCACACTAAAAACTAAACAGACATTTAAAAAGTCACTGTTCATCAAATTAATTAGAAAATATATTAAATCATTAAAATTTGATAATTAAAAAGAAAAGCTTAAATATATTTCTTAGTTACTGTTCTATTTGTGTGAAAATACCATGATTAAGGCACTTTTTAAAAGAACTCATTTAATTAGAGCTTCCTAACAGTTTCTGAGGGTTAATTCATGCTCTTCATGGGAAGGGGTCTGGTGGGCAAGCAGGCAGGCAGCAGGGCAGGCAGGTGGGAAGGCAGGCAGGCAGGAGCATTAGCTGAAAAATTATACCTGAATGGCAAGATGCAGGGAGAGAGAGAAAGAGACTGGGCCTGGCTAAGGCTTTTAAAACCACAAAGTCAAATTCCAGTGACACACTTCCTCCAACAAGGCAACACCTCATAATGCTTTCCAAACAGTTCCATTAACCGGGAGTAGGCATTCAAGCATATGAACCTATTAGCAGGGGAGCATTCTCATTCAAAGTATCATAAAGAGTTTAAAAGTCCATGAACTATATATGAGTGTTTGTTATTTGACAATTAAGATGAAATTAATTGATTCCTTTGAAATATAGGATGACCACATTTGGCAGCACATATAGATGCAGACTTTAAATATAAATTATTCTAAATGTAATATATAGCAAGTGAGACAAAGGTGCTACATTCATGACTTTGGGTTGGAAAGACTGCAAAGTAAAACTCCCATGGTCACTGCTCTATGGGTTAGTCTATACTAAAATTAAACATTTCAATGAAGAGATGAATGACATGATAGAGAAGTTGTTAGTTGTACCTATAGCTGATAGATGGTTATTTTCTAAACATAAACAGAAAATTACAGGTAAGTCCAATTAAAAAAGTGGTTGGAGGATGAACAGAAAAAAATCACAAAAGGAAATTTGGAAAGCAAAGTATATTTAGATATATTAAATGGTTGGTATTATCATTTGCCTTTATCCCCTAGTAGCAATAAAAGAAGCAAAGAAAGTTATTACACAAATATTGTTTAGATTATAAAGAGTTAGAACTCTCAAAGATATTTCTGAAAATAAAAATACTCATGAACATCTTCCAGTAATCATAGTGTCACCAACACTGAGACAAATAACTACAAGCTCCAACCCATATAAATTAGAGTGGAAGCCTGCTTAGATTTTTCTTTCAGTGGAAGATTTATTTTTCCATGTACCAAGAAAGCAGTTATTAGCTATCCATAACACTTACCCCTTCAAGGTATCCCATGATGGATAAAATTATTTAGCTTATTTCTGGACAAGCTTTATCCAGTAAATAATTAAGGAAAATGAAGGAAACTGTGCAATTACTTCAATTAACAAAAGCAATGAGGACCCATTTCAGGTCCACAATTATCCAAGGGGTTGTTTAGGAGTGATACTTCCCTACAGCATGGCTTGCTTTTCCTTTTGTACACTTTATTTCCCTTCACCTACACCTTAATAAATCACCTCAATGCTAAATTGTGTAACTGAAGATATTGTAGGGATGCTCAACCAGTCTGAAAACAGTGGTCTTAAGCTGAACACGTTGCAGCAACAATAAAGAATTTGACATGAGTAGAGTCATCTTGGCAGACTGTAGCAAAGAGAAATTAGAATTATTTGCTGGTACAATTGGATAAATGTGATGGTATTCTCAATTAGGTACTTGAAAAGCATTCAGAAACTATGTGAAAAATACAATAAAGCAGGCAATGATGAGAATTGACTCTGAAAATTGATAAAACTGCAAGCCTATTCATACATAGATTTTTTTTTCTTTTACTTCTAGTCTTTGCCACACTGGCCTAAACTAGTTTAGGTACTCTGATTTTTCTAGGAGGCATTATTTCATTAAGGGCACAAAACATCCACTGAATTGTAAGTTGTACTGCTTCCTCAAGGATTTAAAATTTTACAAACACAAAGTCAATGACTAAAATAAGAGTCACTCTTTCTCTACTATAAATAAATAAGCATACTTTCAAATAATGGGGATAGAAAATGCAAGCCAATACTTCCCATAGCAGGAATCTTAAAAGTTCTTATTAATAAAATCAAACCTGAGGCCAGTTATTGGGGTGAATGCTGGAAGATCAGAGAAGCAGAACAAGCCACAACTTCTTCACCTCACCAATTCCTCAACTGATCCTGTTTCCTCAGACTGGACGCTTCTGTGTCCTCATCAGAATGGGTCTTAGCTGAAGTGTGAAGTGTGCTGCTCAGAAGCCTAAAAGCTTAACCAGCTAAAAGCTTCTACTTTCTGGTCTTCACACCTTATATATCTTTCTGCTTTCTGCCATCATTCCCTGGGATTAAAGGCTTACTTCTTGGGATTAAAGGTGTATGTCACCATGCCTGGCTGTTTCCAATGTGGCCTTGAACTCTCAGAGATCCAGAGGGATTTCTGCCTCTGGAATGCTAGGATTAAAGGTTGAGTGCCACCATTTTCTAGCCTCTCTATCTAGTGGCTATTCTGTTCTTTGACCCCAGATAAGTTTATTAGGGTGCACAATATTTTAGGGAACTCAATACCACCACAGCTACCTTCAAGGGTTAATAGTAAAGTAAATCAACCTTGATCTAAAAAAGTTTGGTTATCTGAGGTTTAGAATCTTAGAATCCTCTGAGATGAAATTCTGGCTGTTCATGCCTTTGGTGTATAAGTTGTCATGGGAGAAATATTGCATGTGTGGGGACATTAATCATCTTTCCCTATGCTTTTTCTGAAAAAGAAGGTTCACCAAAACCATGGAGTACAGCACACAGCTTCAGCTGTCAGCCTCTTGAAAGACTGCCTAGGTTACCCTCATATCTTGGGTGATGACCAATACCTAGTATATTAAAGACATGAAAGTGTAAAATTATGATCATGTTTTCATAGGGAAAGATGTCTTACTTAATACAAAGACTTGAATATGTATAAATATTGTTGAAAATAATCTGCTAGATGGAAATTTCACAAAAAGTACAGAGTACTGATATCATAAGACAGTTCAGAGGCCAGGGAGATGCCTGAGAGGACAAAAGCATTGGTCACACAATAATGTAAGCTTTGAGTACAATTCCTGCAACACACATAAAGTTTGAAGTAAAGAACTGTCTCCACAAAGTTGTCCTCTGGCTTCTACTACTGTGTTGCATATTAACACATTCATACAGTAATAATAACAACAATTAATAATAATAATAATAATAATAATAATAATAATAAATTGTGTCCTATTGGAGTATATAAAGGGAAAGGGAAAGTAAACTCATTACTTAAAATTCATTACTATTCTCATCTCAGAATTGCTCAAATAAGATAAATAACAGAAGATTTCATTCGTATTATTTAATACAATTATTTGAATTATTTGACCATAATTGTAATTTGATATTGTCATTGTGTATTTAGTAGGATCCCATTATCCTCAAATCAGATATCTGCCCTATAATACATGACTAGAAATGTACTTGTATTTTTCTAAGAAAGTTTCATTGTGAAATTTCAGCTGACAGCACCTTTAATTGACTCAGGGCTTCGTAGTAAATGCAGTGTCTTTACAGTGTATGAAAACAAAGTTTCTTATATTGGGATCACTGGGGAATGGGGCTGATTTGGATATGTGGGAATCCTGAATGTCTGGCTCTCTTCCAAGGCATGTGGTCACTTGTCCTCCCTTCTGGTTAGCCCCATTTCTGGTTTGGGAACTGATCCCACCACAGTTTCATGCCAATTGCTCCTTGGGTCCAGCTGGCCCACACTCTTCCTGGCTCTAGCTGTTCCAAATATTCATGCCAGACTAACTCTTCTATTCCAGTGTGGTTGGCTGTACTCAAATTCACACAAGCCAGAAATCTGGGCATAGATGCGCAGAAGTGAGATGGGTATCTGGGTATGCACTTCAATCCATCAAATTTTGTAGAGAGGATAAAATAAGATAGCAGATATTCTGCCTGCACAGACAAATTTCTGTCATCCTTTCCCATTACTCTATGTTCATTTTCACAGCTAAAAGATCTGTGTTTGAATGGTCTTGGGTACCTTTGAGACAGGGTTGCACCACATAATATTCCCAGTATTATATATTTGCAATTTTCTGGAATGTACTATGGTAGGCTGAGATATTTTGAGTGTTAGACTACTGTCAAAGTAAGTAAAAATGTTGATTCATAATTCAGAAAGTATCAAGTGCTTATCATCATTGCATCAGGAAGCCAGTCTCCAATAGTAAGCAGGCAATTTTATTAAATAAAGAACAAAGCAGTAAATGGAAAGACACCACAATTTCTTCTTTCCTCTTAGTATTGAAAACATTTAACAAAATAAATTAGTTTTGAACATACACTAGCATTTTATCAGAATAAAATGTTTATACAAATACAGTTATTCATTGAAACCATTTTAACAATTCACATAGGAGTACATACCTTATTTCTGTGACATAATTATAATTAAAAAAAACAAATACATAAATTACGTTAAGTGATTCTGTCTAAAGATAGTTTATGGATTACAAAAGCAACTCTTTCAAGATCGATGATGTCTAAAAGACATTAAATGTAACTACATGTACCAATTTGTAAAATGAATATTTCTTACCTTCCTTGAAGCCAGGTTGAATAAACACCAAAGCAAGAATTTTCACCAGCTATCTCTAAACTGCACAGTTGGACACATATTTGTCTATTGTAAAAGCATAGTGCCTACTGTGATGTCCACAGTGTTCTTTAATAAGTGTCAGATAAATCAATTAACAGGTAATATTTATAGTAACTTCAGCTACTTAGAGGTGATATCAAAGCCAGACATGATGGAAGATATCTGCAATACCAGCACTTAGGAGATAGAGACAGGAGGATTGTTGAAAATTCAAAGCCAGAATGGGCACCATCATGAAATCTTGTCTCAAAAACCATAATCCAACACAAACAAACAAATAAGTTACATAAAGATAAAGAAATATTTTCAGAGCCCATAAGAATCTCAGCCTAAATTGAGTCATCCCCTGAGGGGCCTGTACAATGTTTCTTGCCAAATACCAAAATTTTTATTGCATATTTTTATGTGTTTGATAACACAATTTAAACATGTTTGGTGTTAAATTTGTGATATTTCACACATAATCCACTAGTGTGACATATAACTTAAATTTCTGTGAGTAATATAGTTATTTATTAAGATCTCCTATTACTAGGTGACAGTTAAACTTTGTGGAGATGGAAGTAGACCACGGCTAGGCTGTAATGAAAATTGCAGGACCACATTCTGATATACATAATAGTTATAAGTGTATTAGAGAACAGAAAATAGTTCTGTAAGAGTTGCCGTGGTCATGGTGTCTCTTCAGAGCAATAAGACACTTGACAAAGGCAGAAATTGGTACCAGGCCCTAGGATATGGCTACGATAGGTCTGACTATGCTTTTGTTTGAAGGAATATGGAATAATTGGGGATTTTGGACTCAGAAAACAATTGGGAACTTTAAGGTGCTCTCAATGGACCACACAAGTAGGAGAATGGATGACAGTGGTGCTGAGTGTGATTTGAACTGTCGAGTTTCAGAGTGGAAGAATATTAGCTTGTGACCTGGAGAACATTCTTGGGATATTTTGATGATGAATGTGTCTCCTTTTTGCCCTAGTCAGAAAAGTTTGCCAGAGTAAATTAGAGTTTTAGATTAATGGCTTTGGCAGAGGAGATTTCAAAACAGCCTACTATTGACCTTGTTGCCTGGGTATTAGTGGCCAGTCTTGTGCAGATCTATAACGAAAAGGAGAAAGCTGATCAAGGAAAACTACAAAATATACAGTTTGAAGAGAAAGGGACACCAGAAAGTGTAATGGAGCCAAGCCCTGTTTTGAAAAAATTCAAAAACATTTAAAGAAAAGCCTGATGCTAAATTGAATAGAGTGGTGACCTCAGGGAAAGACACCACCCAACTAAGCTTCCAACTTCTTAAAATTAATTTTTAAAAAAGCCTAAGGCTAGGTGTTACCTGGCTCTAATCTCAGCAATCCAAAGGCAGAGGCTGGCAGATTTCTGAGTTCAAAGCCAGCCTGGACTACATAACTAGTTCCAGGAGAGCCAAGCCTAGGCAGTGAAGGAAATCACCAAAACCAGAAAACTGGTTAAAATATATTTGAACATGGTATGGGAATTCCAAACCACTCCCCCAGGTACATGATCTTCCTTGTGGCTGCTTCTTAATATGTTTAAAAATTCTTCCAAGCTTCAGAGCCGCCTTGAATCCACTTGGACAGGTCAGATCCACTTCTGATAAGTATAATTCAAACTTTCCTGGTCCCAGGACCCCCTCCCTCACCTTGGGACCCCTCAGGGAGCCCTCTACTCTATTTTTTTCTAAACTTCTTCTTCTGCCTCATTAGCACCTTGTCAGACCCAAACAGTCACAGAGCCCAAAGCAGTGGAAGGCAATGGATGATTCTCAAAGTGGCAGAGGAAATTCCACTACCTCAGCATGTCTGACTACTTTAAAAGCCCTCTTCCCTACCACCAAAAGCTAAAGCATGCCCACCGAGTCAGCTGGAAGCAGTTTCGGGAGACATGGTGCCCCTATTCCTGTTCACCAGCCATTTTTTTAAAATAAAAAACAAAGATTCTGGAATGTTAACATTCCTGCCTACTCCCCCAGCTACATGAACACACATGCGCTGTCCAGTAGCCAGGCAAGATGCTTCTTCATCCCAGGGCTTTATGTCCTATGTAATCTGTGGACTGCATGATCATGTAATCTATGCACACACATGGTGTAGCTAAGTAAGTCCATAGGCACATGTGCGGAGTTGGAGGAGGTCCTATAAAAGCGGGTTTCACCTATTCCTCCCCTCTCTTCCTGCACAGTAATTTCATAGGTCTATGCACACCCCCTCTCTATTCCCTTAATAAACTCTTATAGTGAGTTTTGTTGTGCCTCATAGCTTTTCTTGCATGTTAAACAGTGCCGCTTAATAAATAACATTGCACCAGTTAATAAATAACAATGGGTCCATGTTCTAGCCCTAGCAAGCAGAATAACTTGGTGGCTTCTTGTATGTGGTTCTGGTTTCAAATGAAGAATACAAAAAGGGAGTTATGGAATCTCCTCTTCAGCTAAGGAAAGCTACTGAGGCCTAGCACGTGTCAGGGAAGTCTCTGCATGGAGGCCTAGAAGAGCCATGTGTGAAGCTCTCAAGGTGATACCTGGATTGCCTTAGAGACCTCAAGATGTGGGATAGTTGCCAAGGAAAGCTGCAGAGTGCTCGTGGAACTAGAATAAGAGAAAGAAGAATGTTGCAGTCAGCACAGCTGAAAGGAGTTGGCGATCTGAAGAGGGCTTTGACATCAGACATGGAGATTTAGAATTTGGTGTTTGTCCTGTTGGTTTTCAGACTTGTTTAATTCCAGTATTTCCTCACTATGCTCCCTTTCCTCTCTTTTGAAATGGTTCTGTATGTCCTGTGACATTGTATATTAGAAATATGTGATCTGCTTTTTGATTTTTAATTTCACAGGGGTTAGAATTAAGAGATTGCCTTGAGTCTTAGAAGAGACATTAAACTTTGAACTTTTTTTTTTTCTGAGACAAGGTTTCTTTGTGTAGCTTTGCGCCTTTCCTGGAGAAAAGGAAGACTCGCTTTGGAGACCAGACTGGCCTCGAACTCACAGAGATCTGCTTGCCTCTGCCTCGTGGTAAGGCATCAGTCTCATAAACTTTGGACTTTTAAACAGTGTTAAGACAGTGGTAGACTATGGAGACTTTTGAAGTTACACTGAATGCATTTCTGTATTATAATATGGCTATAAGACTTTGAAGGCCAGGAGTGAAATGTGGCGGTTTAGACACCTATGCTTCACATAGGCTTATATATTTCAATGCTTGGGAAGTGGCTTTAGGAATTTTGATCTAATGACCTTGGAGCAGCTGTGGTCTTGTTGGAGGAAGTATGTAACTAGGGTGGGATTCGAGGTTTCAAATACTCAATATAGGGCTGGTTTCTCTGTACCCGGCTACCTGTGGATCTTGATGCAGAACTCACAGTTACTCTTGAATAACCTGTCTTCCTGTGTGCTGTCATGCTTCCCACCATGATGTCAGTGAACTGAACTTCTCAAACAATAAACAAGTCCCAGTTAAATTCTTTCATTTATAAGTGTTGTTATGGTCATGCTGTCTCTTCAAAGCAAGAGAATATTAAGACAGGTCTTAGATAAAAATGCCAGAAAAATTTCATACAGATTTTTATGTCTATTGTCCCCATGGCCATCTGCTCCCTAAAATCAGCAAATTATGAAAGTTTCATGTCATGGATATTCAGGCTCATTTCAGTCTTAAGAATTGCTCAACATGTACTTCTTTCTGGAGAATTTAAATCTCAAAACCAGTAGCATAGGGTTCAATGCTTTAGTAATTCTACAGGGTTACTTATAAATAATTTTCCCTAAATTTACAGATCTTTGTTAGTGGTAGAGTCTTATATGTTGTGGATAGCAATAAAAGAAGTGAATTTCCTATATTTTAGACAATCCACATTTATTTTATTAATTTTGTAATATAACAATTTTATAATGATTTTATTAATTATTTCAAATTAAATTAAATTAAACTTGGTTTTAATTTATATAATATAATATAATATAATATAAATTTATATTGTTTATATAATAACAGTGATTCATTGACATTTTCTCAACTATCCATGTTTTGTTGAAGTAGAGTCTCACTGTGTATCTCTGATTGACCAGAATCTGGATATGTAGACCAGGCTAGCCTTTATTGCACAAAGAATTTTCCTACTTTTGGAGTGCTGATATTTAAGGCATCTGCTACCATTCCCAGCATTTCTGTAACATTTCTGGTGTGTTTAATAAAACATGTAGTGGTAACATTCGGTTTAGAGGTAGCCTTCCTTTTTCCATTTATTAACACAGGAGTATAAATTTCTGGTTGGAGCCTTTCATCCCTCCAGAATCCAAGGTAGAGTCTGCATCTTTACTTTATATAGAATTTTGTGCACCTTTGAACTGATTTTTCCATCTTTGAGTCCTGTGAAGCATTGTACTTCATAAATCTTCAAAATGGTGCCACATCCTAATTGTTATTTTTCCTACTCTTTTCTGCTATTGCTTTTGTTAAATGCTGATAGATGAAAAATTTCAACTTATTCTTGTAAGGCTTTGTGCCTCCCCAGAAACTAGGCTTCATTCTACAGAAATGATAGCAAAGAAATAGAAGGCTAAAAGGCCAACCTAATCATGAGGTTCTTCTCCTGTTTTCCAGGCTTCTGAGAATTTCAACTGTAGAAAATTATGAAAATGTGATTGGGCTTCATTACTCCTCTTTGTCTTGAGCCATACCCGCATTATTACACCCATCTCCATAACACTCAGTTAGAACTAGTGTCATTTTGTGACACTAAGAAAAGGACTTGGGCTTTCTGCTAATAATTTTTAACCTATTTTTTTCATCTTGGTGAACATTTTATGAATTCTTTGTGGCCACACTCCAGATTTCTTAATTCATTGCAGCTGATGTGAAGAAATACCAATATTCATCAGTAAAACTTTATATATTATTTACTATATATAAAGCCCTGTTCAATGACCCATACTTACTATTTAATATCCTTATTTATACTGCAGATTGTATACATTTAATCTCCATGTTGAATAGGAGAAAACTGCTGCACAAGCTAAGAGTTTTGCATGAGCCAATGTAGTTGAAGTGGCTGAGTTGAAGTTAAAAGACAAACAAGATCCTATTGACTGTTGAACTATTTCTCTCAAAACTGAGGATAGTCTATTATACTACTCTGCAAATGTTCTTCCTTTTCACAATTAACCATTCAATAAGTTACAAATAATTCAATAAGTTACAGATTATATTTATGCATATGTACTTTGCTTGTTGCTATAAAAATACCAAATAAAGATTCTTTAAGGAAGGAAGAGGTTTTTTTTTTTTTTTTTTTTTTTTTTTTTTTTGTTGTTAAGATTATGGAGCATCAGGTTGAGAAGGGATAGGATTAGGAGAATAAGGTACCTAGCCACCTTTAGTGCAAATCTGGAAGCACAGGGATGAACGCTGGTGCTCTACTTTCTTTGTATTTTTCTTTGTTTGCTTTCTTTTCATTTATTCCAGAACATGGAGTAGTATCATCCTCATTCAGAATGAATCTTCTTTCCCAAGATAGGCTTCTCTGGAAATGTTCTCAAGGATACACCATGGATGTACATCTCCTAAGTGATTTCAAACTTGGTCAAGTTGATTTGATTCACCATTTTATTTTATACTGAGGTTTTTCTCGTAGAAATGTAAAACAAGCTTCTCTGGGCCTGTGGATTGTATCCTGGTTATCCTTTGCTTTACATCTAGTATCCACTTACGAGTGAGTACATACCATGTTTGTCCTTCTTGGTCTGGGTTACTTCACTCAGGAACCTTTTTTTTCTAGTTCCATCCATTTGCCTGTAAATTTCATAATTTCCTTGCTTTATACAGCTGAGTAATACTCCATATGTAAGCGTACCACACGTTATTTATCCATTCTTTGGTTGAGGAGTATCTAGGTTGTTTCCAGGTTCTGGCTGGCTATTATGAATAATGCTGTTATGAACATAGTTGAGCAAGTGTCCTTGTGGTATGATTGAGCATCTTTTGGGTATATGCCTAAGAGTGGTATAGCTGGATCTTGTGGTAGATTGATTCCCAATTTTTCTGAGAAATCACCATATTGATTGCATGTGGGTAACAGTTGTGTGACTTGGTCTGTTTGTGAGACTCCTGGCAGTGGGACCAGGATCTATCTATCCTTGCTGCACGAGCTGGCTTTTTGAAGCACATTTCCTGTGGCTTTGCTCAGCCTTGATGCAGGGGGCAGGGGCTTGGTCTACCTCAACTTAACATGCTAGGCTTCTCTGACTCAGCATGGGAGGCTGAGCATGGGAGTGGATAGGAGGTGGGGTGGGGAAGTTTCAGGGGAGTGGGAGGACGGAAAGGAGAGAGAAAAGACAAAAAAAAGAAACGTAAAACTAAACAAATGTAGGTCACAGTTTATCAAATCAAAGCATCCTTTTCAGAGATAACATGAATGGTCTTCCACTTTATTTACCTGACAGAACATTTAAATATTTCATATGTTAATATATTAATCTAAATTTTATTTTATCCCTACCTGACATGAACCAATGTAGAAATCAATAAATAAATTTAATATAATTTGATATAAAGATTATTTTTGAGACATATGTTTGTATTTTTGTGTGATGTTGACTAATTAATCTGTATAACCTGAGATTCCTATTGTACAATAACATGAGGAGTTCAGAATTTTTCAGGCTGCAGAAAGCAATGATGCTGTACTTATGCCAAACACATTTAAATTACCAATGATTTTTAGGAGTGCATCTTAAATTTCAGAGACACTGTGCATAAAACTTCCAAGCAAATGTTCTGTTGATAATTTAAATTGTAGATGCTATGGTTTTTCTTCGACAATAGTTTTCTTTTAACTCAAGTATTCTTAATGCAGTGTCTCATTTTCTCAACTTTATATTCTCAGACTTGGACTAATATACAAATATATATTGATTTCCCAAGAAAAAAGTATTCTGTGACACACAGGGAGCAATTTGAAGGAATAAAACACCATACATTGGGATAACAGCATGTGCGAAGATGAACATTTTATTTTGATAGAGTTTTGTGTTCAAGGTCTCCAAAGATAAAAGGAACTTTGTTACAGACAGACATATTATAATACTGGTGTATCTAAAGATTCAGGCTGGCATTCCTACATGTTACTAAACTACAGAAAAACAGAAGTATAAAGAATAGCTTATTGATTGTAATGGCCTCACCATAGCATTGGTGAGATATAAGGATAAAAATTGCTTCTGACTGTGCTGAGATTCCTTGATTCATGATTATAAAGCCATCTGTTAAGCTTGTAAAATATATGCAAGGATATATGTTATGACGAATTTATATCAAGTTGTTAAAAGTGATTTGATTCCCATTAAAGGAAATGACCCTAATCATCCACAATAACTTTGCATTAATTATTGACAAATCTAATCAGTAGTCTGAAATTGCTCACATTTAATATTAATCAGAAAAGGGAGATGAATTCCTAGCATGATGCTCTTTGTGCCTCTGACAACCTTTATAATGATATTATTTACAGAGTTCTGAGTTGTTAGCTCAGTCAAAACCAGAAAGATCAGATCTTTCAAAGAGATGTCTTCATTGAGTTTGGCTTTAACTATCAAAATTGTTTAATCAAATCATAAAATGTTGTACCTTTGGTCGGTTTTATTTTAGATTTCTTATTTTATGATATAAAATTATGTGTAAATTTTTTATATTTCCTCTACAATTATATGTAGAAGTAGTCATGCATTCAAAAAGAGTATCAATGCATTTGAATGTTTAATTTCTCTTTATTTATGTCTGTTTGCATTTATGAATTTAGTTATATAAACCAATTTATAAAAGGGAAGAGAATGTATATATTTTGAGTATGTTTCTGCATATGAAAGGCAAGGAGACAGAGAATTAAATAATAACACAATAACAATTCAGCTTAAGATAAAAGTTATTTAAATCTGAGAAAATTTCACAACTCTTCCTGGGTCATACTCTATCCTTAAAATTATAGCACACTATCATTTGAAATTTATTTGATGTTCAACAATTTATTTGTCCCTTCATACATATACCATATATATGTATGTGTGTGTATATGTGTATATATATACATACACAGACATATATACATCCCATATTATCTTGTTTTCCATATTTAACTACACAAATTATAATCATAGTAATGTTGCATTATATAACTCATTTAGTGTTATGGAATGCTCTAGTGTATAATATGCATATAATAAAATCCATCATCTCATTTGCTGATGGAAATTAACTTCAAATTCTTGAAATATCAAGTATTGCTATTTTAGATATTCTCATGCATGTCCATAAGAGAAAACATTCAAATGATTCTCCAGAGCAAAAACCTAGGTTAAAATGCATCTCATAAAACTTGCTCAGAATCACTAATTAATTTTCAAAAGCAATGGAGCTAGACTGTGCTCCCATTATAAATACTTAAAATTTTCAGTTCCTTTCAACTTGGCTATTGCTAGTCTGATGAATTTAAACAAGGATGAGAAAAAAAGGAAAATCATCAGTAATCACAAGTTTGATTCCAGTCCTAAATATCAGCTCCTTCCTTGCTTTCTGCCTTCTTTTCTTTCACCCAGAGTTTTATTTGGGAACAGTGGCAATGTAGAAAGTAATAGAATGCAGGGTATCTATTTCATTCTCCTTCCTTTTGTATGGCAGATAGTATAGCAAAGGATGGCTTTTTTGTTCTTTTTTCCTATTATAGTTACAGCCTCCATGCAATGTGCTATAATTCATCATTTAAAGTATCTGGGTGCCTGTTAGACAGTTAAACTAATTAGAATAAAAAATAACAATCAATCAAATTTCATGGTGCCTGAGAATGACTATAATTAAAAATTTTTATGTATCTAAATATAATTTTAATTGCTTTTATCTTATATTTAAGCATTTGGAACACACTGGACTTGTTACAAAGAGATCATGTAGTGAAACATGTTGATAAGATGTTATGGGTGTCTAAATGTAATTCTCTAATACACACACATTCATAATTAATAAAATTATATAGGAAAGGTATCTATAAACCTTTTTTCTTTCCTTCTATAAAAGTCTCCACTGTTTTAGTTGAACAAGCTGGAAGCTTAAGATATAGTTGAATTGTGTGATTAGGTTCCCTCTTTAATTGTTCATTGACAAATGTCAGAGAACCATGACAAATTTGAAAAGAAGAATTACAAAAGAGAGTTCACTTGAGTTGTAACTGTCACAAAGAGAACTGTTGAAACATGAATAATGGGTGGATGCCCAGGGTTTCTTAGATTTAATTGCCTAGAGTCTCCTCTCTAGAAATATGTGTGGTTTGGGTTTTCTAAGTGTAAAAGTTGTTAGAATTTACAGTTATTTAATAAAACCTTTTGCAGGGTCTTTTCAGATATTCACCCTCCCCAAAGACAAGGGAGAATAGTTTGAGAGAGAGAAAACATAGGCTAATTGATCTTCTTATGAAACTTTCTGGATAACTAGATAGCTATTACCCTTCTGGAAAATTCAGAACTAAATCCTCACTGCCTTAAATGTGCTGACTTTTTAATACTTATTTCCCCCAAATGAACTGCTAAACATTGCCTAGCATAAAACACATAACCATTTTATTATTAACTTCATCAATAGTATTTATAAAAATTCTGGATGGGTTAGAAGCCCTGGGTGAAGAACTACAGGGGATTCTAAAGGAAAAACATTGTACCTCAGTGGGTTCACAATCCTAAGGAAGACTTAAGAAAGAAGAGCTAACTTCACTGAGCCAAGGGACTTAAAAGGAAATAACCATCTCCCTTTTCTGTGTAATTGGTCCCTTTGAGCCTAACTCAGCCCAAACCAGATATAATTTCAAAAGAAGGTACGAAACTCAGTGGGATACTCCTTTAAATGATCTGATGGGAAGGATAGGGTGAGACTGGAGCTACATTCCTTGGGGTATTGCCTGTCACTGAGACAGGGGTCTGCTTAGTTCCAGGGATATCTTAGACTCTTTTTAAGTCATTTCTATGTATGTCTTACTACTGGCCCTGGTTTCTATACAGTTCAATTGTTCAAATACCTTGAGTATAAATTCCAAACCTCATGTCTCATTGTCAACACTGATAAGCAAGTATAATATGCAACTGTGCATAAAATACAGGGTATATAGTTACTGAGATCTATAAAGCCATCTATCATCTAGTTGTTCATTATAGAAAAAAATGAATCCTTAATTGGAACACTTTGAAATATAACTATTGCTCTCTCCCAAAAGTGAAAAGAAAGAAAATATTTGTTAAATATTCATCTAATATAGAGTAACATGCTGACCAATATGAATGACACAATCAGAAGTGAGTGATCCATGCCTGTGAGGTACCTGAAATTCAATGACTTAGACATAATAACTAGAATAATCTTACATAAATGTGTAAGTGCCACAATATAGGAACAAGAAGAATATAATATTGATGTATTGTGGTGTTTCAAATAGTATACTAGGCATTAGGCTAAGTCTAGAAACTTATTCATTAGATAGAATTAAATTATTAATTTCTTAAAATAGACATTGTGTTTATCCTTAGCTATGTTATGTTTGTCCTTATACCCACAGATATTTATCTATGTAGGCTTCACTGCTGTTTGAATAAAGTTTTATTTTGAACAGATAGAGAACATTACTGGAAACTAAAACCAAATCAAAATACAGAGTTGTAGACCTCAGTCTCAATGGACATATCTACAAAGCAACTTGCACACTTAAGGTTCAGAAAACATTGTAGAAGAAGGGAAGAAAGGTTGTGAGAGCCAAAGGATGGAAGAGTTTACTGTGAGAATTGTATCTACTAGTAATATCAGAAGGAACACCCATAAAGTCTCACCAACATGATGATGTAAACATTAGCTGAAGAACAACAGAAATGCTAAAGTGGGTGGTCAAAAGACCAGGATGTCTTAATCCTACAGAAGTAACTAGAGGAATCTAAGCAATTTGGAATGTGGAAGAGTTAGTTATCCAATATAAAATTGTCAGCTCTTAGAAATTTACATATATTAATACATACATATATCTCTAGTGAGTTCATTTAGTGCTGTTCTTATATACCTGTATTTAGGGCTCCATTTAGGATTGGATAATCTATTAGGAAGCACATCTCTGAAGAAGAATGATTCCTCCTCTCTCAGTAGCCCTCCTTTGCCTATAGTTCCTTATCTATAGGTAGGGTCTTCTGAAATTATTCCCATCTCCTTTGCCATGTTGATAGGTGGTGCCATTATGGTGAACATTTTTAGCCAGTCCTATTTGAGAAACCATGAGCTCTTCTGTCACTATTAGAAGACACTATTAGGGAGAAGATATCCTGGTTCACTACAATTTTCTATCTGTTCCCTGGGCCAGTTCTGCAATGTTTTCTAAGTCTTAGGTACAGGGGTTGCTTGCAAATGTACCATTTGGGGTTGGACATTCCATAGTCAATTCTCCTCTTCCTTTTAATCAGTGTGGATCTCTGTAGTATCCTCCATCTGCTACAATAGGAAACATCTTTGATGAGGAGTGAGAACTATAATACAAGCTGGAGAAATCTCATTCTAGTGACTTGACAGCACACCTGAAAGCCCTTGAACAGGAAGAAGCAAAGTCTCCCAGGAGGAACAAACGCCTGGAAATTATCAGATTGAGAGCTGAAATCAATAAAATAGAAATAAAGAGAACAATACAAAGGATTAATGAAACAAAGAGTTGGTTCTTTGAGAAGATCAACAAGATAGAAAAGCCCTTATCCAAACTAACCAAAAGACAGAGAAAGAGCATCCAAATTAACAAAATCAGAAATGAAAAGAGGAACATAACAACAGACAATGAGGCAAATGGTGCTGGCATAACTGGATGTCAATGTGTAGAATGCTGCAAATAGATCCATATCTGTCACCATGCACAAAACTTAAGTCCAAATGGATCAAAGACCTCAACATAAATCCAGATACTCTGAACCTGATAGAAGAGAAAGTAGGAAGTAGTCTTGAACGCATTGGCACTGGAGATCACTTTCTAAATATAACACCAGTAGCACAGACACTGAGAGAAACAATCAATCAATGGGACCTGTTGAAACTGAGAAGCTTTTGTAGAGCAAAGGTCATGGTCAACAAGACAAAGCAACAGCCTACAGAATGGGAAAAGGTCTTCATCAACCCCACATCTGACAGAGGGCTGACGTCCAGAACATATAAAGAACTCAAGAAATTAGACATCAAAATGCCCAACAGTCCAATTAAGAAATGGGCTATAGAACTAAACAGAGAATTCTCCACAGAGGAAGTTCAAGTGGCTGAAAGACATTTAAGGAATTGCTCAACATCCCTAATTATCTGGGAAATGCAAATCAAAACGACTCTGGGTTACCACCTTACACCTACCAGAGTGGCTAAGATAAAAAACTCATAAGACAGCTTATGCTGGAGAGGATGTGGTGCAAGAGGAACTCTCCTCCACTGCTGATGGGATTGCAAGCTTGTACAGCCACTTTGGAAATCAATATGGTGCTTCCTTAGAAAACTGGGAATCCATTTCCCCCAAGACCCAGCTGTAGCACTCTTGGGCATATACCCAAGGAATGCTCAATCATACCACAAGAGCATTTGCTCAGCTATGTTCATATCAGCATTGTTTGTAATAGCCAGAACCTGGAAACAACCTAGATGCCCTTCAACTGAAGAATGGATAAAGAAAATATGGTACATATACACAATGGAGTACTACTCAGCAGAGAAAAACAATGACATCATGAGGTTTGCAGGCAAATGGACGGATCTAGAAAAAATCATCCTGAGTGAGGTAACCCAGACTCAGAAGGACAAACATGGTATGTATTCACTAATAGGAGGATACTAGATGTAAAACAAAGATGACTAGACTGCTACACAACTCCAGGGAGGCTACCTAGAAATGGGACCTTAGGAAAAATACAGGGATCACCCAATGACAGAGAAATGGATGAGATCTACATGAACAACCTGGACGACAGTGGGAGTAATGAAGGGCAAGGTTTGAGGGAAAGAAAGCTTAGGGGAGCAGGAGATCCCAGCTGGATCAAGAACGGAAAAGGAGAACAAGGAATAACAGACTATGATAAATGAAGACCACATGAGAACAGGAATAGGCAGAGTGCTAGAGAGGTTTCCTGAAATCCACAATGATACATCCTCTGTAGACTGCTGGCAATGGTCGAGAGGAAGCCTGATCTGACCTAGTCTGGTGATCAGATAGCCATACACGCTAACAGTCGAGCTGGAACTCTCATCCAATAACTGATGGAAGTGGATGCAGAGATCCTCAGCCAGGCCCCAGGTGGAGCTTCAGGTGTCCAACTGTCGAGAAAGAGGAGGGTCTGCAAGAGCGTGAATTGTTGAGCCCAAGATTGGAAAAAGCACAGGGACAAATAGCCAAACGAATGGAAGCACATGAATTATGGACCAAAGGCTGTGGAGCCCCCAGCTGGAGCAGGCCCTCTGGATAAGTGAGACAATTGAATAGCTTGAACTGTTTGGGAGGCATCCAGGCTGTGGCACCGGGACCTGTCCTTAGTGCATGAGCTGGCTGTTTGGAAAATTGGGATTATGTGGGGACATTTTGTTCAGCCTGGAAGGAGGTGACTGGACCTGCCTGTACTGAAGATCCACCAGGTTTAAATGAATCCCCAGGGGAGTCTTGGCCTTGGAGGAGATGGGAATGGAGGGGAGGGGATGGGGGGAGAGGGGGGGGGGGGGTGAGAGGGGGGAAGACAGGGCAACCCATGGCTGATGTGTAAAATTATAACACAAATATAATAATAATAATAATAATAATAATAACAATTTAATGTAAAAAAAGAACTTCAGTATTCAGAGTACAGCTATTAATTATAATGGTATAGGAAAATGACAGTTAATAGGCTATCTTCTAAGGCCTATGACCTCTCTAACAATGGGTGGCTGACTAGGTTTACAAATCCCTTCTTTTTTTCAGAGCATAAGTCCGTTTAAGCAGATGTTTTATTCCCGAATAACTCTGCTAATATTGTTCTACTGGGGGTAACTTGCCAGACCAATCAGTTTTAAAACAGGGTAGGATTATTGATTAGCTTTTTCCTTTTGGAGTTTGTGTAATGCCTTTGGATACTATGAGAACTAATTCTCAGGTGAGAGGCTTCCATGTTAGTACAGCTTGATTATACTCTGTGTTCTGAATTGTCTTGTTGCTTTAGAAACAGAGTCTTATTTTTTAGTATTATGGTGACCATGTGCTGTTTTCTTTACATTTTAGATGTCTTTACATTTTATCTAATTACCTGACATAGTTTTTAAGGCACTAGAACTGGAATAATTAGTGCTTATGCCTTTTATACACATGCTTCTGTTGTTAAACATTCAGAATAGAGTTGACTGTAATCTGTAAAATAAAATAATCCTCTTCTCTTCCAGTTGGTTTTGGTCAGTATTTTTTCACATCAAGAAAAAACAAAGCAGAACTGAAATTGTTACCAAAGAATGGAAACTGAGATTGACCTGACTCTCTTCTCTCTTCTCTCTCTCTCTCTCTCTCTCTCTCTCTCTCTCTCTCTCTCTCTCTCTCTCTCCCCGTTTTGCTATTGTTGTTAGTAAGGTGTGGTAGAATTTAAAATTCTGAGCTGTGAATTCTCAGAGCTTATTGAATTGTTGTGGGAACTTGAATGATAATATTAAGAGTAATACAGAAAATAGAGCCCAGGCTTCTGAAGTTTCAGAGGGAAGCAAAGACTCTCTCATGGTTGTTTTTGTGGTATTTGTAATTGATAGCTATCTCTATTTTCTGGTCAGAAGTGGCTGAAGAATCCACTGTCATTAGCAAGAGACCAGCACCACAGAACTGAAAGCTTGGCTTTCCTGGAACAATTGATACTGGTTAGATGTGGCTGACACACCAGCTGTGATTAATAAGAGATCAGTATAAATACTTTTTATAGGAATTTTTTATCAGGATTAGTACACAGAACTTATGTTTCAGAAGAAGAAGGGATAAGACTGTATTTTAAGCTTGGTACTATTTAGTTTCACACATGGCACTGGATTTGAAGCCATGGATGGGTTGGGGAAATTACCTGAGGCTAGTCACTGTAGGGAGGGTAAAAGTCTCTTAAAGAGATGTCAGAAGTGGCCATTGTTGATGAGTTGTAGAGTTTTCACTACAACTCAAGGGGTCTGGAGAGAAGTCAAGGCTTTGTGTCATGTAGGAAAATCAAGTTCCTTAAATTGGTCATTGATAATGATGCAGCTTCACTTGCAAAAGAGACCCCAGCACATCAGAGATACTAGTATTATATAATAATCACCAAGGATGGCAATAGGTATGGTTGCCTAGAGTTAACAGTCTGAGAGTAAGAGATAAATAACATTTTGGGGTTGTGGGTAGCAGAGGCAGAGAAGTGGGATTGCTCAAGCCTTTTGGAGCCCCCAAAATCATTTGTGACTTCAAAATTTTGCACATTGAATTATTATTTGGTGCATGGTTTTGTTTTGATCCAGTTGTAATTGTTTCCTGGTTCTTCTCTCTGGGGGGTAAAAAGAGTATAGAATTAATTTTGTAATTTGTAACTGACCAATGTCTAAAGAGTCTATATTTTTAGAGAGAACTTGTACTTTTTTTTACTGTTGAAATTTTAAAGACTGTGTAACAAATTTGGATTGTGTTTCACATTGTGATAATAAGATGAGATCTTGGGGACAAAATAAAGGAAAAGGAATGGTTTTAAATGATATGTTTTTGTAGTGGTATTGACAAGGAATGGGATGTTGAGGTTAGAGTTGTCAATATGACATGTCTGGAAAGAGGGAACCTCAACAGAGAAACTGCCTCCATCAGATTGACCTGTGACAGGTCTATGAGACACTTTCTTCATGCCTATTGGTAAAAGAGGATACAATCTGCTATGGGCACTATCATCCTTAATCAGATGCCTCTGACTTGTATAAGAAAGGTAGCTGAAAGGGACACTGAACACAAGCCAGAATTCCTCTACAGTAGTGGTTTTCAACCTGCTGTGACCATTTAATACAGTTCCTCATGTCATGATGAACTCCCCGACCTTAAAATTGTTTTGTTACTACTTCATCCTTAAAATTGTTTTGTTACTACTTCATAGCTGTAACTTTGCTACTTTTATAAATCACAATGTAAATACCTGATCTGCAAGATATCTGATAATGTGACTCCTGTGAAATGTCATTTAATCCCCAAATGTGCCACTGCTCTATGATTCCTTCTTAACTTCCTGCTTCCAGATTCCTATCTTCTCCTGCCTTGGTATTCTTTTATGATGGATTATAGCGTATACAATGAATAACAAACAGACAAACAAATAAACAAACAAAAGTATTGCTTCCCTAGTTGCCTTTTGTCATCGTGTTTATCACAGCATCAGAAAACAAATTACTTAAGTGTAAAACAAACAATGACACAAAACAAAACAAAAAAAATTATTTGTGCCCTAGTCTTTCAATGTTATGTAAACTACTAGCTAAGTTATCTTTGGGTCTGGCTACATTTTCAGTTTTATCTATTTTTAATATCCATTGTTAAACTTTAGCAGCATCTTTTTTAATTCTCATGTATCGGACATAGTCTTCCACTATTTTGAAACCCATCTGTGCTAATTTTATGAATTTGTAAATAGGGGAATTCTCTTTTAGTGTTATGTCCACCACAAATGAGATTTTTACTTTGTGGGCTCAGAAAGATGGTATTCATTTATTTCCCCAAATGGTTTTAATAAGACTCTTCACCATTGTGGTAGCTTCCATTTGTCCATCCAGATATTGATTTGAATCCTCCTTAGTCTATTCCTCGCAACAGTGAAGCTGCCCTTTATACATTGGAATACTTGGACTTTCAAATCCTGTGCTTTGGAGATCAGAGAACATCTTTCTGAAAGTTCTCAGAGGAAAATTTATTTGAGACTAAATATCACAAATTTCTGGATGGAAAAAATATGTCACACTCTTGCATTTTATTGTGTATGCATTGGAAGTGCTGTATCTATGAATTTCCTTGTATGCCATATCACTCATATCTAGGAACCCTGAACCTGTCTCAAGACAAAAAGGCCTTCCTGACTTAATAAGGCATAATACAATGATATCTAATTCCCCAGAGTAAAGAAAGAATACAACAATGCAGATGCATCTTGAGCAACCTTCCCCGATTTCCTTAAATCTTTTTCATGCTTAATGATCATGGTCACCACATGGTCTACTTTATGGTTTTAAGATGGGCAAATTGAAGCTAGATGTGTGAGCATCCCCAACAAACACCAGTAAGCAACATGGCACTCTTCCCACAAAGCTATCTCTACCAGCAGAGTCTTTCTTGGTGTAGAATTCCAGAGAACTCAACCATCTGTATTAGAAATGGTATTCAAGGAGAAAATTTCTTTACCTTAAAAATAGAAGGGAAACATTCCCATGGCTAGCCATTAAGCAGTTTATCGTATCTGGATAGTAACAAACAGAATGTATATGGATTTGTAACTATGATACTCATAAATGGCATTCTTTTCCTTTTCTATAACTTTGGGAAATTATTAGGTTGATTTATACTGCCCAAATGTAGCTCTAGATGTGTTAATACTGTACATTGATTATCTTCCACTAATGAAAAATGTCCACAGTTTGAATTAATCACAGTTATTTTTGTTGTAAGCTAGGAAAATTCAGTAGGAATGAGTTTAAGTAGGGCTCAAAATTAAACTTATAGACATCAAACTCCAGAAATTCATGGCAAAGTTCCAAAGTCATTCAAATAACTAACTGAACCAAGGAAAAGAAAGATGTAATGATTTTCTTTGTACTCTATTTATGCTTCTTTCTACTTATTAGTTTCTTTCTTTAGTTTTCAGAAGGGCTTCTTCACAATAGCATGGAACATTCCATTAACATTTCCAAACCAGCACCCTGAAAGTTTTCTCAACAAAGACATACTGATTCTTTTAAGTTTCTTTTTTTCCAATTAAACAATAAAACCTTTAAAGATATAAATGGCTTGGTTTGGAACATGCCTTGGGATTGGAGAGAGTATTTGGCTAATTAGATTGGTGTGGTTCATGCTGGCAAATCAAGTGCTTTTGAAAATAGTAAATATTATTGAACAGATAATATTGAACAAGGCAATAACTGATCCTCCAAATATTCCTTTGACAATACTAGTATATTTTAGAGGCGACACTCTATTTGTTTCTAGAGAAATCAGCTGCTTGGTATTCTGGTCGTGTTCAATACAGCTGCCATTAGCCAAACAGTAAAATTTCTATATTTACTCAAAGTCCTTTTTCTATTTATGTACTTGTTTCTTTTAACATTTTTACATGTCAATCACTGTCTTTGTATACCACTTTCTTATATTCAGCCACAACTTTTAATAATATTCAGGACCTCTGATTTCAGGATATTTACTGCTCCTAGTCATTTTATATTTCCAAGTTTCAAAGAATCATTTAATAAAGTTGCAAACAGTTTAATAATCAAGAATTGGTATGTGTCTCTAATAAATGCCCTGGGTGTCTGTGAATGGCATGTGGGGCACATAATTCCCTCAATATATTTTATCAGAAATGAAAGAGAATCTAGAGTCATTAGTTAAGAGATTTTCTGAGACTTAAACATAATCTGAAAATTGTTCATAGTGGTTAGAAACAGTATCATGAACTGTTGTGCTTAATAACACTATTTTGTATGGACATCAAAATTATATTATTTAGTAGCTCTGTGATAACTGAAAAGAAAAAAAACCCAATATAATGGTGCATCATTTATTTCAGTTTTATTGGCTTTTGTTTTGGTTGAAGAGAAACCTGTGTATTTGTTTGTTACTAAATCACTGGTTTCTCTGAGCACATTATTCCCTTCAGTGGTTCCAAAATGATAATCTAGTTGAAAGCATGCAAATAAATTCACATTTTATAATGTATCAATTATTACTTTATGTTCTGATTGAAAAACACCCAAAAATATTGGTGATATAAAGAAACTGGAGTCTAATTTACCATTTTGTGAATTAGGTCAAGTGACAAGCATTCTTGGCTAGACTTGAAGTTTACACACTTAGGATGACTCTGTTTTCTCCTTTCTATGATGGCTTTCATGAGTTCTATATTACTGGTATTTATTGACTTTGGACCCCAATTCTGAAGGTGGGATCAATATAGGGAGAGAAATACCCTCCATTATTTGATGTGTCTTATATTAGTTTTCAATTGACAAGATGAAATTATGTAAACATTTGGGTATAGTGTGATATTTTGGAATTATCATGAATTATAAATTAAAATTTTCCTTTCCCTGCCCCCAACACAGTATTTTTCTTAATTATTTGGGAATTTTATGCAATGCACCCTGATTTGCTTTCCATTCTTCCCAGGTCCATCTTTTTGCCATTGCATTAACTTACACTTTAAAAAAAATGCACCAAGTGCAATTTGTGTTGTCAATATACTCAATGGACATGGTCAAACTTGCCATTGGAACTCCTGTTGATGTCCATGATTTGTGCTCTGCTGGCTGCTATGGGCCAGAAAGCTCTATTTGCTGTTGGTATCAATGGTTGCATACTCATAACTGAGTATGAGATATTGAAGGATTCTGTGACAACCTCTCAATCTGCCCTATCCCGATCCAAAAAAAAAATAGAAAGAAAGAAAAAGAAATAGTCCAGACAAGAAGCTATTGAAGAGAGTCCTAAAAAACTGTGATAAAGATACTGAAGTGTAGCTCTTCACAATTGATGGCGTCTGGTAGTTACTTAGTTTTCTTTCTTTTTTTTTTCATATTCCATTTTTTAAAGTTTGTATGTATTTATTTTACATACTAACAACAGAGTCCCCTCTCATCCCTTCTCCTGTGGTGATATTTTATTTGTGCTGAAATGTGATGTTGTTTTATTTGTGCATTAATAAATAAAGCTTGCCAGGAGATCAAGGAGAAAGGCCAGCCATTTTAAGTAAACAAGAAATCAGGCAGCACACACCCTTAATCACTTAGGAGGCAAGATCTCTGTGTGTTCAAGGCCACAATAGGGAAGAAAGCCAAGCTTGGTGACACATGCCTTCAATCCCAGTACCAACTATAGAGTTCTGTAGGCCTATACAGACAGACAGACAGTGACAGAACTGTGTAGGAAGAAGAAGTGAGGTAGCTGGGCTAAGATAGCCAATGAGACGGCAGAACAGCAAGGCAATAAAGGAATGCGTAGACAGGAAGTAACTCACATTTGGAAGCCACAGAGTTTATGAGGTAAGGTTGGCTGGTGGCTTTCCCTATTTTCCTGATTTAAGGCTTTTTGCCCCTATATTTGGCTCTGTGTTTTTTTATTTAATAAGACCATTTTAGAAATTTGTCTACATCCTCCTGCTCCCCTAAGCCTTTCCCACTCCCTGTTCTCTCCTCCAAAAGGGTAAGGGCTCCCACAGAGATTCAGCATAGCCTTCTACATTCAGTTGAGGCAGGACCAAGCCCTTAACCCCTGCATCAAGGTTGAGCAAGGCATCCCACCATAGGTAACAGGCTCCAGAAAGCCAGCTCATGCACCAGGGATAGATCCTGACCACACTGCCAGGGGTCCCTCAAACAGACCCAGCTACACAACTGTCTCTTGTATGCAGAGGGTCTAGTCTGGCCGCTTGCAGGTTCCAAAGCTGTCAGTCTAAAGTTTATGAGTTCCTATGAACTTGGTTCAGTTGTCTCTGAAGATTTCTCCATCATGATCTCGATCCCCCTTGCTCGTATAATCCCTCTTCTCTCCAACTGGGTTTCTGGATTTTGGCCTGGTGCTTGGTTGTCATAAGTGACCCCAAAATTTCTACCAGGGAACTGCTACAACTGATAAATACCTTCAGTGATGTGGTAGGAACAAGATTAACTCAAAAAGATCTTCAGCAAATGGTGACATAACTGGATATTAACATGCAGAAGATTACAAAGGATCCATATCTGTCACCATACACAAAAATCAAATCTAAGTGGATCAAGGGCCTCAATATAAATCCAGCTACACTACACTGATAGAAGAGAAAGTAGAAAGTAGCCTAGAATGTATCAGCACAGGAGACCACTTCCTAAATATAACACTAGTAGCACAGACACTGAGAGCAACAATTAATAAATGGGACCTCGTTAAACTGAGAAGCTTCTGTAAGGCAAAGAACACTGTAAGTAAGACAAAAGGACAGCTTACAGAATGGGAAAAGATCTTTACCAACTCTACATCTGACAGAGGGCTGATCTCCAAAATATATAAAGAACTTAAGAAACTAGAGAGCAAAATACCAAACAATCCAATTTAAAAAAAAATGGGCTACAGATCTAAACAGAATTTTCAACAGAAGAATCTCAAATGGCCAAAACATATTTAAGAAATTGTTCAACATCCTTAGTCATCAGGGAAATGCAAATCAAAAAGACTCTGACATACCATCTTACACCTGTCAGAATGGCTAAGATCAAAAACACTGATGACAGTCCATGTTGGAGACGATGTGGAGCAAGCAGAACACTTCTTCACTGTTAGTGGGAGTGCAAACTTGTACAGCCACTTTGGAAATCATTATGGTGACTTGTCAGAAAATTGGGAATCAATCTACCTCAAGACCCAATGATACCACTCTTGGGCATAGACCCAAGGATGTTCAATCATACCTCAACTGAAGAATGGATAAATAAAATGTGGTACATTTATACAATGGAGTATTACTCAGCTGTAAAAACCAATGATATCATGAAATTTGCAGGCAAATGGATAGAACTACAAAATATCATCCTGAGTGAGGTAACCCAGACTCAGAAGGACAAACATGGTATGGACTCAGTTTTCTTTTACTTATCTTTTAAGGAGTGTTTATTAGAAGTGCTAACAATAGTTCTACCCTAGCATTTCTTATCAGGACCTAATTCCAAGGCTTCTGTGCTAAGGGAGATTAACAGAGGAAATATTAGGACAAGTAAACATCACACTCTGAAAAAGCAATAATTAAACAACAATTAAAAAATACACTTTGGAAAAATATGTTAGGTGGCTACGATTTATTAACTGTAAGAAGTTTGATCCACTATATGCACACAAATCTTACTTACTTTATATATCATTTTAATAAATTTAAACGAACTAATGGATACAAATTGCAATATATATTTAAATATATTAAACAGTAAACAGTATGTATTGGATGGCTAGGAAACTAAATTAAACTGTTTTACCTTAGTGGAGATAAATATGTATCTTTCTCATTTCTTTTTAAGTATTTCAAACCCTGTGTCAAGTACCCTTCTAAACTCTCAGCTTTGGAAATCAGTGACTGAAAATAATTAAATACTTATTTTCTAAAAAAAGATATGTATTTATAGAGAAGAAATAAATACTAGTCATTTAAATTTAAGTAATATAAGAAATAATTGCTACTTGACCCAATTAGTTATTCCAACTAAGTCATTAGCAGACAAATAATTAACTTCTGTATATTGTGTTACTGATCATTTTAAGAATTTCTACAACTCACAATAAGTTGCCCATTATATCAAGAGCATAAAACTTTACTATGATAAAACATGAGTATAGTCATATTGCATCATATCTAGAAAGGAATATTTAGAGCTAAGTAGTTCTCTAAAAGAAATAATATAGAGAACTAAGATTTGTCAGGACTATCAGAAAAAAACTCAATTTGCCAGAGATGAATAAATTACTTAGATAGTGGAGCCCCTTACTTGGATTGTGGGAGAATCATTTTTGTAATTATTTGTCTCAAGTTACTTTGGGCCACATTTCAAACTAATTTGTTTTCCTAAATGCCCATGCCAGTCAGAGATTTTCTTGATAAAGCATTGCTCATTTGTACAAATAATTGTCACAGTCACTTCCCTGCAGGTCAAGCATCCTTTAAGCAAATCTGTGCTTTTTCATATTCACAGGACAGTTGCCAGAACTAAGTGAATTTACTGAGGCCGTACTTCATGATGCAGTTTCCCAGGAGTGGCCATATGGCCTTTTGAGGACAAGTAACCTTTAAATCAGTCACCACAATTTTCAACTTATTATCTCCAGGGTTTCTATTGCTAATATTACAACTGGGGCATTGTTTTTATGTCATTTTTCAAGGCTCACAGATTATTATTTTCAAAATGCCAAAACAAAGAAAATATTTGCAGATATTATATATTATGTATATTACTATATTATCTTCACAGGTAAACTGATTACACACAGGACAAAATATCCAATTTTGGTACTAGAATCAACTTGAATATGGAGATGATTAAAAATTTGTGTATTCTATTCTGACTGTTGAGGCAGTTCTGAACAGTGCAAACTCTAATACAAGCCCAATCCTAATTGTTCTTGTAATTTCATGATATTTCAATTTAGATTATGTCTAAATTATTCAAATATTTGGATTGCTAAAGTGCTGACATGCTTTAAGAGATGTGATTTAAGGGCAAGTTCCCTCAATATTCTTCCACGCATACACTGTTCTCACACAAGCAGAATGTAGGGTGCATTGATATTCCTATGAACCCCTGTCCTTGCATCAATATGCTCTGGATATAATGCAGTGATTTTTTCTTGTTATTACTCATCTGCCATTTGGGTCAGATGTACAGTTACTGTGTTTCTCAGATGTGTAAATGTTTTTCAAGGATTCTCTCTTTCCTTTTAAAGACAGCCATGTGTCACTTTGGTTAGTATATTAAATACTTTCCATGTTGCTCTGAGCCAGTACCTGATACAAGGCAGCCTAAGGAAGGAAGTGTTTATATCCACAAACCCAGCCCTACAGAAAGCACTGGAAGGAAAATTTCAACCTAAGGAAGGCAGATACACCCATGAAAACATAGGCAATAGATAACACCACAGCAGTAAACCCCAAAGAAGAGAAGTATATACACACTACCACCAAAAAATAAAAATAATAACAGGAACAAACAATCACTGGCCATTAATATCCCTTAATGTCAATGGACTTAATTCACCTATAAAAAGACAGAGACTAACAGAATGGATACGAAAACAGGACCCATCTTTCTGCTGCATACAAGAAACACACCTCAAATTCAAAGACAGACAACTCCTAAGAATAAAAGGCTGGGAAAAGACTTTCCAATCAAATGGTCTTAAGAAGCAAGCTGATGTAGCCATCCTAATATCCAGCAAAATAGACTTCAAACTGAAATCAATCAAGAGAGATGATGAAGGACATAAGATACTCATCTCAGGAAAGATCCACCAAGATGAAGTCTCAATTCTGAACATTTATGCCCCAAACACAAGGGCACCCACATATGTAAAAGAAACATTACTAAAGCTTAAATCACATATAAAACCCCACACATTAATAGTGGGAGACTTCAACACCCCACTTTCACCTCTGGACAGATCGGCCAAACTGAAACTTAACAGAGACATAATCATCTTAACTGATGTTATGGCTCAAATGGACTTAATTGATATCTACAGAACATTCCATCCAAACAAAAAAGAATATACCTTCTTCTCATCACCCCATGGAACCTTCTCTAAAGTCAACCACATACTTGGCCACAAAGCAAATCCCAACAGATACAAAACAATTGGAATAACCTCCTGTGTTTTATTGGACCACCATGGTTTAAAGTTAGATTTCAACAACAGAAATATTACAGAAATCCTACAATCTCATGGAAACTGAATAATGCTCAACTGAATCACCAATGGGTTATGGAAGAAATAAAGAAATAAATTAAAGACTTCCTAGAGATCAATGAAAATGAATACACCACATACCCAAACTTATGAGACACTATGAAAGCAGTGCTAAGAGGGAAATTCATAGCACTAAATGCCCATATAAAGAAACTGGAGAAATCTCACACTAGTGACTTGACAGTACACCTGAAAGCTCTTGAACAGGAAGAAGCAAAGTCTCCCAGGAGGAACAGACACCAGGGAATTATCAAATTGAGGGCTGAAATCAATAAAATAAAAATAAAGAGAACAATACAAAGGATTAATGAAGCAAAAAGTTGGTTCTTTGAGAAGATCAACAAGATAGACAAGCCCTTATACAAACTAACCAAAAGACAGAGAGAGAGAGCATCCAAATTAACAAAATCAGAAATGAAAAGGGGGACATAACAACAGACAATGAGTAAATCCAGAGAATCATCAGGTCATACTTCAAAAACCTCTACTCCACAAAACTGGAAAATCTAAAAGAAATGGATAATTTTCTGGATAGGTACCACATACCTAAGTTAAATAAAGACCAGATAAACCATTTACATACTCCAATAACCCCTAAGGAAATAGAATCAGTCATTAAAAGTCTCCCAACCAAAAAAAGCCCTGGAGCAGATGGTTTCACTGCAGAATTCTACCAGATTTTCAAAGAAGACTTTATACCAATACTCTTTAAATTGTTCCACACAATAGAAGCAGAAGGAATATTACCAAACTCCTTCTATGAGGCTACAATTACCCTGATTCCTAAACCAAACAAAGATGCAACAAAGAAAGAGAACTAAAGACTAATCTCCCTCTTGAACATTGATGCAAAAATACTCAATAAAATACTGGCAAGCAGACTCCCAATAACACATAAAAACAATTATCCACCATGATCAAGTAGGCTTCATCCCAGGGATGCAAGGGTAGTTCAACATATGAAAGTCTGTCAATGTAATACACCAACCATATAAACAAACTCAAAGAAAAAAACCACATGATCATCTCACTAGATGCAGAAAAGGCATTTGACAAAATCCAACACCCCTTCATGATAAAGGTCTTGGAGCGATCAGGAATACAAGGAACATACTTAAACATAATAAAGGCAATCTACAGCAAGCCAACAGCCAACATCAAATTAATGGAGAGAAACTCAAAGCAATACCACTGAAATCAGGAACAAGGCAAGGCTGTTCCCTCTCCCTATACTTATTCAATATAGTACTTGAAGTTCTAGCCAGAGCTGTAAGACAACATAAGGAGATTAAGGGGATACAAATTAGAAAGGAAGAAGTCAAGCTTTCCCTATTTGCAGATGACATGATAGTATATATGAGTGACCCCAAAAATTCAACCAAGGAACTGATACAGCTAATAAAAACCTTCAGCAACATAGCAGGATACAAAATCAACTCAAAAAAAAAAATCAGTAGCCCTCCTATATACAATAGACAAACAGGCTGAGAAGGAAATCAGAGATACATCATCCTTTACAATAGCTACAAATGATATAAAATACCTTGGGGTTACTCTAACTAAGCATGTGAAGGACCTATATGACAAGAACTTTAAGTCCCTGAAAAAAGAAATTGAAGAAGATATCAGAAAATGGAAAGACCTCCCATGCTCATGGATAGGCAGGATTAACATAGTAAAAATTGGCTTACATTTCAAAGGGATATGGGCAATCATGGCAAAGAAAGCATTGTTCCAAGAAGAGAAGTTTACTGTTCTCTTTGTGACCCCAGTCAGAAAGCAAGAATTAGACAGGAAGTGTATTACACAAATCCTAAAAATTCTTATTAATAAAAACAAACCTGGAATCAGGTATTGACGTGAATGCTGGAAGATCAGAGAAGCAGAACAAGCCACAGCTACCTCAGCTTGCCAATTCCTCAGCTGATGCTATTTCCTCAGACTGGGTGCCTCTCAGCTGAACTGTGCTGCTCAAAAACCTTAAAGCTTAACCAGCCTAGTTCCTGGTCCTCAAGCCTTATATTCTTTTTTGCTTCCTGCCATCACTTCCTGGGATTAAATGCTCACTTCCTGGGTTTAAAGGTGTGAGTCACCATGCCTGGCTGTTTCCAGTGTGGTTTTAAACTCACAGACATCCAGATGAATCTCTGCCTCTCAAGTGATAGGATTAAAGGCATGTGTGTCATCATTTTCTGGCATCTATATCTAGTGGCTGTTCTGTTCTCTGACCCCAGATAAGTTTATTATGGTACACAATATTTTGGGGAACACAATATCACCACATTTCCACTTTTTTGTCTAAAATTTTTTAAAAAGCTTATAACTAATACAAGAAAAACTATATTCAATAAGTATATACAATATATACAATCAAGAATTACATTAACAATGTCTAGTCCATTAATATTTGACAGATTCAGATGAAAAACTCTATTATATTAACAATGTGCAATCCAGTAACATGTGATAAACTCAGACAAAAATATTTTCATTATGTATCCTATGTAAAACAATTAGTTCCTTTTAAAAAGTAGATTCAATAATCTCCCTTTTTATCTTATCATATCCAAAAGTGGGATTCTGTTGTAAAACCTCCAGATCTGCACTCTTGAACCCACTTCTTCCAGCAAATGTTCAATTTACTGAAGGTTCCACAACCTTCTAAAGGAAGACCACCAGATGGGGACCAAATGTTCAAACACGTGAACCTGTGGGGAACATTATATTATATTTGTGATTATACTGAAATCACAATACTTAGGAATTATTAAATCATTTGACTCCTGATGAACAGTGGATTTTATAACATGGTTTAAATAACTAGATTCACAAACATTTATTTCTAACTTAAATTATGCTGAAAAACTATAGTAATAATAACTTAGCATGTAAAGAACATAGACAGGAAAAGCATAAATAAAAAGTTAATTACAAGGGTAAGAAATACATTGTACATATATATGAGTTTGAGAAAACAGAAAATGTGGGGGATCTGCAATCTATAAATTATACAGTATAAATATTTACAAATCTATGAGAATTGCTTACAGTGAAATATAATTTAAAACCTTAAAGCTAGGGCCCCTTGTCTATTTTCCCCTCTCAGTTTCAACACCAACTGGGCTAGACCCTGTATGCATGCTGCCTCAGTCTGTGTGAGTCCTGTTGTATGTGCTTGCTGTTTTGACAGAAAGAACAAGAGAAAGTGCATACATTTGAGTGGGTAAAGAGATAGATAGTATCTGGGAGGAGTTGGGCAAAGGGAAAACATGATCAAATAGATTTTACACATATTTTTATGCGAAAAATAAAAATCCTAGAAATGTTAGCTGCCAATTTTTAAAAATTTATTTCCTCTCTGTGTATACTGAGGCAGGAATACGAACTTGTGCGGAGGTAGGGCATGCTCTTACAAAGCAGGTATGAAACTTGTGCGGAGGTAGGGCATGTTCTTACAAAGCAGGTATAAAATTTTCTTTGCAAAAATAGGATTATTATTTTTTAAATTGAACAGTACTTTTCTACTGATGCAAATTCACCTAAGCCCTTTTGCACAGTCAGCAAATGTCACGGTATCTGATAAATATTCATAGTTTCCAAGGTTGAAAGGTGGGGACTGTATTTTCTTTGTTTTACACTCTAAAACTAGTAGTATGTATCAAAGAAAAATATTGTTAATTTTCAGATATTTAATAAGCATTCACTAGAGGGTCACATGACAGACTGTATAACTTAACTGAATAGCTCTCAGTGATAGACTTTCAAGTGTGTTGCTTAAAGTCATGACACAAAATTTTACAATGTTGACAGGTTAAATGTTGTATCTAGTCACTCTATACCGGGTCCGTTTTTGTGGCCATGACTTAAAATCCAGCTGCAGGCTTCCAAGAACCCTTGTATCTAGGTCTAGAGACCAGGAATAGGAAGCAGCTTCATAAGGGAATATTGTTTTAACATAATGGATACAGAAAAGAACACATCTTAAGAAACAAAGAGCATTGTAAATCTTTAGTTAGAGCATTCACAAACATTCTGGTGACCAAAAAACACACTATCAAGTCAGCTATGAAAAGGTAAAAACTATACTCCATCTCTCTAATCAGAAATTGAAAGTTAGAGCTAAAGGGTTCCTGTGAAAGAAGAAGTAAAATTTACAGTCACAAAAACCAATGACTACAAAGATCAAAATGGTTATAGGATTCAAGGGCTGTAGATACTACTTTCAACAGAATTATAACTATTTGAAAAGAAAAAGCCACTCACATCCCTAAATGGATGCTTCTTACAAATACTTAAGCAGTCTTTTGCTGAATGCATATTCTGGTGTATTTTAGTAATGATTTCTGATGTGCTATTTGGAATGTTGCCCCTGATTCAGGCCTCACAATTTTGTCAATGCTTAGATGACTTCTCCTTTCTACTAATGAGTTTTGTTAGATGCTCTGTGATTCTTTCAGGAATATTATCAACAACGTAAATACTTAAAGAATACCTGAACAGTTCAAACATTTGACATCTCAATGAAGACAGGGAAAATCTCCCTGGGCTCAACCCTTAGAATAAGAGCTATAGGTAATTAAATTCTGAGAGAGAAAGATGAGACTTTCCTAAAGATGAACACCTAGGATGTTTTCAGTCCTAGAAACATGTACATGCAGGCAACATCACATGGACTGAACAAGTTGTATCTATATGCTGATCCTTTTATGTGTTTATGAAAGAACACAATGGCTAAAGAAGAGAAAGCTATGAATCACAGAGAGCTCAAACATGTAGGAAGGAGGAGAGAAGTGATTTATTTTAGATATAAAGGAGTGAAAAGTAACCCTAGAAAAATATATAATGGTTACTACTTTTACTATGTTATTTCCCTTTTCTTTTTGTTGCTTCCTTTTGCTGTGCAGGGTACTAAAACCAGGGTCCTTAATAAATTAGGTCGAAGTTTTACCTATGAATTATACTCCAGAATTTCATACTATAGTTTTTAAAGTGTATTGCATGCAGGAAATATGAGGGACACAAATTTAGTAAAATGAAGCCATTGTTGTCCCTTTGTTCTGTGAGATCAGCTTTTTAATTACAGGTGCTGTGTTGAAGATAAATTAAGTGTATTAATTATGGAGAATTGAGGAGAATCATAGCTAATGTTTACTGTTTAAATTTCTGCTCAGTTTCTTATATCACCCAGATTCATAAATCTGGTGTTAGTCATTTCTGAAATTAACCAAACTTGCTTATTATGAGTTGATTAAAAATACTATTTTAGAAATTAGAACAGTTTAAGAATGGATAGAAGGTTAGCATTACATAACATATATGTTACTAAGACATTTATCCTGCAAGAAAAACAAAATTAAGATTCCAGCCGGCTATCCCAAGATCAAAAATGTTAGAAGCACACATTCTCAGAAATAAGTGACACTCTCTGCTGTAATTCTTAGAAAAGAGAAATCAAAGTTAAATAATATTCACAAGAACATTGGTCTCTTGGTGTTTCCTGGTGTTGGTATGGGAAACCAAGAAGACAGATCATGAAAGAAAAGTTAATTGCCTATAAGGTTTACAAGGAAACTCTAAGCCAGAGGGAAATCACTGCATTAGAATCCAAATATAAATTTTAAGATAGGAAATTAATGCATGATAATAAGGTCAAATGTAGCAAAAGATCAATGAAATCCTATTTAAAGCTATCACTTGAAATGTTTATACATGTACAAAATGCATGCTATCAGGTTATTAACTTATTTATTAATAAATTTCCCTCAGTGAAAATGAGGCTATGGATATATAAACAATGAAGATAATGAACTAAGAAAACATTAAAATTTAGAGGTATAAATATCAAATCATAAAATATCAAAATTTATATAAAGAAAGACATCTTGGGGAAATAATTATTTAAGCCATTAAAAAAATAGATACTGATTTGACACAGAGAAAATAAGTATGAAATATTTCTAAAGAAAAAAATGTGTAAAAATTTTAATATAATTTCTGACAAATTGTCCTTGAGGTTTATATGTTTTTCAAATTTACATCTTAATTTTATGACTGAAATAACTTTATGCATTTCTAGTATGCCTTATTTAATCTTTGAAAAATTATTTTTACATTTTTAAAATTTATTCTTTTCTCATACAGTCCTGACCACAGCCTTCCCTCCATCTACTCCTCACAGTCCTCCCCTTCCCTGCTTTTCCCTCTCCCCCAGATCCAATGCTCCTCCATTTCTCTTCAGAAAAGAGCAGGCCTCCCAGGAATATCAACCAAAAAAAGATACAATAAGACTAGGCACAAGCACTCATATCAAGCTGGGACAAGACAATCTAATAGGAGGAAAAAGGTCCCCAGAGTAGGCAAGAGAGACAACCCCACCATTAGGAGTCCCAAGAAACCCTTAAGCTAAACAATCACAGAATATATGCATAAAACTTTGCACAGAATAATGCAGTCTCCATGAGCTCTACTTAGTTGACCCTGTGGGGGACATTCTTCTGGTGTCCTCAACCTCTCTGGCTCTGACAACCCTTTTATTGAAAATTTAATTATGCCACTGCTCCCCATCCACGTCTCCCCTTCAACTCAATTATTTGTTGTTGGTTGTTTTCCTCTCTTTTTTTGTGAGGGAGGCACCACCCAGCTCCCAAATAAGTTCACATACAGAGGGTTATACATAAATATGAATGCCTGACCTTAGCTTGGCTTAGTTTCTAGCCTGTTTACCTTAACTTAATTTTCCTGACTACCTTTTGCCTCTAGGCTTTCCCCATTCTCTTATTTTTGTAGATCGTACTCTTACTCTGTGGCCTGATGGTTGTATAGCTGAGTGGCTGCTCTTGGAGTCCTACTCCTTCTCTGGATGCTAGACCTTAGATCTTCCCTCCCAGATTTCTCCTTCTATATATTCTCTCTGCCTGCTAGCCCTGCCTATTCTTTCTCCTGCCTTGCTATTGGCCAGTTCTTAATAGACCATCAGATGATTTAATAGACACAGTAACACAGCTTCACAGAGTTAAACAAATGTGACATAAACAAAAACAACACATCTTAAAATATTCTACTATAATTATTTTATTATTATTATAGATATATGAGTGTATGTGCATAAATATCTAAATACAACATGCTGAGTCCATTTTGTATGGTTGTATGTATATAATTTCAGGGCTGACCACTTTGAATTGGATATCCAATTAGGGGGCTTATCCCTGTAATAGGCAATTCTTTCTTTCTCTTTAGTCATTACTTGTCTTTAGTTCTTTGTCTGTGGATAGGGTCCCAAGAGATCGCCAGATCTGCATTACCATGTCTATTGATATTATTATTATTAAGTTCTAGTTTAGGTGACCATAATGTTGAAGGATCAAGAATGAAAATCTCCTGTAATTGCTAAGATACACAATCTCATGGCAGACTCCCTGGTTCTTAACTATTTTCCACCTTCTCTTTCCAGATATTCTTTGAGGTATTAAGGAGTATGATTACTACCCTCCTTTGGTAGCATATGTATTACTTTCTGATAATGCGAAAGTTTAACCAAAGAAAGGAGGCTTTCAGGTTAGATCCATTTCAATTTTCTGAGTGTCTGACATGGTCTCTTCAATAATAGAGACATGCCTTCAACCTACGAGGTGCAACCCAGTGTCTTAGCAATAGCCTATACTGTTTTTGGAGTCAATTTCTTTATTCTGACCAGCCACTGTAACTGGTTTCTGATGGATTTTTGTTAGATAGGTAGCTTCACACTTCAGTTTTTACACTGCTTTAACTTTCTTCTAAATTTTCAACATTGTGTGAAATTCAATTTGGTATTTGGTTGTTTACTTCGTTCTTGGTTGTCACACACCACTCCATAGCTGGCAAAGAGAGAGGAGGATGTGTATACGACTTCAACATTTGCTCACAACCTCTTAGAAGTTGTGCTGGTTGGCTTTTATTGTCAACTTTACACAACTTAAAGTAAGGACTTCCATTTTAGAACTGTCTTGATCACATTATCCTATGGCCATGTCATGTTATGTTGATTACCACTGTAAGAGGGCTCAGCCACTGTGGGTAGTGCTTGGATTGTTTAGGAAGGCTAGCTGATTCTGCAGGTTTACATGTGGTGTCCTTGGCGCCTATAGCTCCCAGATTCCTTTCACTCCCTCTTCCACAGGATTCCCTGAATCTGTTTCCGTTAGTTACTGGGTGAAACTTCACTGATGACAATCATGCTAGGCAATGATCTCCGAGTTACCTGCCTTGGGCACCCTTTATTCCTCCTGGATTGGGTAGTCCAGCCTTAGTAGGAGAGGAGGTGACTAGTCTTACAGCAACTTGATATGCCACAGCAGGCTGACGTACATGGGAGGACTGCACTTTTCTGAAGAGAAGGGAGAAGGAGTGGATGTGGAGGTGTTAGGGGGACTGAGAGGAGGAGGGGAGGGGAATCTGTGATCAGGCTGAGGAAAAGAAATCAATAATAAATTTAAAAAAGAAAGCTGTCTGAAAGAAACTAAGGTGTAATGCAGGAAGCACCATTATTCTTCTGTTTCTGCTCCTAAGTTTTATTGTCTCCTGGCATGACTTCCCTCAATGATGGGTTGTGATATAGCAGTATAAACCAAATAAGTCCTTTGGGCACCCAAGTTCCTATTGTTTATTAAGTTCATCACAGTAACAGAAAACAAACTAAAAATAGACAGCATAAAAATACTAGAATGATAAAAAGACTAAACTGAACATAACATACTTAGATGAGTGAATTAATTTTAATAGTGTGTTGCTGTGGAATATTTGTGTACACTGTAAAGATGTGTTGCTGCCTACGGCACCTTCTGTTTGGTTTAATAAAGAGCTGAATGGCTGATAGCTAGGCAGAAGAGTATAGTGGGACTTTGGAGCAGAGAGAAAACTCTGAAAAGAAGAAAAGTGTTTTTTTCCCCTGAGACTCCAAAGAGACAAACATATAACACAGAGTAGAAGTAACCAAGCCACATGGCAAAATATAGATTAATAAATGCAGGTTAAGAGCTAGTGGAAGCCAGGCAGTGGTGGTGCACATCTTTAATCCCAGCATTTGGGAGGCAGAGGCAGGTGGATCTCTGTGAGTTCAAGGCCAGTTGGTCTACAGAATGAGTTCCAGGAGAGACACAAAGCTACTCAGAGAAACCCTGTCTCAAAAAAACAAAAAACAAAAAAAACAAAACAAAAGAAGAGCTAGTAGAACAAGCCTAAGCTAAGGCTAAGCTTTCATAATTTATAATAAGTCTCCATATCATTATTTGCTGACTGGTGATTCAACAAAAGTCTGATAGAAAGCTTGTCACATTAGATAGCCCAGTAAGATAATTATTGAGTATGTCATTTACCATATATTTCAAAAAGAATCAAAAGGGACATTTTTTATAGTTTCTAACACAGAAATGCTACAAATCAGCCTGGGATTAAATCAGGACCATAGGAAAAAATATAATCAAGAGTTGCATATTCCACTAATACAAATTTTCTAAAAATAAACATAGTGTATTATAAATTGTAAATTAAAAATAGTGTACTGAACACAAAATCAGTAACATGGTTATTTGTCATTATAAAATATCATGTCCTAGTATCATTTCCTATATATAACTGCATATGCTGTACTTTCATATGAAAAATAATACAGTGTATTTCTTTACATCATCATCAATGCAAGTACACAAGTAGTACAGGATACTATTGTGTTATTATGGTCACTACTTCACTATGCAATCAGAGTGTTCAGATCCATTATAAGTCTTATGGGACAACTCTCATTTGTGCTTTCTGCTGTTGACCCAAATATTGCAATGTAGCACCTAACTCATATGTGTCTGTGTGTGCATGTGTGTAGCATATGTCTACATTTATCTGTCTGAATTATATTTGTCTCTAAAATTTAAAAGTCAAGAGGTTTTTACACCAAGCTTTCATTTTTTTCAAACATGCAAAAGAGTAACAACTTGAAATCCACATCGGAATTAATTTAAGGTTTAAGATGCTTTTGAACTCCAGATAAATAGTTTTATGTGCTTAGATATCAAAAACAAAAACACAAACACAAAGAAAACAAAACATAACAAAAATTTAGAAAATTGAAAAGTGGCTCGGAGGGACATAACTTTTAGAAAAAAGCAGAAAGAGGAAAAGGGTAAAGAGAGTAGGAAGGAAGATGGGGCAAAGGGGAGAGAGAGAGGAGAGGAGGGAGGGGAGGAGGGAGGAGAGGAGGGAGGGGAGGAGGGAGGGGAGGAGGGAAAAAGGCTTGTTAAGCATTAAAGACAGGTGATCGAATCTTTCTTAGACCAGTGTTCTCTGCTTGACCCTTAGTTTGCCAGCTGTATCAACGGAGTTGGTTGTGTTATAGATAGTGATAACTGTGGTGTACACATCCTGAGGGATCTCTCTGGACATAATATAATGAGCTCAATATTTTTCACTTTCTGTGTGTTTTATTTAAACAACTTGGACATGCTTAAATTAAATAAAGGGTCCGTTACTTAGTTCTTTTATTATTTGTAGATACAAAGGTGTTCTTGTACCATAAAAATACTCAGTGAGTTACATCTGGTTGGTATGCTACAAATGAAAATAGAAGATTATTGCATGTGCAACATGAGGTACAATTATCATTGATTTATTTTTTTAAACAAGAACTTATTAGCAGCAAGAAAGTATAATATATTCTAAACAAATAATTGTCATTTATAGTATACTAAGAACTTACAATACCTATTTCATTTGGCTCTATATTTATTTAGACTGGTTTCCATTATGAAGGCAAGTTTCCCTGAACTAAATTACAGAGACATTATGTTAAGGTCTCTAGAAAGAACAATCCCACCTCAGTAATTTCTAAGTAGGTTTACACATTATGACTGAAAGTCAATAGCCTTGTAGTTTTTCATGCAGCTTGAACAGAGGGTGGGGGATAAAATTCTCAAATCACTTACAAATTAATTACAAACCAGTAACATTAGAATAATACAAACTTTAGTAATGAAGGGTATTATGTACATTGTCACAGTATGCTCTTTTCTTCCTACCCAAGAAGAGAAAGACCTGTGCACTACTGGTCAAGTGGAAATGGCATTTCATTAGCATTTGAAGGTACGGAGGGAGTACTGCTAAAAAGAAACAATTAGGTATTTTTATAGCTATCTTTCCCTTTCTCTGAGGTTTTCTTTTCTAATTGCTATTGATTTTGCATTCTTTGAACTACTGAAGCTAATAATACTGTAAGTAGGTATTAAGTTTCCTAGTTAAGGTTTCCTTAAAGTGTTTTGATGACTGATGATGGCATGATTGCCAAAGAATTTCATATGCAGTGGAATTAGATACCATTAAGTGCCAGGAAATTTAAGACTACATAGTATTCCCTATACTTAATCTTTATCAGAACTTAATTTTCCCACCAGGAAATGTAGAATTCAGAAAACTCCTTTTTCACAGAGTTTGTATTACTCTGTACAGTAACTCTCCTGTGCAGAATTGAGTTAGTGTTTGCTAGTCCTTTCCTTTTAAAAGGAAAAGCCTTAGATGTCTTTTGCTTAAGCAAACACCCGTCTCTCTATCTTGTTTTAGGATATCAATATTTGGCAGTAAAATGGCCTGTGTGATACTGGAAATGATGAGTGCAGTGAGCTGCTGAAAGTCTTATCTACTTAGAGTAGAAAAGACTTGGCCGCTGGTCATGCACTGTGTGCTTCTCAGTCAGCAAATTCAATGAATGATTTTAGTTGTATTGAGGCCTGTGGACTCCACTATATTAGAGAAGAGCTATACTAACAGTTCTTTTGCCTTTGCATGTAGAAAAATCCTTTATAAAAGGTGCATAGTGTAGTAGAAAATGATGATAAATGAGAAAAAAACTGATTCTGATTTCAAGCTCTGGTGCTTGATATCTGTTGGACAATGAGTGTCCCCCACCCCTATTTTTCTGTTACCTAGTCTAAAGGAGTGGGGGAGGGTAGATGGTAGTCTACTTCAAGGAATCATTGTGTATCATAGGAGGGACATTTTTCTTATTATCCACAGTCATTGTTTGATGCCACTCACTTTATTTCTTCTCAGAGTATTTATTATTACGTGCTATGTACATTTTTATGAATACATGTTCATGTATGCTTATGTGTGTGCCTATATATCTGTGGCTAGAGAAAAATTTTGGGAGTGAATAAATGTGAAGCATCAGAAAGCTAGGTACATAAAAATTGCCACCTGCATTTGATTTTGTGGACCCACTTGGTAGAAGGAAAGAACAGGCTCCCATTGCTTGTCAACTGACCACCACATGCCTGTGTCAATGTACAAATATGTATTGCATTTTAGTAGATATAAAATGTTATTATAAATTGCCAAAAAACATAAAAAGTAATTTGAATTACCAATGAGAAATTCTGGTTCTTATGTGAACTTTACAGATTCTTGTCAAGATACTAAAATTATCTTCCTCTGTGTTATTAATACATTGAGTCATTAAAGTTTGAAAAACTTATGTTTATTAAACATACTGAAGTTAAAAACATAAATGCTGCTGAATGAATCATAGAAACACATCACGCCCAATTTAAAGTGTATTTATCTGTTACATTTTTTTCTTTTATTTCACAGATCAACCTCAGATTTGACACTTTGCCTTCTAACTTACAGTTAATGCTTCTCTTTTCATTCTGATGAGCTTTAGACCTTCTCTCCATTCTGACTGCAATGAAATGAAACATTTCCAACAGTTCCTGCAGAAATAAGGCCATGCCCTACTCTAAGTTACATTTTGTAGTGTAAAACAGTGTTTTCTCAGGTTGTGCTCTTCCCTGAGAGACTCCATTTTACATGCAGCTTTTGACTCTATTTTGAAACTAGAAACTGACAGTGATCCTGGGAAGATACCAGCTGTCTGCCACCACCCTTGTAGCATACTCATAAATTGCAGTTTGAAGGGAGGAGAAAGGGTAGCACCCTATAAATTTATCAGGGTGAGTTGGGATGACAGAAGCATGTGGGCATATGATAATGATATCACAGAATTCAGGACCAAGAATTAACAGATGTGGATTCCTCCTAGCACCACGGTGACAAGAGCCCCCAATCACTTGTCATCTGCCTACTTAGTTTTTGTGTCATTGATTGACAGCCAAGGAATTCCTGACTGTCCTTAGGACTTTAGCCCTGCTTGATCATGAATACTTAACACGGCCCTCTGCCCAGCCACCTGTTAATCTGTCTGGACTTTTCATCCTCAGGCCACACATAGGCTTCTTCCTGCCTCTGCAGCTGTGCTCAATTCTGTAGCTCCTCTATTCATTCAAACCTATGACTCTAGAAGGCCTTCCTCACAATAGTCTCATCTTTGCTACAGTGGTTTTAGCATTATTATTTTACCAATATAGACTGTGTTATATTTTTATTTTATCTACCCTGGCACTTCTCAAAACTGTGATGCAGCCAGCCTCTTTATACTTTTGTATTAATTTTGTAATACATATGTAGATGTATGTGTAACAAATATGTCACTATGTATATATAATATATTTTGTAATATATTAGATGCATGCATACATACATAATAGATGTACAGTTATATATTTACTGTGTGGCATGTCCTATGGGTGCTAATAGTTGTTATTAGCATCAAACTAAAAGCAACTGTGGCTAAGGTAGTTTGCCAGGTAAAGCAGAATTATTTGGCAAATGGTTGCTATTGAAATCACCCTATTATGTGAATTGCATTAATTGATAAATTCTGACACTAGCATGTTTCTTTATTTTTGAGTGAGTGCTCTCATGACATGGCTCCATTAACATAAAAGGTTTCTTGTTCCTCTTTGTTTTGTTTATTATCATTTCCTGTAGGACCATTTTATACTTTTCTCTTTTAGGCCAATAGTTTTGACTTCACTAGGTTCACCAGTTTTGAATGGAAGCAGCGTCAACATGGCCACAGCTGAATCTGTTTAACACTTCACATTCAGTTGCAATTACATCATTAGCATTATTATGGAACAGAAGATGGTCACATCCTTCCTTCAGATACCAAGAAATAAAATGTTGATACCAGTGTGTGGAAGACCAAACATGCAGTCATCAGTCACTGACAGTGAAAGGAGTATGCTATAGGTCACATGTCTGTGCATCAGTTTTCTATGTAGACTTATCAGCTGAGGAGAAGTTTAAGTTGTAGGAAGAACCACAAGGGTTAAAGTGATCAGACCAAGGAGGTAAAAATATGAACAACGATGTTAGTGGCAGAAGAGAGATTTCAGTTTCAAGTCCTAAGGAAGAGTGGTTTGTGTGAGTGGAATACATGATATACCAGGATCATTTCAGGAGTGGTAGGAGTTGGGGTAAATCTTTAAAATGTTTAGAACTTAGCAAAGCAGAGAAACAGCATGTTAGAATCTTTCACTGGGGGGAGGAACTAACTCATGAATGACAAACATCTTTGATACTGCTGTCTCCACTCTAGAACTATTGACGTGCATTAATAAGTAGCTGTGCTTTTCTATTCTCCTGAGGTAGTAATAGATCATATTCAGCCAGTCACAATAGTTATGTTATAAATCATATGATAAATGAAAATTTTGACTGTGAAAGCGTTTTATAAGTCTTCACATAAAAACATCATAAAATGTAAAATGGCTAATGAAAACTTAAAGAATTATTTAAGTATATATTATGATACTTATATACAATTTAAATATATATTTTAAGAATATTGTATCACATAACAGGCTTACTTTCATTATATTAATGAGTAAAAGACATGTAGAGTAGTAAAAATATGAAAGATATATGAATTGTTCATTAATAGCTGAAAAACTGTAAGAAAAAGCCTCAATTAAGTTCAGAGTCAGTCTTTGTCAAATATATTGATTTGAAATATTTTTAACAGTAAAAATAGAATGTGATATTAACACTAATAAAAGTATCAGAAGGAAATATTCACAAAATATAGGAGTGAAGCAGCATAGTGACATGTCACTTGGTTTTTTCAAACTAGATTATATGAATTCAAATTTCAGTTATGTCACTTAATATATAATCATACATAATTTTTGAACTTCTCGAGTCTTGATGCTTCTCTGAAAAGGAATAATAACATGATATCTTAGTTAAGTTTCTATTGCTATGATAAAACCCCATGACCGAAAGCAACTTGTGGAGGAAGTGTTTATTGCAGCTCAACACTCAGGTCACAGTTCTCTCAGGGAAGTCAGTGCAAGAAACTTGAACCAGAAACCAAAGGGGCAGCCATAGAGAAATAATACTTACCAGCTTGTCCTTCGTAGCTTTCTTATACAACTCAGGATGATCTTCCCCAGAAGATCACCCACAGTGAGCTGGACCTTTGCACAAAAAAACATTAACCAATTCAATCCCCCAGATTTGCCAATAGGTCAACTATATGGAGTCATTTTATCAATAAAGATCCCTTCTTCCCTTTTTCCAAAAATGGGAATCCCCAAACAACCCAGTCTGTTGCCAAGACTATAGGCTGCTCTCTCCAACCTGACAGTAAGGCCCCACTGTTGAAGACAAAAACTATATTGAAGATGGAGATGTAGAACTCATGTCTACATACATCCCTCACTCCTACATTCCAGCATCACTGGTACAGCAATGTACTCTGCACACTCTCAAAAGAGTAATGTAAAAAACATGCCAGCCACAAAACCTTTATCTCCAATGGTGTACTGCCTGTGAGATATGCTAGGGTAAGGATGGCACACAAAGGCTGTGGGAGTAGTAATTAACTAATAACTGATTTGTCTTAAGGTTTACTCCACAGGATGTAAACTACACCCAACACTGCTTGAGTGACCAAGAACCTGAGACTAGACTAGGGATATGGGTGAAGATAACATAATGCTGTTCTTTAAAAATGTATTGAAAACATGATTCCTAATGATATTCTGCTATATTCATAGGTCAATACTTTGTTCAGCCATCATCAGAGAAGCTTCCTCTTACAGCACCTGAGAACAAATATAGAAACCCACATCTGGACATTATGTAGAGAGTGAGAGACCTTAGAACACTGTCCTAAATGGGATGTCTCCATAAAATATCTTTCTGTGAAGAGGAGAAAGAAAGAGTGTAAGAGCCAGAGGGGAAGGAGGATACTAAGAAAACAGAACCCTCTAAATCAACATGAGCAGAGCTCATATGAACTCATGGAGAATGAAGCAGCTTGCACAGGACCTGTGTGGGTTTGTAATAGGTCAGTGCGAACATATTATGACTTCCAATTTAGAATTTTTATGGGATTCCTGAGTATACAAACAAGTTGGTCTCTGATTCTTATGCCTTCTCTTGGGACTCTTTTCCTTCTGTTATTTTTTCTTGTCCAACTCTGAAGTGACATGTTTTATTGTATTACATTTTATTTTGTTATATTGTTTAAAAATGAATAAGTGAATGAATGAATGAATGGAAAACCTAGTCACAAAGAGATAACGGCTGAACTGTCACTTATACCTGTTGGGAGAGGGAAAAAATAGCTCTTTCCAATAGAGTGACATTGGATAAATCAACCACTCCAGGACAGGCCACATGTTCAGGAGTAGTTGACCAATTAATAATACTCCACAGTCTTTTTGTGTGTGTGCATTAGTGTGTGTCTTTATTGGTAATAGGTTGGTATTTTGTTTTATTTCTTTCAGGGTGTAGTTTCATTTTGTTTTCTAGATTTTGGTTATTGAATAGGGTTTTTTGTTTTTTGAGAAAGTACTTACATCTATTCTTAAAGTGAAGGACAGAATCAGGTCCCTGCCTTTCTTTGTAGTATGATTTTTTTCACAACTCCATTTGGCTTATTTTTCAAGTGTCCAAACTTCAAATGGGCCAATGACCTATTAAAACATTATTAATGCTTATTTTTGTATTTTGTATTTTAAGTTAAGCACAGTTGGAAATTGCAATACCGCCTACTTGGAGGTTTCATGGGAAGTAAAATTTCTCTTGAGTTATATTATTGTATCTATTGTGAACTAAGTTGTAGTTTTTAAATTGTAGACTTTTAAATATAATAATATTTTCTTCTATGTGGTTAAAATTAGAAATGTTGGTCACAAAAAAAGTTGGTTGGATAAGAAGGGGAAGATCAGGGAAAACTCATGGAAAGAGAAGACGAAATAAAAATCAAAGAACTAATTTTTTGAAAGGGTAAAAAAGGTTTCCTTCTTCCCAGATGTATCCAGGTTTGTGACAAGTTGGAAACACAATCAGAACATCTAACAATAATAGGCATAATAGCAACAACTTCCTGATGTGGATTTTGTGAACATTAAACAAATTAAGGTCTTCATAAAATAATATTTAATGAATGGTAGTTGTGACTATCTTTCTCTATGTTGTATAAGTCTGCAAAGTAAAATGGTCACATGAGTATAGATCAGCTAATTCATGTACTGTTATAAGTAACTTCTAAATGATAAACAAAACTCTTTCCCTGATAAACTGTGCAACTACAAAGATATTGTGGTCTTTTTTTTTCTTGTAAAAAGAAAAAATCATTTATTTGCAAATCTATACAGCAAAATCTATGATATTAAAACATTTCTATAAAATTCCAACAAAATATCAACAAACCACATACTCTTCCTTTATGTACTCCAATGATAAAATCTCAGGGAAGATATTTGAATGGTATATTTAGTTTCTCCAATTCCCAACTAAGCATAGTGCCTAGAAAGGGCAGATATTAATATTGGCTCTATGTTACTATGGCTAGACATAGGAGAAATTTGTTGTACAGAGGAAGTTACTGTGGCTTCATGTTTATAGTTGAAGCAGTGATCTCAGCTTCCTGCTCTATCAACCTGCTGGCCTTCCATTCTTTGATACTATGAATTATCTGTTTGGAAACATAAATCAAAATGAATTCTTTCTTCCATAAGTTGTATTTTTGGCCATTTTTATCACCACAAGAAAAGGCATCTGCTTCTGTGTAATGTTACATTACTCAGCTAAATCACATTTAAAAAAATGACTTTCACAAGGCAGATGAGAGCTACTGACAATTGATGACAGTTGGGACAATAAGGGTAAGTTTTCTTTAAGGCTGTCACCCCTAGTAGTTTGGTGACAGTCTACTGGATGGTCATGAGTCCAAATGTTTATGGGCATTCAATTGGACTCAATTAGGTCATTTTTAAAATGGGGATACAATGTTTGGTAGATGGGAAAGGGGGATGGATTTGAGAGGAGTTTGGGGAGGAGTAAATAAATCAAATGCAATGTATGAAATTATACAATAATTAATTCTAAAATATTTGGCTTGTAAAATTGATACTAAGTGATACTAGGATACTTCCTACATCCAAGTGACATTTTACAGTCACAGTGTGTCATGATAGCAGGCATGTTGTCATCCCCTATTACACTTTGTCAAGATGTTAACAAGGGTTGAATGTAAAGACAAGAAAAAAATTGATATTTTGCTAAATTTGTTAATGACTCTTTTGCCTTACACACAGACTATGTCAACAGCTGCCCTCAAGCCAAATCGAGGCAACATTTTTGGAAGTGAAAATTTATTAGCATGCAGTCAAGGGCGTTTGGTATACAGTTTCTACTGTCACTCTCATATTGCATGGCCATAGCTGAATAGTTTTGACAGAGACCTTACAGCTCTCAGAACCTAAATGAATAACTACTTAGCAGTTTGCAGAAGTTTCCTCACCTCTATTTTACATACTAGTTATGACAAACCCTATAATTTACCCAGCTTCATTGCCTCCTACATAAGATTCTGTCAGTGTGCATCCCAGTGATTTCATTTTTATTCTTTTGGTCACTTTTCAATCCATTTGTTTAAATTTGAATTTTTTATGAGAGACATTACAAATGACTTTTACTTAATTTCTCATTGTTAATTCCATGTTCTTTAGGCTTTGATGACACTGTATACTTAATAGCATAGCAGCTTCAGTCTTTTGACATTATTATAATTGTGGAGACGTCAAACAGCCATGTGACCCAAAGTAAATGAATGAAACTGACATGTCAGAAAGTACAACATGAATATTTAGCTATTGTTTAGAAAGCAAACAAGCAAGTGTCAGAGAAATATCTCGGTGGTTAAGAGTACTTGCCGCTTTTCCAAAAGACTGGACTTAAGTTCCAAGGATCCAGCTCTGGTGGATGACAACAAACTGCCTGTATCTCCAGTTCTAAAAGATCTGACAGGCATTTTAGCCTCCACCTGTAGGTACACTTATGACATGAATTCACAAAGACACACAAACGCACAGACATACATGCAGACAGATGACACATATCCCTACCCCACCCCAGCCCACACATGCCAATTTCAAGCTCTAAAACCAGTGAGTACTTATTCAGCACAAAGGCTCAAGTGCTTTGTCACACTTAATTCCCTTGAAAATGTAGGATGTATACATCATATTCTATTTTAACGTAAACTAGCCTAGAGAAATTATTCACTTCTCTTGGGTCCTACAACCAGCAAAATAAATAAAAATAAACTACCCACACACCTTTGATTTTTATATATTTCTTTTTCTTTAGTTTATATATACATGCCGGCACAAGCTCCTCTTTCCATCATTTACTTGCCTCTCTTCATAATTATCTACATATCTACCTAATATTGAATCATTTGCATACTAATAGGTGCAGAGATTAACATTAGAAACTGTTGTCTTACATTACCTCAACATCACATGGTAACTTGTAATACTACAGCAATATAAGAAGAACACTCTTTCAAATTTAATGTAAGTTTTAAATAAAATAACATTCAACTTTTGAGTAAGACAGTGCACATAAGTGTTGAACTTTCAGGTAACTTAAATTGTTCTGTTATTTCATCCTTCCAATTGCACATTCATGGCTCAATAATGGTGATGCCAATTGTTTTTTGCAGAACAGTGTTTCTAATCTTTGATACGGTTAAAACACCACGCTTGGAAAAACAAAACTATCATATTTATTATGCTAAAATCTAGTGCTCATTTTTGTTTCATGGAACTTCAGTTTGGTCAATCAAATCCTCATGTCTTTCTTCCGTAGCTGTAAGTACAGGAATGTGAAATCATGGAATGTTCAGAAGATGTTGTGAAGATGATGTAGCATCACAGATGAGGGGAAGAAATGCAGTAAGAACAGTAGAATGAGGAAGAATACAGTGAAATGGTCTTCCTGACATGACATGACCATTGCACTAATGACTTAGAACATCTGTGGCTACCTGCAAAAGACCTGTACCTGTAGAAGATCAAGCCAGTCAGAATCCCAGCTTGTTTGGGAGCAAAGTTATTGGCAGTTAAGGCCTTCTTTGGGAGGGAGAATCATTTCACTTTAGTGCTTTGGCCACAAGTAAGTTTCTTATATTCCAGTGACCAATATACAATGCAGGCACATCTACACAGCACTCATTGGATTCAATGTTTTTACCCCTTTCTTTCTTAAGGAAGATTTGAACTTGGGAGGGAGAAGTATTAGATGTGGTCCATGGGGAGTTGGCAGGTGAATTGGGACTAGATATAGTTAAAATAATTTGTATAAAAATTTCAAATAATAAATAATATATTGTAAGGAAAGTTACTCATTTTCCACTGAAATTATTATCTAAGGGGTATAAATAAAGAAAAACAACTGAGTCCTAACAAGACTAAAGAATCTGATAATGAAGTTTGGTAGAAGAAAATGAAGTTTAATGAAGAAAATTAGACAGAGGGGAACATAGAATTATATTAGACTATTTTACTCATGGATTAGGGGGCTCAGCCATACCTCTCTCTCTCTCTACCAACACTTTTAGGTAATATAAACTGACAAATTCGCACTCTTAGAAAAAGAAAACATTTTGTCTGAACAGTTTTATTGTAGAAAACACATTCATTATGGATTCAAGACTAGTCACTGATTTTAGCTCAACTACTACTAGAACTGGAATGTGTTGCTTTATTAGAAAAAATAATGATTGTCTAAGAATGTAAATACCACTTATTTTCTTATCTAAACCATAAGCAGCCAGTGCAACTGTAGGATACCAATTGTCAGCTCCTCATGATCAACTGTGAGGTAAGTAAACTCAGATTGACACTAACCTAAAATTATATATTTTGAATCCAATTTCTACAAGCATATTACAGTGGTGAACCCATTTTCAGGTTCAATAGGTGAAAAAAAGATGCCCCCCAATGTTTTTCAAAGGAAGTTTTTTGGGGGGGTTATTTATTGGCAATCCTGTAATAGAGAAATGGTTACACTATTGATTTTTTAATATAAACATGTATAAATGAACATCTCTCAATTTTTAAAGGAATTTTTAAATAAATTATACAGTGAATTTCAGTATACTTTTTTATACTTGGCATACTTAGAAGGTGTTAATCATAATCTGTACAATTCTTAATAATCAATAGATAGACATACAGAGGAAGGACATTGATCCGCTATATAATTATAATAAAATCTTCTGGGAAGCAGAGTTGTGATAATCATATTTGTACTCCAGATATTTTCATGCGAAAATACTATGCATACCATGGTGGTGCATGTTTTTAATCCTAGACTTTGAGAGGCTGAGGCAGTAGGTCGGTCATCTGTGAGTTCTGAACCAGCCTAGTCTCTACAGAAAGTGGCAGGCCAACCTACACACAGAGTGAGACTTTGTCTTTCAAAACTCTATTTATATGTAGGTACCTATATACATGCATAAATTTGTGCATATATGTGTGTATCTGTAAAAGTTGAATTGAACTCTTCCATGAACTTCTTCTGGATGATTTTGTCAAACTAAGTCTCTTGGCTCCCAAAAGACAGTGTGAAGATAGTGAAACCTTATTAATCAACAATCCCAATATTCTAAATACCAGTAACACTATATTAAAGAGTCTGATATTATAGGTAAGAGAAAGCTATATGGGAAAAAAGAAAAACAAACAAACAAACACACTGTCACTTATGGTGCTGAGATTTACACTGCACTGAAAATGTTTCCTATAATCATATCAGGACTGAAAATTCAAATCAATGACATTTTTGGTTATGAAAATAATTACTTTGTATAAGTCCATGGAGAGGAGGCTGTGCTATTCTGAGAGATTCAACTGAAGCATACTGGGACTATTTCTCACTTAGAAGGTAATGTAAAAGGAAACAGGAGTTGTACATATGTCTAGAGGGCCATTTGGAGAGCAAGTGATATTGAGGGGTTATCCCTGGGTTTCTGAAAAAATCAAGCTTATAAACTGAGGTTGTGGTAAGGAGTAATGCAGCCAAGGGAATTCTCATGCCTCATGGAAAGGAAAGGCAAATTAACACAGCGATATTTCAGACAGCTAATTCAAATCTAGTTTAAGGATTCCTCACCACAACTTCTCTAAACAATATTTTTAATAAATCTATTTAAATTTTGGTTTTTTTTTTGTTTGTTTTATATTCCAGCCACAGTTGATAGTTTCTCTTCCCATCCTGTCCCCTCCCTGCCCACTCTGTTCCCACCCCCAATCCACTCCTCTTCTGTTTCTGTTTAGGAATGAGCAGGTCTCCCAAGAGTTTCAACAAAACATGGTATATCAAATTGCAGTAAGACTAAGCATCTCTTCATGTATTAAGGCTGGGCAAGTCAATTCAGTATTAGGAGTAGGGTCCCCAAAAGCCAGTACAAGAGTCAGAGACAGCCACTCTTTCCACTTTTAGGAGTCCCACAAATAGACCAAGCTACACAACTGTAACACATATTCCAAGTGCCTAGGTCAGTCCCATGCAGGCTCCCTGGTTGTTGGTTCATTCTCTGTAAGCCCCTATGAGCCCATTTTAGTTGATTCTGTATATTATTGTGGCGTCTTTAACCTCTTTGGCTCCAACAATCCGTTCTCCTTTTTCGCAGGATTCTGCCTAATGTTTTTGGCTGTAGGTCTACGTCTGTTTTCCACGGTTGCTGGATAATGCCTCTCTAATAACAATTGTCCTAGGCACCAATCTGGTCACAAGAGATGGCCAGATAAGGCCACATATCTGATATTGCTAGGAATCCAACCCAGATTTTCCTTGAAGATTTGTGGGGTATTCCCTTGTGCCAGGTTTTTATATGACTCTGAAATGTACCCCCTTTCCAGTAGTCTCTTTCAGTACTTTCCTCCTCTGACCTTCCCCAACTTGATCGCTTAGGTTCTCATGCTGAACTCTCCTCAGTCCACTCCTGAAATATTTTCTCTTTCCCCCTCCCAGGGAGATGTGGGTGTTACCTCATGAATTTTCCTTGTTACCCAGCCTCTCTGAGGCTGTGGACTGTAGCATGGTTATCCTGTATTTTACAGCTAATAATCACTTATGAGTGAGTACATACCATATTTGTCTTTCTCATTCTGGGTTACCTCACACAGGATGATTTTCTTTTCTAGTTCCATCCATTTGCCTTTGCATTTCCTGGTGTCCTTGTTCTTAACAACTGTGTAATATTCCATTGTGTAAATGTACCATAATTTGTTTATCTATTCCTCAGTTGAAGGACATCTAGTTGTTTCCAGGTTCTGGCTACTATAAAACTGATATGAACATAGTTGAGCAACTATCCTTGTGGTAGGATTGAGCATCTTTTGAGTATATGAACAAGAGTAGTGTAGTGGGGTCTTATGATAGGTTGAGTCCTAGTTTTCTGATTAACTGCCACACTGAATTCCAAAGAGGCTGTACAAATTTGCACTATCACCAGCAATGGAGGAGTGATCCCCTTGCCCCACCATCATGAGCTGTCACTTGTGGTTTTGATCTTAGCTATTCTGACAGGTATAAGATGTAATCTTAGAGTTATTTTAATTTGCATTTCCCTGATGGGTAAGGATGTTGAACATCTCCTTAAGTGATTCTTGGCCATTTGAGATTCTTCCATTGAGAATTCTCTGTTTAGATCTGTACCCCATTTTAAATTGGATTATTTGGTTTGTTGATATCTAGTTTCTTTAGTTCTTTATATATTTTGGAAATCACCCCTCTGTCAGATGCAGAGTTGAATATCTTTTCCCATTTTATATGTCCTTTGCCTTACAGAAACTATTCAATTTCATGAAGTCACATTTACTAACTGTTGATCTCAGTGCCTCTGCTATTGGTGTTATGTTTAGGAAGCTGTCTCCTGTGCCAATGCATTCCAGATTATTTCCCACTTTCTTTTCTATAATATTCAGTCTATATGGATTAATATTGTGGTCATTGATCCACTTGGACTTGAGTTTTGTGCAGGGTGATAGATATGGATTGATTTGCATCCTTCTACATGATGACATCCAGTTAGACCAGCACCATTTGTTGAAGATGCTTTTGCCCCCGCCCATTGCATAATTTTGGCTCCTTTGTTAAAAATCAGGTATTCATAAGTGTGTGGATTTACATCTGGGTCTTTGATTTGATTCTACTGATCCATCTGTGTGATTTTATACTATACAATACCATGTAATATTTATTACCATAGCTTTGTAGTAGAACTTGGAATCAGAAATGGTGATACCTCTGGAAGTCGTTTCATTGTACAGGATTGCTTCATCTATCCTGAAGTTTTTGTTTTTCCAAATGAAGCTTAGTATTATTCTTTCAAGGTCCTCAAAAAATTGTGTTGGGATTTTAATGGGGATTGCATTAAATCTGTAGATTGCTTTTGCTAAGATGGCCATTTCTGCTATCTTAATCTTACAAATCCATGTGTATAGGTGATTTTTCTGTCTTCTGGTATCTTCTTCACTTTTCTGTCTTCAAAGACATGAAGTTCTTGCCATACAGGTCTTTCACTTGCTTGGTTAGAGTTACACCAAGGCATTTTATATTACTTATATTACTTTATATTATATTTATAAAGGGTGTTGGTTTTCGATTTCTTTCTCAGTCTGTTTATTGTTTGTGTATAAGAGGACTACTTTTTAAAAATTAATCTAGTATCCAGCCACTTGACTAAAGATATTTATTAGCTGTTGGGGTTCCATGGCAGAGTTTTTGGGATTACTTATGTATTCTACAAATATCATATCATCTGCAAATAGTGTGAACAATCTAACACAGCTAAAGCACAGGAAAGTGACCTTAAAACTTACTTTATGGAGATGATAGAGGTCCTTAAAGAGAATATGTACCAATCCCTTAGAGAAACTGAAGAAAAGACAAACAAAGAATTGGAAGAAATTAATAAATCCCAAGGAGAAAGCAAAAACAAAAAATCACAAAACAAAAAATAAAAACAAAAACCCAAACAAACAGATAAAGGAAACTATCCAAGACCTAACAATGGAAATAGAAGCAATAAAGAAAACACAGACAGAAGGAATCCAGAAAATAGAAAATCTAAACAATATTTTAAAAAAAACATTTGCTGCATAGGAAGTTAATTGACAAATAAAATTGTCATAAAACTTAAGCAAAGATGTTTGAGATGAAATAAACTTGCAAATCTATGGAGAGGCACAAGCACAAAGACTGGTGGTGAACAGCAGGATTATTTTCATCACCTTTCATTCATATGCATAAATTCATGTCGTCAAATCCTATTAATTTAACTTAGGGTTTCAATATAATAGCCTCTTATGATTCCTCTAAGTTTCTTACATGAAAATAAAAAAAAAATACATCTCTCATCAACAGAATGTACTTTGACAGGAAAAATAAAATATCAAGAAAGAATAAATGCAAGTCAAATTATTTAATTTCATAGACATAACTAAGAAAATTATGCCATGGCTTTCTTTGATAGAAACTAATCTTTTGCTTTTCTACCCCTTCCTCATAAGTCTCTGTATGTGTGCAAAAGTGCCAAAAGAATCGCAAAATTTTGGCCCTAGTTTCTAACACAGTGACAGATCTTTCTGTACTAATATAAAATATGCTCCATTAAAGTCAGGAGAAGGAAAGTCAGTTTTCTTCTTTAAGTACCAGAACACTGTGGATGAGCCTCATTCCTTTCTTTCATCTCTTGTGGACTGTGAAATCAAAATACTGAGACAGTGAAATGCTCAAATTGAGAAACAGAATAACATGTCATTGACTTGGGTGCAAAATGTAGATATTTTCTCTAATATGTAATCTGATTTCTTTCAACTTAGTGGATAAATATAGCTGATGTTATCAATCTGGGAGCTCAACATTTACTTTATCTATTCAAGTGTCCAAGAATTCAATGAAACTTTTCCAGCAGGATTCTGGTTCTAAACATTTTAAGATCAATACACCTAGAAAATCACAAGACATATTGAAGTTGCCAAAGTGTATTGCCAAATTACACTGAATTAATACAGTCTCAATGACAAAGCTGGATAAATCCTAACATGTTCAATCTTAACACATTGTTCAAAACTGAACCCATTTCATTCTGCTTTGTACTGGTATAATACATATAATTTGTTTTAAGTATAACAGCTTTCTGTGAATATTTTCACCCTCAACATAAAGAGTTTGTATTCCATTAGTTATCTACTTTAAGTGTAAAGAAGGATTATTTATTCTTGCTTTCCTTGAACATTCTGTATGCTCATGATCTTTTAATTAGCAAATTGCTTTTTTTTTTTTTTTAGGAAACAGAAATAGTCATTAAGCATGAATTTTCACTACCATGCAAATATTATCATGCAGTTGCTATCAAAGGTATTCAAATTATCTGTGAAGTATACTTGGGAATATTGTTATAATTTTTAAACTTTATTCCCCACAACTAAGCAAGTGTCTTGAATTATCATTTTATTTCCTCCATATGGTAGAATTGATACAATTACAGATGTATACTGGAGTGGAGCTGTCACGTTATCCCCATGTTTCACCCTGTGAGGGATTTCCTGGGAACAACACTGATTTTCCTATTGCATTTCTCGTGAGACCCAGACAGTATCCACTGACTCTTTTCATTTGGTGGTTATATGATCCCTAAGATCAGAAAAGAGATTATAAAAATTGACAAGCATAGAGATAAAAACATTGACATCTTTAATGTGATCAAAAAGCAGAAAAAAGATGAAAATAGCTGTTAGTTCTTGCTGTCTTTTATATAACCTAGTTTTGACCAAATATGTTTGCATATCAATAGCAGGTTTTTATCGGTATTATTTTTTATTACAGCCCTTACTTAAATGTTCTTTCAGAAAAGGTATCAAGACTTGAATTTAAGTTCTGTCTCATTTTGTTTAGTAACTTTCATCAAACCAATATGACTCCATTTTGTCAATAGTGAACCTTGCAACATTCATGTCACAAGAAAATTGTCAGCAGCAAGCTGCATAGAGCCTGGAATAAGTTCCCACCAAGTCCTTTATCTTGTCTAAAAGTGTGAACATTTGAAGTTGCAGGTTTTGAGAGCCCTAATAAGCCTATTGAATATATTATAATTTAATATGACTCTATTTTGAAAAGTCATATGGAGATAAAATTTGTGTCATAGTTACACTAAATAAATGTTGTAAATATATTAAAATGTATGCAAATTTTGTAACTTTGATTTAAAACAGTATTATATTAATCTAGTAGCTATCCATTTCACCACAGGGGTAGCTGTGAGACAGCTTATATATCGATATATTCATTTATAACACAGCTTAGCACACAAAAGTATGCTATACATGATTTTCTAGTTCCTTTCCACTGACACATATCTTCCTTTCACTAATTTTTCATTGCTGTATATTATATTTTTGTACTATAATCTTTAAACATCACTTGTGTATATATTAGCATTACTCCTTGTCACTTTACATTTTAGATTACTTTTTAAATGAATAATAAAATATGCTTTCCTTTGCTTCCCTCTGCAATGCTCACATAACACATCCAAAGTACGTAAAGCTAGTGTGGATCATTAGGCATCAAATTTTCAAACAGATACATTTGTTCAATTTAAGCATTGGTAGCCTTTCTTGAATTACTATCTTTACATCTTGCATCATTTACCTTCCTAGAAATGTTAAAATTAGTTCTTTATTTCTCACTTCTTTGCCCAAAATGAATATGGTTAAAAAAATTATTTAGTTTTAAACCTGATAGATGATTATAATTTACCTATAGTTTTATATTTCATTTATTTGAGAGTTTTGCTTCTTTTCACATGAGCATTATCAAAAGTTCCCCTCCAAATCATGACTTCGCCTTATTTTTATGCTGAGATTCTTTGAGAGGTTTGAAAAAGAACTATAAAAACTGTTTGTAGTCAAGGAAGGATGAGGCATTTTTCAAACTGTGTATGCTAACTTTTAGTCTTTTACTTGCTGTAGTGAGACTTTAAAGAGGCTTCCACCTTTCACAGATGTACTAAGAATGGTCTGGAGGTACATGAAGAAACTGAATAAAACCTGTGCCAAAAGCAGCCTTAGATTCAAAATTAGAGAAAAGACTTTGTTATTCCTTCTATGGCTGTATTCAGTTTTTAATTTAAACAGAATGGGATGGTCTCTAACAAATGTTAGGCTAGGAGGAGGTATGGAGGAAGTAGAGATGTTGACCAACGTAAAAAGTGTAAACTATTTATTCTTCATGTGTATTAGTGATGATGGCAGCAATAAAAGATTGCATCTTAAAATGTGATAAAATAATATTTGAAATATTTGATAAATTAATGAATCAATATAAATGTGCAGTTTCACCTCCATGTGGATAAGAGAGCTCATTCATGAACCATATATGAGTGACCATGGCCTGAGAACAGAGGTTCAATTAATCACAAATGTCATTTACCAACATGGTAACAGGTCAATAAAATATTACAATAACAGAAGAAAGAAAATAATAAATCAAGACATTTTTCATTTATGTTAGTAGATACTTGTAGTGATTCTTCCTCTCCACATCACTGAAGCTGTCACTTAATCAGCCTTATTGGAGGTTCAATGTAAAAAGTGGTTCTTTTCTTTAATGTCTTCCTCTTTGAGATTATAATGTGATTACAGCATTTATTCCTTCCTTTTCCTCTTTATAAACCCTTCCATGTATAACCCTTACTCTCTTTCAAGTTCATGGCCTATATTTAAAATTGTTATCACATATGTATACACATTATATTATGTGTATATTATATATGTTTCACACATATTATATATAGTACTAAGTACATAAATACACCAGATAAGTTTGTATAATGTTACTTGTATTTATAAGTTTTCAGGGTTGAATATTTAGTATTGGATGGCCAATTGAGGTGCTCTTCTTTAGGAAAGACACTTTCTCCCTCTCCTAGAGTTCTTTAGTTGCATGAGTTACCTATAGTCCTTTGTCTGTGTTTGAGGTCTCATAGCTTTTCCTTATCCTCATAAACATATCTATTAATGTCTTCTTTGTTCAGGTCATCCTCAGACAGCCATGTTGGTGAGACTTCTTGGGTGTAGGTTCTGACATTTCTAGAAGGTACACTCTTAGGGTGAACTCTCTATTCTTTGGTTCTCACAATCTTTCCATCCCCTCTTCTGCAATGTTCTCTTAGGTACAGGAGTAGAATCAGACATATCATTTGGGACTGAGGTCTACTGCTCTACATTTTATTTGGTTGTGGTTTTATGTAATGGTCTCTCTCTATTGCAAAGAGAAGTTTTCTTAATGAGGGCTGAGATCTATGCATATCTGTGGCTCTAAGTACAAATATTTAGAATGTAGTTAGGGATTATGTTTGCTTAGCAAAGTGGTAGATATACATTCTCCTCTAAGAGCCATGATTTTACTAGCTCTGGTAAACAAGTTGTCTAGGTTTCCAGGCTAGGCATGATTTCTCTGTTTTTGAATATGTCTTAAGTTCCAATAGAGGGCTGGCTGTTGGCTACCTCCAAAATATGTTTGGCAACACTGTATGCTTAAGGTTATTGTGCTCAATTGGTTCTCATTGAAGTTCATAGGGATGAGATCTGGGTAGGACTGCTGTTGCTCGATTCCTTTGGAAGCTTGTATGCTGCATTCTGGTACTATGAAAGCTAGTCCACAGCATGAATCTTTATAGGAGCTTTCTTTCACTGTTGAGTTTATTAATGAGTTTGATTGATTTTTTTCTACAATGCATACATAAATTAGAACAACATATTGTTCCCTACAAATATGCTCAATAATTTTTGTCAATTGCAAATTGTCAAAACTTATAACTTAGCAGTTTAAGAATGGCCAAATTTATCCAATAATCAATAGTTGAATTTTTACTTATTTTTATGTGTAAAGGATTTTTTTCCTGAATGTATGTTTTTGTGCCACATGCTTGTCTGGTACCACCAAAGGGCAGAATGTCATCAATCACCTGGAACTGAAGTTACAAATAGTTGTTAGCCATAATTGGTTGCTAGAAATCAATTCTGTGTCCACTAGAAGAATTTCTGGTGCTTTGAACTACTCCACCATCTCCTTAGCCCTAATTGTTTAATTTTATTATAATTAGTAACATGGATAGAATACATTAAATACTCATCATGAGTATGAAATTCTTGCTTTGAGAATTCTGTTGAATCAGACACACTCAGTTTTTGGATAACCTTTCGAACAAGAGAAAGTAGAATCTATTGGTATTAACCTCTGAATTTAAAGTATTGAGCAATTCCAAATATTTACATAGCTTTTGCTCACATTTATACAGATAGTAGCAAAATAACTAATTTACAGATTCTTGTTTCCCAGAATTGTTTCCCGGAAGTATATTTCAAACTCTATCTTCCCTAAAGACACAGTGAAAATCATGATTTAGTCTATATGGGATTCTGATCAATTAATAGTGATTGGACAGAATAAAACAAAAAGCTAAATCCACCTGTTATTTACCAAAAATTGACAAAGACCACCATTGCAGAAACATTTTCACTGGCTAGCTGTCCATGTACACAATATTCACATTGTCTTGTGTTAAAGAAAGTTTAGATTGAAAGATAATGTAGGTAAAACATGTGAAGGTCACCTCTATTATCTTTAGAAATAATTGCCAAGAGTTCTGCATAGAAGTAGAACTGTATGAGTTGCAGATATTCCTAACTCTCTCTCTTTTTAATTTGGCAACTTTGTCCTACTTTTTTTTTAAATAAAGAATGACAAATACATGTTATTTAAGGTGTCATGTATTAATTGGTTATGAAAAATGCTCAGGGACTTGCCCTAGCCTTCACGGATACCTAGTGTAACAATCACAGGCTGTCCTAACTGCTTTCCTACAATTAAAATCTGGGTCTTTCCAGCATTTTCCATGTAGAGAGAACATGTGAGAGCTGATAGGTAGCTTGCATCGTAACAACATAAAACCATTCCTGGCAATATTTAGTCTTTAGTTCCAGAGAATTTTTAATAAAAAGCTTTAGAAAATATCAGAAGAGCATTATTTTGAAAATCATAAGTGATATCACCGGTAAACTAAGAGATGGATCTTTAAAGATGAAGAGGAACAATGGTTGTTATCATGGTTTGTGTTTAGCAATACTTGATAAATAATAAGGATACCCCACAAAGTCAAAAGAAATATAAGTTTGTATAAGATTATTAGGAAAATTATTCATTATAAAGTTCTTTTATAGGTATATCTGAATGATTATTACTACTTGGAAAAAATATTTCACCAAGGCATATTTCCATACTGTTAAATTAGAAAAGAAACAAAAATTTTAGTCGCTGAAGAGTATTTTAAAATCTTATAAAAGGATGATGCAAAGAAAAAGACCAATTTCATACATTTAAAAAATACTTTAGAGGCACTAACCAATTTAAACTCTCCATTTCTACTCACATAAGCTTTATAAAATATAAACCTCCTCTTTTACTCCTTCAGCAGGCTGCCTTTCAACTTTTACTGAACCTTCTACAATAAAGCACTCTGTGTAAGTGTGGCCATCTCCTCCAGACTTAGACCTTCCATTCTCCAAATGCTTCTGTTCTCTAAAAGTTCTTGTCCTAACTTAATTTCAATATGCTCTTTTGAAAATATTATTTTTATTAACTTTCAGAATTTCATACTATATATTTTGATTACTTTCACCCACCCCTACCCTAACTCCTCCCAAATCCACCCCATCTACCTATCTAACTTTATGTTCTCTCACAAAAAAATTAATTAATGAATTAATTACAATATGTGTCCTTTACATATTCTTCTGTGGGGGGCTTGTCCTGGAGAGTGGTTGATTTACCAGAGGCTACAGTCTTAAAGAAAGCTGGTATTCTCTCTCTCTCCCTCTCACTCTCTCTCTCCTTCTCTTTCTTTCTCTCCTCGCAACTAGAGAATACAAAGAGCTCATCAGCTTTGAAGTGGACTAGATGGACACTTCTCTCCTTTTTATGTGGACATTTTGACTGGCTTAAGCTTGTGTAGGCCTTTGGCACGCTGTCCTAAGTACTGTAATTTCACACATGCAACTGTCCCTTTATATCTAGTGCACAGTTTCCGTGAAATCATCCACCAGCTCTGGATGATGCCTGTGGGCTAAGGTGTGATGCAGAAGTACTACTTAATGATGAATACACTGTAGTTTCTTATTTTCTATACCTTGGTTAGTTGTTGGTCTCTGGGTTAATTGCCTCTATATACTCCTTTTTAAAATTATTCTTACTCCCTTTATAAATGCCATTTTCTATATCAATATTCACTCTCATTTATAAACTCTAAATCTGAGTCATTTATCCTTTGATAACACCTGATATTGAATATGTGCGCGAGAACATCAACATGGGGGAAAAGTATCATCATCTGTTTGTTACTGGTCCTGCTGTGTTTTATAGCAAAAGGCAACATGAACAAAGTAGAGTGTTGGGAAAATCATGGTTCTACACAATGCTATTTTATAAAAAGTTCATTTTTTTCATAGGTGAATATTCAATTCAAGAATACTCCTGTGTCAGAAGGAAACAATTCAATTCATCAATACTGGATTTTATTTAAATAAATATGTTTGTTTGTAGGAAGACAAGTACATCTTTTTTTTATACAGCTGCTATTTCAATTCTCAAAATTTCATAAAATTCAGTATTAGCAAATCAAATTGACCCTGATTTACTTGACTATTTGAAACCATGTGTGGAAATATTAAAAGCACAAAACCAGAAATTGTTTATGTTTATCTATTCCATTATAAAGTGTATTATAAAACACATCTAAAGAATTTTGTTGTAATATTATTAATAATGAAAACTGAATAATTTTAAAAAATAAGTGATAGAGCATAACAGCATAATCATTATTACATAATGTATAAATTTAATTTCTTACATTATTTTGATATATATGTTTTATATTCTAGTGAATATATTCTTGGATAATATCCTAAAGTACAATATATATATATATACACACATACATATTCTTATAAGCATTTCTATATGAATATTGTTAAAGAAATTACCTGTCACAAGTTTTTGTGAGTGTGTGTATGGTACATGTATGAACAAAAGTGTATGTTGTGGGGTGCATTCACCCATGTATGTCTACATGTGGAGATCAGGATTTGATGTTGGGTGTTCTGCATTTACCTCCACTTATTGTTGAGAAAGGTCTCTCATTGAACCTACAGCTTCTTAACTAAGCTAAACAAGTTAACAAGCAAATTTCTGGCATCCTTCTCTCTCTGTCCTCAAGCTCTGAGTATAGACATATGCCACCATTCCTGACATTTATTTAGGTGATGGGGATCTAAACATGGATCTTCATGTTGGTGTAGCAGACATTTTACTGGAGATATTTATCATCATCCCCTAACACAAACTTCTAAATAAGTTAACAAAATAAAACACATATTTATGTTTTCCCTGAAAGAATGGTACAGATTTGATTTCGTGCTTGTATATTAAACATGTGCTCTTTACTTCTGTGAATACCACCACTGTTTATTTACTAATCTGACTCATTCTTAAAACTGCTTCTGAGCTTGGTAGACCATAGTATTGTTGTTTATTAAAGGTCATTTTTATTAGTCCTGCTTCCAAATAATACCCATTATTTCACGAGATCAGCTTTTGAAGTATGTTATCCAGATGAAAGAAATGGAATTTGAAATTTCGTTGTGATGGCATACATCTGTAATCCCCAGTACTTAGGAGGGAGAGGGAAGAAGATCAGAAGATCAAAGTTGATTCAGCCATGTAGTGAGTTGAGGCCAGCCTAGATTTGTGATACTTTGTACTAAATCTTCCAGTGCCCTCAAGAAATTATTTTAAAAAGGAATGAAAAAATATATCTTAACTTAGGTTTGACTCTACTTGATTCAGTGGTTATCTTGTAGTCATATTTTTGAGGACATTTTAATTATATAATTTATTTAAAGTTTTTTATTACTATGGATGTGAGCTGAAGTTTGAAGTTTTCATATAAGAACAATATCATTCTTTTCAACCAGCAGAGTGAAGAGACAGTTTGTAGAACAGGAGAAAACCATCACCAACTTTGTATTTCATGGGGAATTAACACTTGTAACATATGCAAAACTGAAAGGTTTAAACAAAACAACCCACAAAGCAACCACTAAGGCAAGAAAATGAAACAGTTCCCCGAATAAGAAATACAAATTGGCCAATGAACATATAAAAAATGTTGAACTTCCTTAGACACCAGAGAAAGAAATAGTAAAAGAATGGAGTAGGTTGGCACAAAGGAGTAATTACCACGGGAATAAGCCTGCATACAAGCGCATACTAGCAGCAGTAATTGAATTGAATTGTTATAAGACAACACAAACACATTTCATTTACAGAAAGGTTTAGAAAGGGCATGGTAAGTGTTAGGGAACTATTTCTCATCTAGGAGGGAAAAGGAAGATGATCAGGGATTGGAGTCACAGATTACTAAAAGGATAAAGGAAGATGTTGCAGATTTCATGGTTCTTTAAGCATGTCAACACTTATCTATTGTAAATTTTAAATATATGCTGCTCAATCTACGCCAATTATAACCTAACAAGTTCTCATATGTTTTCTATAAATACATATTAAGATTTGACAGCTACAGTTTAGATGCTAGTCATACTACTTAATGAAAAAGGATGAAGAAAAATAATGTATATGCAAAATGGCATTATTTCTGGAGTGCAAAAGGATGGAGTCACATTTATACAAAATAAAAATTTCCAATACTAAAATCTTCATAAAACTGGAGATTGTATATCAACAGCACAAATGTAATCCATGTAATCACACATTTGCTCTTGTGCACAGCCATTTATATATTTTTTTAAAAATCTAATTAAATGTTTGTGAGTATGTTCAGAAGTTTTTTTGGTATGCTATGTCTATATAAGAAAAATTAACATAATATGACAAATATGTTAATATTATAGATACAATGTGTGACAGGGGATGTTCTAAATGCAGAAATATTTTTTCCTAGTCAGCGTCTTGTGATTCAATTTAAATATAGAATTGGTGATGATAAAGGTCTATTGTGGTAAAGATAGCACTTTCAGGAGTGGTAAGAGCAAGTCAACCAATTAGTAACCCAGTAATCACAATGAGAAGACAGAGATTTTTGATAAGAGTAGCATTAAGTTCAAATGAAACAGAAAAGCCCTGAACATATTTTAGATGGATACTACATGGACTTGCAGGAAATGAAGAGGGGAAACCAGAATTTCTAAGTCCTGATGTATGATAGTTAGATAAGATGCTCATGCAATATGTTGATGCACAAGTGTACAGCATGAAAACAAAACAATAAAAATAAGAACCATACATGCTGTTGTCCATCGTGTGTTTTGCACATCAATTATTCATAAAATTTGAATGGCATTTGCCAATACTAGCTTTAAAAACAGCAGTGCTGGAACTAACTTGTGAAATATTTTATCTAACTTCAAACAGTTTCAGTCTGACCTGAGAATGTCTATATTGTCTATTCGCATTTTGTAACTGAATCTTTTGTAACACTTCTTTTTTCTCAAAATCAAATTCTGACAGCTTCATTCTTGTTAGAACCCCAAAACAGCAATTTTTAAATTTACTACTTTTCTTTAACTTATAGATCTTACTCGAATTTCTTCTTTTAAAAACAACTTTGATAATAGAATATAGTTAATAATATTTAATGATTTTTAATTTTAATACTAACTAATGTGAAAGCCACATTGTGGAACTAAAAACAATAATAGCAATTAAAATAAAAACATACACTGACTTGTTGACTGACAGATCACACTTTAGTCCAGCTGTGAACTGATTGCATTATGCCAGTAGGTGCCAGTCTTAGCTCACAGAACCGAGACTGAAGCAGTTGCTCCACAGTAAATTCTATTAGAACTTGATTTTTTTTAAATGTAGAGTGTAAAGATATATGTCAAGGAAAAGGTCAGTAAATAAAAAATGTAAAAAGAAAACAATATAGCCTTCTAAACAATGATATAATGATGAGAAACATTAGTAATCACTACTTCCAGATATTTTGGGTTAATATAAGGTAAGTCTGTCCACTGCAAAAGGGAGCAGAGGAATGAGGAAAAGAACAAAAAAGTGGTATACATTTGCTCAACTTGTTATTGGCTTTGGGAAGTATATAATGAGGCTATATGATATACTCAAGCTAGAAGGAGTGCTAATTTCAGTCCTAACTGGAGTAAATAGAAGCTCTTGATATAGTCAATAAGGGCATGAGTTGAAGATGGTCCCTGGAAAGTAGATCTTATATCGTGGAGACAAAGTGTATCCATGTGCTCAAAAGTATCAATAAGATTTTTTTTTTTTTTTGCAAAGCTTGAGTATAGTCAACTAAAACACTACTCACTTTAAATATGATAAAATTGTTTTGTTGTAATAAATTGAATTGGGGTAAAATTGTAAAATATTTCTTTAGTAAATTATTCTGAGGCACTTGTAATAGCTAGATCATTGAGGTTTTAAGTACATGCTCCAATAGGCAAAGGTCTTTAATAACATTTTTTTTCAAGAAAAGCTAAAGTTATTTTGGACAGAACTTATATTTGGGACATAGCAAGAATGCTGATGCACAAGGGTGTTGATTTCAAGTACAAAAATATTTGTGCTATGCAAAGGAATGATTGCTCTCCTATAGTTACTTACAAGCCAGCCTTCTCCTTAGTACAAGAGGAGAGCAAAGAATTATATTGGCAAAGTATAAGGCTGCCATTTCACTTCCAGGGCACCTCAGTACTAGTATGCATCTCACAAATAATGATGGTATATACACACTGTAAGAAATGCGTGGGGTCCAGTTAAATAAAATGTCTTTATCGAAAGTCACCTGTATGCTTGCATGGCCAAAAGAAGTGTTGGCTAAACAAGAAAAAGATAACAAGTCATTTTGTACATATCAGTCTCCTGTAATTTCTCTTCTTTTTCTTTTACCATTTACATTAGAATAGAATTAAGAGGGCAAAATGCTCTTTGATTTGTAAAAGCAACAAAAAAGATAGTTAAAAAAAAAAAAACCATGAAAATCAGGTTTTTCTTTAAGGGGGACTCAAACTAACCTGGATTTTTAGGTACCTAGAAGAGATCATGTATGACCTGTTTGAAAAAAAAAAAAAAAAAAAAAAAAAAGAAAGAAAAAGAAGAAGAGAAACATGCTTTAGTTAATGTAACAAAAATGCAACAAATATCTAACAACATAAGTAAACTATCAACAAAGCACTCCTAATGTCTGGACTGGTAGCATGTTTCAATAACCGACACTCAATTTAAATTGTGTAACTCTAGGGACACCCTCAGTCCCAGAAATAGCCTACTGTTGCCTGAAATTGACAGTACATTTTGAATAAAATTTCTTAAAGTTACATTCTGTCTGTACTTTACTGAAACAGCAGTTTTTGTTGTTGTTGTTGTTTTGTTTTGTTTTGAAGTTTCCTTTGGGGAAAGTGAGTTGTTTTGGTTTTCCTTTTATACTATTTTTCTGATAATTTCATCCATGAGTAGTAAATTTACATTATTTCCATTTTACCATCTCCTCCTAACAATGTTCCTTCCAGTCTCTCTCAAATTTATGACCTCATTGTTTGTGTGTTTTTTAATCTCAGTCACGCTTATTTTGAAGCCCTGTACAAGCCCTCCACCTTTTTATAGCCCTCTGCTCTTCCAAGAGAAAATGACCTGCTCTTCTATCAATTGCTGCCTTCTCAAACCAGTCAGAGCTGTATCTCGGACCTCCATCCGTCTTGCCTCTCCATCACATGTTCATTTTTCATTACCTCTTTTTTCATTATTACTGTTTCTCTCTCCCTCTCTCTCCATTTCTTCCTCTCTCCCCCTCCAACCCCCCAACGTGTGTGTGTGTGTGTGTGTGTGTGTGTGTGTGTGTGTGTGTGTGTGTGTGTGAAATCCCTGGGTCTATTCAGTGTTTATATATATTAGGGATATCACTTGGGAATAAATAACTTACCAGAGGCTCCTGTCTGAAGAAGACTGATCCTCCCTCTCTTGGCTGCCATTCAGTTCCTATAGTTCTTCTTCTGTGGGTGGTCCTTGTGAGATTTCCCCATCCCATATCCATGTGGGCATGTTAACTGTTGTCATTTGTAGATTTTGTTTTGGCAGCATATTGTTAAGACTTCCAGGGTGCAGCTCTCTCTCATATGTAGAAGACGCTATTATTTAGCAGTAATTCTGGTGCTGTGGTTCTTATAAAATTTTCAAAAAACAAACCCTATACCTAAAGATCAAGGAATAATGTAGCAAAGAAGGGACCAGGTTCTTGGAGGGAAATCCATAATGACTGGAACAGATTTGGGTGACATAGTCAGATTTTTTTTTTCTGACCTATTGCATGGCTGTCCTTCATCCTTTTCAGCTCCAGCTGTGAGCCACTTCACTGATGTGGTCACATGTGTTTTCTGGGTGCTGACTTTCCCTGAAGGATATTGCTCTACTGAGGAGACCATTCCCAACAGTGCTATGTCTGTGATTGATTAGTTAGAGCATGCCGACAAGACTTAAGGGAAAGGGTGAGCAGAGATTTTCCACCTGAACCCACTTGAAAGCTGCTATGGTGTCTTTTCTTTGAATTTAAACACATTTTTAAAAATCTTCAATTGTCAAAGAGAAATGGAAAGAATATAAGGAGAGCATGAAAAATAATTAAAATTCTGATATATTGAGTATAAAAAAGTAAATTTAACTGTAGTTGGAAGTTTTCCTGTGTCCTGGCCGGCTGGTGGTCGGGACAAATCTTTCCCACTCGATCCCCCAAGTAAACACACAGAGGCTTATACTAATTACAAACTGCTTGGCCATTAGCTCAGGCTTATTACTGACTAGCTCTTACACTTAAATTAACCCATAATTGTTATCTAGGTTTATCCACATGACTTGGTACCTTTTCTCAGTTCTGCTTTGTCATCTTGCTTCTTCTGTGTCTGGTTGGTGACTCCTGACTCAGCTTTCCTCTTCCTAGAATTCTCTTTGTCTACTTAACCTGCCTATACTTCCTGCCTGGCTACTGGCCAATCAGCATTTTATTTATCAACTAATCAGAGCCTGTGAAAAATATTGTTTTTGATACAATCTAGGATCACAAAATTAGGTTTTGTGAATTGTTATGAGAAATTTCTGCAAGAATGACAGGACCAGGATTGCTGCTGAGTCATAGTGTCTTCTACTATGACAGGAAGCAGAACCCTTGAAACACTAACAATGTGGCCACCAAAACAAGATTTTCACAATGACAACAGTTAATATTTCCATGTATACCAGAAAATCTCACAAGAATGACAAGTATATGATGAGATATAAATATACATATACATATCAAATATATGTATTCATTTAGTATATCATTGAGAAGGGATCTCAATGACAAATTGTCTAGATCAGGTTGGCCTGTGAGCTTGTCTAAGGGGACTGTTTTGTTTACACTAATTGACATGGGAAAATCCAGCACACTGTGGGTGACACTGTTCCTGGTTTTGAGGCCCTTGACTAAAAGAGTGGAAAAAATGAGTGTGAATGAATTTGTCTCTTCTGTTTGGATATGATGTGACTAGATGCTTAACATCTCTGCTGTTTAAATTTCCTTTCTATTATGGAATTGTGAGCAAAAATAAATCTTTTTTTCCCCCTAAGTTGCTTTTTTCCAGGGTATTTTATTGCAGCAACAGAATCAAAACTAGGACATTATGTTGCTGACATTATGGCTGTGAGTATTTTTAACTTCTTCCCCATGGAATACATTCCTACTATCACTAGCCAGTGTGCACACTTCCATTGTCTGTTTCTGAGAATGCTTTCATGTGGAGCATCATCAATGATTCTACTCGTGATGCTCTCACAAACCCTACCCCACAGCTGCATCTTTATTTGTGTACTTAAATAATATTCTTTAACAGTTCCAGTGATTTTTCCATTGCTTTCTAATAAAATCCAAGCCCATGACACACAAAACAGCCATGCCCAAGTCTCAATCCTGTTGTCCAGTGCCTGGCTCTTCATATGTGTCCCTTCCTACTCATATCTCACTAGGTGCCCCATAAGGCAGAGCTCAAAGAGATAGTTAGTTACCTTAATATTTCAAACTACTTTTTCCTGTAATAGTTCTGAACCTTCTTTTTCACTACTTGAAAAATAGCCATTGAATATGTGTGAATAGACAAAAAAAGGCAGAGTACATACTGAAACCTGTGGGCATGCATACGTGCATACCTGTGTGTGTGTGTGTGTGTGTGTGTGTGTGTGTGTGTGTGTGTATATGTGTGTGTGCAGAAGGGTTACAAAACAATAACTATTCTTATCCATACTAAATGTGCCATCTCTTCTCTTTTCTATTAAATTATAATAACTAATATTTTTGTTTTATTGAAATTAATGCATCCTGTATATTTAATAGAGAAAGTATTTCATACATTTAGTAAAGAATGGTTTTATTTACTCAGGAACTTAAGTTGTGATTGTTTTATTTGGCACATAAATCCATAAAGTATATATATCAATTGCCCTTCCATGTGACTTTTTACATGTGCATACAGTATATAATGTTTGCTGAAAGTTTAACATATTTCACAAATCTACCATTTCTTTCTTATGAAAAGTTTTAAAGTCTTTTCTTTTACATTTCCACCTAATAGCTGTTGCCTAGGTTTTCTATTTCAGAATAGCATGTTCATTTCCAGATAGGCAACCAAGGAAGCAGTAAAGTGATATCATTTATAAATTTTCTTACTAGGAGTGATATAATTAAATGTTATATGTTAGAATAGAAGAACCATTTAGAGGTAGAAATAGGAGCTGAATATCAGGGGGGTGAGGATCCTTCTTTCTTTATGGACTATTCCCATGACTCCATGAACTACAATTCTCTTTGACTATTTTTTGGAGGAGGAATTCATGCAATCAAATGGGATAAAACAACATATTTTATATAATATGTATTATATATGATAATATATAACACAATATATATTCTTTGTATATGTTATACACATATTAATATATTAAATAAATATTTATTATTAGGAACACATTACTAAACATGACCTTATATAGATCCCTATTTGTTTTGATATTTTTATTATAGGCAATCATACATAATCTTTGCCTAGGCAACAAATGATGTCTCATTTGTGGTGTCACAGATTAAATGTTACCCCTAACTTATTCTGTAACAAAAACTTCACACACATTATTATGCATACATACATACATACATACATACATACATACATACATACAATAACTTCAGATACATTTTCAACAGAATTTATTTTTTCTAGAGCGTATGATTATTCATTATCCACTCACATAGACTTGGTGTTTCTACACATATAGTTCATTATGTTCCTTGAACATTTTATTTTTTCTAGCTTTAATTGTGACTTTTGTCATCATTTGAATCAGTAGTCAGCAGTTAATCTTACATTTTTTGCCATGTGTCATCTCTCTAAATTGCTATGATGCTGAGAACATTCTAATTAATATAGTAAGCTGTGAGAGGGTATGGTTAGGAATTTTGATTTTAATATCAGCTGCTAGTTACAGCTGCTTTGATTAAAAGACAGTTTGTCCACATGGGTGTAAAAATAACTTAGATCTGTCATACAAATTCGTTTTTATGATCATTCCTTGATCCCTCATTTAATTGTCTGTCAACCTAATTTAGCCTGTTGCTTAAGTTCATAAATACCCAAGTCTAATTAATATGCTCCATGGTTCTAATTATAGACATATTACATGGATCACGTAAACATTTGTTGCCACATTTCCATAAACCAACCCTTTGGTTCAATGTTACATCTCTGGGTGATATTTAATTAAAAGGATATTTGAAAATTCCTCATCTGTATTGGATTGTCAACTAGTGTTGTTCTTATTCATTTAGGCCTATTTTATGTAAATGTTTTGTTGAAATATCATGGGCACAGAATATATGTCATGTTTAGAAGATACTGTGCTATGAAATGTGTGTGTCATGATCAATGTTGATGATCATGACAATCTGAATTTTCATTGTTGATGAACTATTCAGTTTTGCAATTAAATCCATATTTTAGATTTTATTTATGTTATTATTTTTTTCTGGTACACTTTGGTATACAATGTCTGAGCCCTACTGAAGAAATGTTCACACACTAGTAGGAAGTTTCTTATAATATAGACAGAAGCTATATTAAAGATAGGACATCTTCTGGGATTTATATCTCAGTGGGAGAGTGCTTGTTTATTATAAGTAAAGTAACAGGTTCAATTCTAAGAATTGCAATAAAGAAATATGTTATAAAAATTAATCTTGAAGACAATAAGGATCCGCTTTTTTTTTTATTAAAATCATTCATTTAACTTACAGCCCAACCACCGTTTCTCTTCCTTCCTCTCCTTCCACACCCTCCCACCACCGCTGCTCCACCACTACCACCCCCACCCAATGTACTCCTACTCTGTTTTCATTCAGAAAGGGACACACCTCCCACAGGTATTAACAAAGCACAGCATATCAAGTTAAAGTAAAACTAAGCACCCCCCCCCTTGTAATAGGCTGGGCAAGGCAACCCATTATGAGGACTAGGTTCCCAAAAGCCAACCAAAGCGTTAGGGACAGCCCCTGCTCTCACTGCTAGGCATCCTACAAGTAGATCAAGCTATACAACTATCACACATATGTGAAGACAATTGGTAAAATATATTATAAGTACCATCAGAAAACAAAAACATAAAACCAAGCAAAAACACTTTCCAACTTTCTGATAGATTCAACATCTTAAAATTATAATTGAGTATTAAACAATAGAATGCTGTGTATATCGCTCTGTGTAAATAAAGTTCTGATTGGCCAGTGGCCAGGCAGGAAGTATAGGCGGGACAAGAGAGAAGAAAGAGAATTCTGGGATGGAGAAGGCTGGGGAGACACCGCCGGCCGCCGCCATGAGAAGCAACATGTAAAGACACTGGTAAGCCACAAGCCATGTGGCAAAGCATAGATAAACAGAAATGGGTTAATTTAAGATAGAAAAAGTAGATAACAAGAAGCCTGCCACAGCCACACTGTTTGTAAACAATGTAAGTTTCTGTGTGCTTTCTTGGTTGGATCTGAGCGACTGTGGGACTGGCGGGTAAGAGAGATTTGTCCTGACTGTGGGCCAGGCAGGAAAACGCTAACTACAAATGGCGTCCAACGTGTTGGCAAGAGTTTCCACCTAAAACCTGAGAAAAAAGATTCTAAAACGGAGCTAAAAATAGCTTCCTAATTGTCTCTCTCAAGTTAGCGGCAGCCTGCCGGTTTGAGCTACTGTGGCGGGTTCCTGGCGGGTGCCTCTGACCTGCAGTGTGGCGGGAATGAGGAGTCTACAAGCGGCACTTTACTCTGCTGCGTGGTGGATTTAGCCTTTGCTAGTTTAAAAAAAAAAAAAAAGTTTCTGGGCTATGCACTGCTTTGATAGAACTGCTTCTGATAGTTGATGGTACACATGGCTCCAGACCCAGAGCTGGCGGTAAACTGTACCACCGCCATGTTGGGAAGCAGAGGTGGGTGGAGCCAACAGCCACAGTGGCGTTTCAGTCTTACAAAGATGGATATTACACAGAAAATCTGTTTTATGTTATCTTTTGGATTTTTAACTGAAGAAAAAGATTTGATCGTAAAAGCTGTTGAGTTAAATAAATATGTAAATTTTAAAGGTAACTTGACTTCAAAATTTGGATATAAGGATATGTTGCTTTGGAAAAGAGTCTCTGCTTTTGTTTCCACAGAAAGCCAGAGGCTATGGATTTGTTCCAGATTAAGATATATCAGGTTTGATCAGCCAAGACCACCTGAAAGGTCTCCAGTGACACAGTGGCCCAGATGATCCGACATCCAGAATGGTTTCAAGACAACTGGCTCAGAGGTTCACCCTAATGGACTACTCCATAATCCTAAAATTTTCTTTGTGTCCCTATAAGATACAGCGCCCCCCTCCAGCAGGAAGTAGTAAGAAAAACTACACCCACATTCCCAAAATTATCAAGCTGGCTTTGGAGATGAAATTGGCTCACTCCTTCTCTAAACCCAGACATATTGCTAAAAGAAAAGGTTAAGAGATTCTTGTGTCCCAAATCAGAAGAGCCCTCTGGTGTGGGACAGAGAAAAACCAATATTTTTCTTTAAAGTAGATTGATTATAAACACAATCTCTTTCTAAAGAAGAAAAGGGTATATGATATAGATATTATAGGATAAAAGGGTAGTTTAAGGAACTTACTTCTAAAGACCAACAACTTGTTTAAAATGTTTTACATTCGTATAGACTTTAGTCTATTGATACAAACTTAAAGTTAATTTTGTTATACTGTGTGCATATTTCTACTCATGTTTAAGGTATTATGTTTGTATAGCTCATTTTAAATTGTAATGGATAATTAAAAATAGATAAATAATTAGTCATCTAGGATAATCATACTTATAGCCATGTTAGTTAAGTCTTCTAGGTATACAAGAGATATTTCAGATAGATAGGTAATCTTCAAATACTTCAAAGACCTACAGAATATGGCATTTCAACTTTTAAAATTTAGACTTTCAGGACAGTGAGACATGTCTGCTCCTGGCAGCACCGTTTTACTTCAGAGAGGAGGATGGGCATTGAAGACACTTCATATAAAATTTGTCTTCACCTTGACAAAAATAGCCATTTGGGCAAGAAACTGTTCTTGCCTGGACTGCTTGATCAACTGGACGTACAGGACCCATAGAAAGGTGACCACTGAACTTTGCTTGACAAAATGGTCCTTCAGGTTCCTGCTTCACAGAGGAAACTGCCAGAGGAAACTACAGGACACTGAGAAAAGTGACCAAGAGACTCTAGCCCTGTGGGCTGAAGACAAATGCCCCAACTCTACAAAGGAACATTAGGTGACTGTCCAGGCTGCCAGCTGTCTCTGTCTACTCTTATAAGGCTCCTGAAAAATGCTTACATCCTTCTCCCAGTTCTCAGGTAATATTATATCCTTCTGAGGTCTTTGATATGGTTGAAGACTAGATAGTTATAATTTCCTCAGTTATGATACAAGATAAGTTAGATATAAAACTTTAGACTCACAAATATAAGATAGATAGGATATCTTCTTTAATATTGTAACTGTAATTCTTGCTTGATAATTGTTTTGTTATATGTAATTGTACTATGTAAAAGTTAAAACCTTCCTTAAAAAAAAAAAAAAAAAAGAAAAGGGGAAGTGCTGTGTATATCACTCTGTGTAAATAAAGTTCTGATTGGCCAGTGGCCAGGCAGGAAGTATAGGCGGGACAAGAGAGAAGAAAGAGAATTCTGGGATGGAGAAGGCTGGGGAGACACCGCCGGCCGCCGCCATGAGAAGCAACATGTAAAGACACTGGTAAGCCACAAGCCATGTGGCAAAGTATAGATAAACAGATATGGGTTAATTTAAGATAGAAAAAGTAGATAACAAGAAGCCTGCCACAGCCACACTGTTTGTAAACAATGTAAGTTTCTGTGTGCTTTCTTGGTTGGATCTGAGCGACTGTGGGACTGGCGGGTAAGAGAGATTTGTCCTGACTGTGGGCCAGGCAGGAAAACTCTAACTACAATAGAATATTTCACCTAGAATGCAAATGAAACCTGTTTTATTAAACAAACAGTAGAAATTTAAATACTTGGAAATCAGATAGTTGTTTTCATGTGATGCTGGATATCAAACTCAAGGCCTCATTCAGCTGCATTCCCAGCTCTGAATGTTATGACTAGCATTTTAACAAGTCTAGATTGTGTAAGAGTCAGCATTTACTTACCAAGCCAGGGTAACTTGATTATTGTCAGAGGGAATGTCAATCAGGCCTGGTCAGAGGGGTCACAGCAAGACTGAGGCTGAAACAAGTTTATTGCAAGCATTCAGACTTTTTACACCCTTATCAGAAACAGAATACAATGGCGGTTGCCAGGAAGAATACAAATGTAGTTGCCAGGATACAATGAGGTTTGCAAGCTATACAGATTCCATAAGATTAATGTCTAAGACTAATTGTTCTTCCAAGCTTCTATGTGCTTCACTGACTTCTAGAGAACACAGAGATACACAGGTGGCCTGAATGCTTCACTGCCTGAAGAAGTGCCTCAGTTTCTCAGGAACTGAAAGATACCCAGTGTTCCATGAGGCAAGGAAACTAACCTGAAAAAAACTATAACACATACCTCTCAAGGCAACTAGACCAGGTGAACACTGTAATTCCCCCTGCATGAGTGCATTAAAAATGCCACACATTTTATATTCAACCAGTTTCCCTCAAGGCAATATATAACGTTCAATGTAAAACTTAAATCATTTTAAAAACTTTTTAAAATTTAATTTATTCACCTATTTCACATCCTAACCAGTTTCCCCTTGCTTCTTTCCTCCCATTTTCCCCCAACCTTGACTCTGCCTCCCTCCATCCCATAATCCACTCCTCTTCTGTTTCTGTTCAGAAGGGGGCAGGCCTCCTATGGGTATGTGTTATATCAAGTTGAGGTTAAGCACATCTCCATGTATTAAAGCCGGTCAAGGCAATTCACTATGAGGAATAGATCCACAAGAGCCAGCCAAAGTGTTAGGGACAGCCCCTGCTCCCACTGTTAGGAGACCCACAAATGGACCAAGCTACCCAAATGTCACATATCTGTAGAAGGCTTAGGTCAGTTCCATGCAGACCAGCTGCTTATTGGTTTCAGCCTCTGTGAGTTCCTATGAGCCAAATTACTTCTTTCTGTGGGTTTTCTTGTGGTCTCCTTGACCCCCCTGGTCCTACAATCCTTCTTTCCTCTCTTCAGCGGCATTCCCAGAGTTCAACCTAATGTTTGGCTGTTGGTCTGTGCATTTGTTTCCATCAGTTGCTGGATGGAAGTAAAGCCCAAATCTTATGTGCAATAAATTGATTTGAGGTACTACCATGATGAATAATAACAAACTATTTTATTACATAATATACAGCCAACATATCAAAAAGTCACATCAGAAAAATTAGAGTATATATAGTATCTAGTCATTCTTAAGAGGTGATTGTACTGCATACAATACAGGATTAAATAAGAATCTTCATATGAATTGTAGTTATATATTTAACAATAGTAATTAAATATAAAAGGACATGAATATGAAATGCAGAGGAATGAGTTGTGTTAGATGGGGAAAAAAGGGGTGAATGATATAATTATGTTTTAATTAAAACATAAATTATACAGTCTTTTCCATTCTTATTTATTAGACATATTTGTTTCTATTTTATTAAACATTTTGCAAGTCTTAAAAATGCTTCTTTTCAGTGGCTGATGTTTTGAGTATTGTGTTATTCAGATTATTATTTATAGGTTTAACAATTATCTATTAACAACAGAAAAGGCTCCATGTGCTTATAATTGTCCTCTCATCTGTGGTTTTGCTTCTGGTTTTAGCTTTTACTCAGTTAGTCAAAGCAAGATTTGAATGTATTAAACGTAAAATGACAAAAACAATTCAGAACTTTAGACTGTAAAGCATTCTAAGAAGTATAACAATTTCTGTGCTATGCTCTTCTTTCTATTCTAGAACATAAAATTTCTCTTTGTCTTGTGGATACATCATCTGCCTATTGGTCAGTATCTATCTCATTTTTCAGATCAATTCTTATTGCATCATGGTGCTTTACTGCTTTTCACATCATTTTATCACTTTGGCATTTTAGCACCTTACATCATCTTAAAGAGAAGAGCACTGTTGTGATATCAGTGGGTAAATAGATAAAAACATGCAGCATTTGTACCCAGTTAAGTTTTACTCAGTAATAACAATGAATTCATGGTTTTCTAAAAAAAAAAAAAAATGGGTAGAATTGGAAGGTTTCATGTTAACTGAAATAAGCCAGTCTTACACCCACATGTTGTGGAATATTAGTTTAAGATGTCTTACATTTGTTTATGCTGTGGAATATCTGTTTAATGATGCAAACATGTGTTGTAGCCTTTTATGTTGCATTTGTTTAACTCTGTAAAGCTGTGTTACTTTACCTGCCTAAATCACCTGATTGGTCTAATAAAGAAGTGAATGACCAACAGCTAGGCAGGAGAGAGAAAAAGGCAGGGCTGTTGGGCAGAGTGAATAATCAGGAGGAGAAATCTTGAGAAGGAAAAAGGTGGAGAGGTGGAGGGCAAGAAAAGGAGGAGGGAAGGACCGAGGGACCAGCCGCACAGCTACACAGCCACACAGCAAGGCACAGAGTAAAAAGTAAAGAAAGGTATATAGAAAGGTAAAAGCCTGGAGGCAAAAGGTAGACAGGATATTTTAAGAAAAGCTGTCAAGAAACAAGCCAAGCTAAGGCTAGGTATTCTAAAGTAATAATATGTCTCCCTGTATTTATTTAGGAGCTGCAGGACAGGATCCCAAAGAGGAAAAGAGTACATAAAACAACAACACCCACATATTTTTTGTTTTTCTGATATATGGTCACTGTGGTGTTGGTGGGAAGGACATAAAAGTATCATGAGCACTACTAGACTATGAGATGGGAAGGGGAAAGATACCTAAGCATGAATAATAGATGAGGTAAATGTGAACAATATATAACATATACATTGATAGAAATGCCATAATATAAGAACTCTTTACAATAATGTGTGTTAAAATGACTAAAATAAATATATGAATAATAAACAAAGACAACAATTGAAAAAAGAGTGGGAAATACAGTAAGGTATTTTGTGATAAAGTGTATCAAATAACTTTTTTGCTTTGTTTTTTGAGACAAGGCTTCTCTGCTTAGCTTTGGCTTTCCGGAAACTCTTTCTGTAGACTAGGCTGGTATTGAACTCATAGAGACCTGCCTGCCTCTGCCTTAAAGTCATAGGCCACCTCTTCCTGGCTGTCTTTTATTAAACAATTTTGTTATGATTGTTTATGAATTATTAGCTTCTGTTGTTAACATCTGTTGTGATTGGTTTTTTTTCTCTCCTTTTTATTTATTATATTTGTGTTTTAATTTTGCACATCAGCCATGGGTTCCCCTGTCCTCTCCCCTCCCACCCCTGTCCCCACCTTTCCTCCAGCCCCTCCCCTCCATTCCTGTCTCCTCCAGAGGGCTTAGGGGAGCAAAAGATCCCAGCTGGATCAAGAACAGAAAGGGAGAACAAGGAATAACAGACCATGATAAATGAAGACCACATGAGAACAGGAAGAAGCAAAGTGCTAGAGAAGTCCCCAGAAATCCACAATGATACATCCTCTGTAGACTGATGGCAATGGTCGAGAGAAAGCCTGATCTGACCTAGTCTGGTGATCAGATGGCCAAACACCCTAACGGTCATGCTGGAACTCTCATCCAATAAATGATGGAAGTGGATGCAGGGATCCTCAGCCAGGCCCCAGGTGGAGCACCAGGAGTTCAATTGCTAAGAAAGAGTGTGAATTGTTGAGATCAAGATTGGAAAAGCACAGGGACAAATAGCCAAACTAATGGAAACGCACAATTTATGAACCAAAAGCTGTGGAGCCCCCAACTGGAGCAGGCCCTCTGGATAAGTGAGACAATTGAATAACTTTAACTGTTTGGGAGGCACCCAGGCAGTGGGACATGGACCTGTCCTTAGTGCATGAGCTGGCTGTTTGGAACCTTGGGCTTACACAGGGATACTTTGCTCAGCCTGGAAGGAGGGAACTTGGCCTGCCTGTACTAAATCCACCAGGTTGAATTGAATCCCCAGGGGAGTCTTGGCCCTGTTGTGATTATTTTAAAAAATTTAGTGTATAATATTTTTATGTAGAAAATAACATAGCACATATAGGCTTCAGAATTATATATTGTTTCAAACATTACTGAGAGACTGAAAATTCCCCACCAGATATTAAAATTGTAAAGGATATGTTTTCAATTGTCATGATACTCCACTCTCTATTACAAATAATGTTGGTATTTCTTTAAAGTGTAATGTATACTTCAGATAGCTAATCTGGTTGGTTCCCTGTAGTAAACTTGATATAACAATGGGGTAGTTGATTAGAAAATTAATGATATGATTTAGAAAGGTGATATGAGAAAAATGTCATCAATAACCCACCTTTGATCTGAGCTAAAGAATATAGTCATTTAGCTCAGGTCCTCTCTGAACACAAGTTCCTGGAGAGAAATGAGTATAGCCCTGTGGACTACCACAAAAGTCACTCTGGCCTTATTGTAACTTCATTGTCCTCACAAGGCTGTGTGCTTTTCTCTCTCTCTCGTGTTCTATATAAGCTTGTAATGTATACAGTGCCTTGGAAATAGAACAGAACTGTTTGATGTAGCTTCACTGAAAGACTGACCACAATAAAATCAGATGTAGTATGTATTTATTATTACCCAGCCAATTACACAAATAAATTCTCAATTACATTCCATTTTTCACTATAAGATAATAATTTATTCATTCATTTTATTTTCTTTTTTATTTGAGGACAATAAACATAAAATACTAATTTTAACAAGACAACTCCAATTTGACATTTGTATGTTTCCCACAAATATGTGTAACTGATTATCCTTAATATTGTAGAGTTGTTGACAAATAACAAAACACCCTGTAGACAACCATTTTTAAGTATAAATTTAAGTGAATATTTTTTGTTTTCTGATTGTTTCTTTGTAATTTTGAGACAGAATATTTCTGTAACTACTGCTCTTCAAGTTCTGATTCTCTGGCCCCTGCTCCCAACCCCTTTGAGATTACACATATAATACTTACTTCCTTCAGGATAACTTCCTTTGGGGAAATCATCTGTGGTTCTTAAGAAATATGTTGCTGAAAATCTCAAGCACAGGATGCAAAGCTCAATTCCCCTTTGCTGCTCTCTGCTCCTTCTCACTCACAGATAGTAAAAGTGGAGAAACTTATGCCTGACTAAAGCATGAACCCTCCAGCTCTTGTCTCTTGGAGGAAACACTGTATATCATGGGTGGGTAAAAATTCTTTTTCAATTTTGACTATAATGTATTATCATATATTAATCTACATACGAGACAACTGTAGTTATTATGCATTCCACCTTCCTTATCTTCCCTAGAGTATACATTTATTTATGATTTTCTTTTTGTGTATGTTTTATCTATGAAAATGACTCATGGAAAACAGAAAGCTTTGTTTTTTCACTGCATATTTCTTTTTCTCAGTGGCATCTCATTCTTATGTCCCTGTATTATATATGGAATATAATCCTTCATATCTCTTGAATTACCTTTTTTTATTATGAGATATTTATTTATTTATTTATTTATTTATTTATTTATTTATTCATTCATTCATTCATTCATTTATCTGCATTCTGGCTGCAGTTTTCCTTCTTTCCTCTACTCCCAGTCTTTCCCTTCCATCTCCCCTCTGTTCCAAGCCTTGAATCCCGTCCTCTTCTATTTCTATTCTAGAAAGGGCAGGTCTCCTATGTCAACAAAACATGGCATATCAATTTGCCATAATACTAAGTACCTCCCCATATATTAAGGCTGGTCATTGTGACCCAGTATGAAGAGTAGAGTCCCAAAGGCCAGGAAAAGAGCTGGAGACAGCTCCTGTTCCTACTGTTAGGATTCCCATAGGAGAACCAAGCTACATTACTACAGCATATATGTTGAGTGTCTTGGTAAATCCCATGCAGGCTCCCTGACTGCTGGGTCAGTCTCTATAGCCCCTATGATACCAGGATAGTTGAATCTGTGGTTTTTCTTGTGGTGCCCTTCACTCTTCTGGCTCCTACAACGCTTTCTCTCCTGACACGTTCTTAGGCTAGACCAATCAAACATCTGTTGGCCACTCCTTCAATGTCTAGGCCACTCTTATCCCAGCATGTCCCATAGGAAGGACAGATTGTATGTCAAAGATTATGTGACTGTGTTGGTATCCATTTTAATGTAATTTAGAAACTACATGAATTTATGTTATTTTTTAAAGAAAGCCTCAGACTTCACACTGTTCATTTGTTCTGCTGTTGATTCTGGGCTAGAGGAAGAATGAATTCTTGAAAAACAATTATTGACAGACTTCTCTTGGTTTAACTTTAAGCATTTGGCATCTCTGTTGATTAGTTTTAATTCTCAGTTGACTGGATAAGTTATATGCAACTAAGAGATAAAGTTTTATTTCTCAGTGCATCTTTGCCTTACTAATCTTTTATAAAGAGATTGGTTTAGACATCAAAGGGCCAACAAGAGACCTCTTTGTTTAACTGATGTTAGCAGAAAACATACTTTTGGTTGAGGGCTTTCATAGAACAAAAGGTAGAAGAGAAATCTCCCCTCTTTCTCAATTTCTTTAGTAGGAACATCTCCACTCCAGGTTTTTTCAGCATGGACTCTAGAACATATACTTAAAAATTCCCATGGCTTCAGGCCTTGTTCCTTGGACTGAAAATCACATTCTTATCTTCTCTAATTCTGTGGCCATTGTCCTTAGGTTGAGCTTGATTAATGACTGCTGATTCTCTATCATGAAAGGGAATCATTGGGGAAATTCCCAGAATCTATAATCATGTGAGCCAATATGCCTAATACACACCCATAATGGATAACTATGTGGCATATGTGTGAACAAAAAGAGAAAGAAGACACATATGCAAAACAGAGATTAATAAAGCTATCCTATATGTACACATGTATATATACACAGAGCTGTTAAAACATTGTGTATGTCTGTGAGGCTATTTCTTGAATAAATTGGTTTTTGAATTGTGTGTGTGTGTGTGTGTGTGTGTGTGTGTGTGTGTGTGTGTGTGACATCTGAACCGAACTTGTTATCTTTGGTCTTTCTGGAAAATGTCAAGCGAACATATCTTACTGAGCTTTGAATTGTTGCCATAATAATGAGTGATGCTGAGAATGTTTTTATATATGTAACACTATTTGCAAATCATCTTTTGAGCAAATGTCTTCAGTCTGCAGCCATTTTTAATGAAGTTGTATTATTATTATTATTTGCTATTATGATGTTAATTTAATATGTAAATGAATAGCTCATCAAATTATTGAGTTTTTTGCTTTGTATTACACTTTTAGAATTTTAATATTTTCATGTTTATTTAATTAAATTTTTAAAATATCATTATTTGTAATAGTAAACTTTTGTTTTTCCTAGACATATTTACATGAATAAAATTTCTGATTTGATGTTTCTATGAGAAAACGTATTTTTGTCACTGAATATATTAATTCATTGCTTGTGTTATGTCAGTTAAACAATAAGTTGAGGCAAATTTTATGGACATTTTCTATTAATTTGTAATAATAGTATATTAATATACTTAATATTGATTGATCGGATTATGCCTCTTCATATTTTCATTGTTCTTCATATTTCTTCAGTAGTAATAGGGTATCATAATTTTGACCTCTTTGTCAAGGAGGGTACCTTGTTGTTGGTATTAATTTACCACATATCCTTCAGAAATATCCAAGATTAGGGAAAATGCATTTGTATAATGAGACATTGTTAGAGAGTTTAATGGTGCTTATTAGTGTTCTAGGAATATGCACTGCACAGACTTTCCATAGTTATAAACTTAAATCCAGTGATCTCCTGATTAGCATCCAACCAGCAAAATTTAGCAAGATATGTGGCCTTCCAATGGTATGTGGTAATTAACTTAATTCAAATTTCCTAATTACTGTAAAATATATTTCATTAGCTAACCTAAAAACATGCAAATTTGTTTTGTTTCCATGCTTAAGAAAATGAAACATTGACACAGAACTTACTTCCTGTAAAAAAAGGGGGGTTTTAAAAATAAATGCTAATTAGATGAATGCAATAACAAAATAATGTTACTGTATAGATTGTGTTGGTCATCAGAGACATGCATCCATGGGGACATATTGAAAAAATAATTATATGACCTTAACTTTAATATCTCTGAGTGGATAATAGTGATTGTCGAAGTGTTAAGTTAAAGTTTCATCAATAACTATATTTCCTTATTCAACAAACATTGCAGGATCAGGGACATTTTGTTGTAATCATAAATATACTTGCTTCTGTAATTAGAAACCCAAGGCTTAAAACATTTACAAGTACTGAATAATAAGTCTTAAAAAAGAAAAACAGTAAGAGAGAGAGTTCTAAATTTAGTAACAAAGACTAACATATATGAAAATATTTAATACTAAGAAAATATCTTCCTTGGAAAATCCACAATTCAGCAATAGTGAACAAGTTATTAAACTGAGATAGTGATATCAGACCATCTAAAGGCTATCTAAACCCGCCTGCAAAGTTCCATTTAACCAGGGAACGCCTACATGGTTCCATTCCTGAAAAAGGGAGTAGCTAGTCCGGTCTTAGTTCCCTATTTTAGCCACCAGACCAGCAAAAACCTCTGTGAGTGAGGCCATCCCACTCCTCCCTGAGTGCCAACTCCCCACCATCTTGGCTACTGCCTTCGGCTGCTGCCAGCCAAGGTCGCCAGCAGGCCCTGCTTTGGAGCTATACCAATGCCTCCTGCTGGCTACTGTACTCCCCAAAACCACAGAAAGGTAAGCTTATTTCAAGTAAAAGTACTTGATAATTTTACACCTTAAAACTGACTAACAAATTTTGAGTAATTCTTATAATATGGCTGATACTACCTCACAAGAATTTGAATATCTTTTTGCCTGTATGATGAATGACATTTTCCTGGAAATATACGACCTCCCTAAGGCATATCTGGCCTGTACCATTTTGACATTCATTGTAATAATTCAAACAGTGTTCAAACACTGGCTTGATAATAAGAACAAAGATGAGTCATTATTGGGACTGATACAGGCTTTAAAAGATAGCAATGAAGGCTTACAGAAAAAGAATCTCTTTCTGGAATCTGCTAACCAGGATTTACAGGCTTTAAAAATAGCAATGAAGGCTTACAGAAAAAGATTCTTTCTCTGGAATCTGCTGACCAAGACTTACATAAAAATATTCTCTTTCTGGAATCTGCTAAGCAGAATTTACAAAACAAGCTTGTACCTAAAATTGCTTTTATCGATAATAAATGTGAGTATTTAATGGAAGGAGCACTAACTCTCCAGAGTGAAGTTGTAGCTACTCAGACACTATATGAGGAAGAAAAAATTATCATTAATTGATAAGATAAGGTCCATGGATTCATGTGTTTCAGAAGAACATAAAAACTTCCATGATTCCATGAGAAATCTGGAATCCCTTACAAGAGAGGAGGTTTACTCCCTGGAACAGACGCTAGGTGCTCGTTTACAAGCCCTGGAGGAAACTCTCAATAAACATGACAAGGGACCTAATAAGAAGAAGGGCAAGACCATACAGGTTGTAACATCTCCAAATGGCTCTCATACAAATGGCTTATCCTGTTATCATCCATGAGAAGCCAGCAGATGACACACACTCCGAGCCATATACGACATATACATTACAACCAATTTCAACAAAGGACTTTAAAAATATAAAGGAAGCAGTAGTTACATATGGGATATACTCCACATACATAAAACAGATGTTAAATTTGTGGTCTACCTCACATAGAATCATTCCAGATGACTGGCATCAGTTAATTTCAGCTGTTCTAGAATATAGCCAGCAATTACAGTGGAAAAACTGGTTGAGGGAAGAGGCAAGAAATTTAGAACAACAAGGTAAACTTAGAGGTTTTGTGATCTTCCAAGATCAAATACTTGGTGAGGGATCTTTCACTGACAGAAATGTCCAAGTCATTTGTGATGAGCATACAATATCCCTATGCCATACAGCAATTCTAAATGCTTGGGGAAAAATTCCAGAAACTGGAAAAGCAACTGAGATACACAAAGATATTTCAGGGACCACACAAACCCTTCACTGATTTTTTTACAAAAGCTGAACACAGCTATAACAAAAGCTGTGTCAGATAAAGAATTAAGAAAATTATTAACTGAGACCTTGGCATTCGACATGCTAATGCAGAATGCAAAAGAATACTTACACCATTAAAGATCAGATCATCTCCTTTGGAAGAATGGATTCAGTATACTAATGGTGTTGAGTCTCTTAACTACAGTAATGAGGCTTGGATAGGAGAGACAAATCCCAGAGGTGAAAGAAGGCCCCGTGGTACCAAATGTTTTAAATGTGGTACACCAGGTCATATAAGTAAAAACTCTACATAGGGTAATCCTAGAAGTAATACTCCTTCTAGGAATAGCCTAAACAGAAGACCCCAACCACCTCCTGGATTATGTAGAAGATGTGGCAAAGGCCGACATTGGACCAGTGTGTGCAGATCAAAAATAGCTATACAAGGCAACCCTTTACTGGCGGGAAACACATCAGGGGGCCTCTTGGAGGCCCTCAAATCAAATGTGGTAAGAACATTCCCAGCCACTGTGGAAGACATTCCTCTCCAGGACAAATGAATAAACCAATGCCTAATGTAAAAACCTATACTGCAATGGATGATAGAACAACTCTGATAGATGAATCACAGTTTACAAAGAACACAATAAAACAAATATTTTGGCAGACTTCCATAAATGAACAAAGATCAAACCTAGAATTCGAATTAATGGCTTGGTTCTGGAGGGCCTGGTAGACACAGGTGCGGATGTGACTGTAATCACACGAAAATCATGGCATCCAAATTGGCTTCTCATGAAGTAGATGTCCAACTTTTAGGAATTGGCACCCTATCTCAGATAAAACAGAGTTCGAGATGGGTTGAATGCATAGGGCCAGAAGGACAGAGAGGAAGGCTGAAGCCATATGTAGCAAATGTAGGAGTAAATCTATGGGGCTGAGATCTGTTACATCAGTGGAATACCCAGATTAAAATTCTTACACTCTCAGAAAAGGAATACAGGCCAATGCATGTTTCTAGGAATAATATTATAACATGCTACAAAAAAACAGTTACCAACCATTCAGGCTGTACACAAACAGAGCACAACTGCTGTTGAACTCTCAGAAGTACCAACTGCCTTACCTTTAAAATGGCTAACTAATAAACCTGTCTGGGTTGGACAGTGGCCTTTGACAAAAGAGAAGCTACAAGCTTTAGAACAACTGGTTCAAGAGCAGTTAAATGCTCAACACATTGAAGAATGTACCAGCTCTTAGAATTCTCCTGCATTTGTTATTTTAAAAAAGTCTGGTAATTGGAGAATGATGACAGATATGAGAGCTATTAATAAAGTAATTCAGCCAATGGGCTCCCTACAGACTGGGATGCCCTTTCCCTCTCTGCTACCCAAAGAATGGCCTATAATAGTTATTGACTTAAAAGAGTGTTTCTTTACCATACCCTTACAAGAAAATGATAGAGAAAAATTTGCCTTCACAGTTCCTAATCATAACAATTCTCAGCCAGTCAAGAGATATCAATGGAAGGTCCTCCCACAGGGAATGTTAAACAGCCCTACCTTATGCCAAGACTTTGTGTGAAACCCATTGGAGATAATTCGTGTAAAGTCTCCACAAACCATAATTTATCACTATATGGATGATATCCTATTAGCTGATCCAAAGTTAGACACATTAGAAAGCATGTTTGAAGAAGTAAAAAAAGTTTTTGCCTCACTGGGGACTGCAAATTGCTCTTGAAAAAAATACAAAGAGGAGATTCTATTAATTACTTAGGATGTAAGATGGAGCTACAAAAAATTAGACCCTAAAAGGTACAAGTTAGGAGAGATGGATTGAAGACGCTTAATGATTTTCAAAAGTTGTTAGGAAGCATTTCCAACTTATTGGGTATCATGGGAATGCCCAAAGATGGACTACAAAATTTGGCTAATGCTCTAGAAGAGGACAAAGAATTAAATAGTCCAAGAGAATTGTCAGCTGAAGCTGAGAAGGAATTGGCTCTAATAGAAAAGACAATTCGAGAAGCACATGTGGATCGTGTGGATCCAGAACTTAAATGCATTCTTGTCATATTCCTCTCCAGACATTCCCCCACAGGTATTTTTATGCAGAGGGAAGATATTATATTGGAATGGATATTCCTACCATGTAAACCAAATAAGAAATTAAAGACTTATATGGAAAATATCTCTGATTTGATTCAAAAAGGCAAATTAAGACTTTGCCAGTTGACAGGAATGGACCCGGCAGAAATTGTAGTACCTTTAACTAATGAGGAAATTTCATCACTATGGAAAGATAATGAATACTGGCAGAGAGCCTGCAGTAACTTTTTGGGAGAGATTAACATATCAGAAGAGCCCTCTGATGTGAGACAGAAGGAAACCAATTATAAGGGATCATTGTCTTCAAGATTCTAATTCTCTCCATGCTTACTCTTGATTTCTTGGAATCCTTTCTTACATGTTATGTCATCTTTAAATCCAAACCTTCCATTCTGATAAAAAATAAGTTTTTCAAATAGCAATCTCTGAAGTCTCCAGAAGGAAGATGGGGCCCCAATAACAACAACAACTCTACCCAGTCCAGAATGATGTCATGGTAATCATCATCATATTACACTTCTTGCCAAAATTTCAGACAATCTTACCCATTACTCTGACAGTTGCTGAAGAATCTATAGTTAGTCTAACTGAGATTTAACTATCTGAGCTTTCTCACCATACCCAACAGAGATACCATCGCCCCCTAAACAGTAGGAAGCAATTCTAAGAAAACGACGCCCCTTCTCCCTAAGGTTTCATATTTCTCAGGGTTATGGATGATGGTTTTAGGGTTGGGGGTGGAGGAAACAAACTCAGTACTCTCCTTAATGAAAGAAAATATATCTAAAAAAGTGGGGGGAAGAAGAAATGGAATGGATAGGTATAAGGTATTATAGTAGACTATCATATACATTAGTAAAGAAATTTAGTAAAATAGCAGCCTTAGAGAATTTGCACTGTAATTTACACTATTATGAATTCTTATATGTTGGTACAAATATAAACTTTTTATATTCCAGGAGACTCTAGCCCTGTGGGCTAAAGACAAATGCCCCAACTTTACAAAGGAATATTAGGTGACTGTCCAGGCTGCCAGCTGTCTCTGTCTACTCTTGCAAGACTCCTGAAAGTTGCTTGTGTCCTCCTATTTCTCAGGTATTATTATATTCCTTCTCAGGTCTTTGATGAGGTTGAAGACTAGCATTTATAGTTACAACTTAGTATATATACATATATAATATCTTAGATAGAATATATTAAGTATTAGACTCAGATTCTTTAGGACAGGACACCTTTTGTAGTGATCTTTGTAACATGCCACCTACCCACACTCTAGACTTCCCTGGATTTTAGTATGTGTTTTTTGCTTGATATTGTTTGCATTATTGTAATTACAACTTATCTAGGTCATTATCCCTCATTACTCCTGGACAATATTTGATAACCATTTCTTTGTATATAGTCTTGTATTAGGTTAGAACTTTCTTATTTAGACAAAAGGGGGAGATGTAGTGTGTAGCCATCCCAGCCTTGGCCTGGAAGTTCCAACTCCCATTGAGGTTTCCGTAATGGACATGCCCACAAGGAGTGGCTGTGGGAGGAACTGAAGACACAGGATCGAGAGGAGAGGCTTCTCTTGGTTCTGGGACCCTAGATGCTGGAGGTAGACCAAGCAGAGTTCTCCAGAGAACACCACCGGACTGCGCCATACCTTTCCCAGACCCTACAACCTATCCCTTCATTTGTAAGTTACCCCACGAAATAAACCTCCCTTTTAACTACATGGAGTGCCCTTAATAATTTCACCAATAAGGTGGTGATGTTGTATGCCTTTAATCCCAGCACTTGGGAGGCAGAGGGAGGCAGAGGCAGGAGGATCTCTGTGAGTTCGAGGCCAGCCTGGTCTACAAAGCAAGATTCAGGACAGTCAGGAAACCCTGTTTCAAAAAAACCAAATATAAATAAATAGATAGATAGATAAATAAATAAATAAATAAATAAATAAATAAATGCACACAAAAGAAAAGTAAGGAGTATTGGACATGGTTCTGAAGAGAAAAAGTAAGAATGGGGGTTTGGACCTAAAGCGCCTCTCAAATTGGACAGCTCTTTTTTTTCTGAGAGGCTCTATCTAAAATTTTATGATCAAGAGGGATTGAAGAAGATATCAAATAACAGCTTTTGAAGCAACCTATGGACTTACATGCGCATATTTGCACACATAAGCATCCATACACTTATGCATACAAATGTACATATAGGAAGACACTGCTGTCATAATGGCTAAGTGTAACTCACCAGCAACACATACTTACCTTATGCCATTCATTATAAAAATATCCACTGGATATCACAGAGCTAGCCACATGCAAAAACTTGGTGGCTCATTCAACTTTAAAAAGTAAAAAAGAACATAAATTTTGAGAAAGAAATACTTTAATGGGTCCTCAGGAAAACTAGAAGGAAGTAATTGAGGTATGTACAGTCAAAAAGCATCTTAATGATATGTACACTTACACACACACACACACACACACACACACACACACACAATTTTCAATGACTAAATAAAAATATATTAACCCCCTTTCCAAAATATTTCAAATGAGTGCTTGTGTAAATAAATGAAGAATTTGCTATTTGCATCATGAAAAAATAGTATATATTTGAACTAGACACTCTTCATTACCATTGATAGAAGGAAATGTTTCGTTTCATAAAGATAGAGAAAATTAGATCAATTTGTGATCTATTGATATAGAAATAAAATTTGATTACTTATTGTTAAATATTTATAGGTATGACTTGGTGAGTTAGAATACATGATCTGTTGGGTGGTGGGTGCACTCTCCCCAAAATGATCTATTAAATCATTTTTATAAGGCAAGCATGTTTTGTTTCATACTCATAGACCAAACCATTAAGATGAGTGCATAACCAATTGAGAAATAAATAAAACATACATCAGAACAATGTGCTGTATCAGCTAGCATATTGGCCTATGGGGATGTGTGCTGTGGATATCGCTCTGTATAAATAAAACGCTGATTGGTCAGTAGCCAGATTGGAAGTATAGGTGGGACAAGCAGAGAAGAGAATTCTGGCAACAGGAAGTCTGAGTCAGAGAGACGCTGCCAGTCACCACCATGACAAGCACCATATAAGGTACCAGTAAGCCATAAGCCACGTGGCAACTTATAGACTAATAGATATGGGTTAATTTAAGATATAAGAACTAGATAACAAGAAGCCTGTTGTGGCCATGCAGTTTGTAAGCAATATAAGTGTGTGTTTACTTGGTTGTGTCTAAGCGGCTGCGGGACTAGTGGGTGAGAGAGATTTGTCCTGAGTGTGGGCCAGGCAGGACTGGAAAAAACTCCAGCTACAGATGTGACTGATTACAAAACTTTAAAGAATGAAAAAGGAAGGTGCGATGCATTCAGGACTATTGTGACAATTAGTTTGAAAGTTTTATAAATCTCTTCTTTCCGAGGAATGTGTGGAGGTTCTCAGATGCAGCGGAGAGTTCTATTTAAATAAGGACCCAAGCGATGTGTAATCAAGAGAAAGGCACTATCACTGTGGCAATGCATCTTCTTTCTCATGCCAAAGCTGGGTTCCAAAACTTTCCAAAGTAGCTTCGGTGCATTGGTTTTAAATTTTGAAACAAAGTTCCTATAATGTATAGCTTGGTTTTATCTGTTATTGAGAACAGCTGGGAGACTATGCATTTCTTCTTTGTATGAGTATTTAAAACACAAAACAAATATATTATTTCATTGAAAAGCTAAAATGGCACACAGATCAATATTCTTCACTTCCTTTTTCCTTTTCAAAGTCTTATCATACTTCTGCCTTCTTTTTCAAGAGATTTTTGACCTATTGTACCAGAAGTTTAGGATAATGCCCATCATCCCATTTGAAGATGACATTTCTGACAGGTTGAGTTCCAATCTGCAGGAATGTCCTGTAAGAATGATACTCAGCCTGTAGCTTTTTGCACAATGACTATCATGGTACCATCTGCCCTTTTCATAGTCCCTGCAGCTGTTGCTTCTAGCCCTATACTCTACTGATTTTGAAAATAGTGTAATTGTTTCTTTAAAAAGAACGTCTGGCAGATTTGGAAAGTTCCGACTGAAAAATTTCAATTTCCTGTATCTAGTGTCCAAATTTCTAGGCTATTTAGAAAAACTTGACTGTCCTAAACATCATGATCTTTTTTTTTTTAAAAAAGTATGGCTTAAAAATTACAACTGTAACTTTTATTCCACTTATTTTCATAATTTAAATGTGATTAAAGAGGTAGATTCTTTTAGAGATAGAGGAAAGTTTTTGAGTTTTACAGGCAATGAGACCCTGGAGTGGAGGGCACCACTAGAGGAGAAAATGAACTTCAATGCATTATTGAAGTGCTCAATCTGGCTGAAAATTTCTTCCAAAATCACAACACTGTCTGGGAATTGTCTACTCCCAGTTTATATTTGTGATGAATTTTTCCTTTGAGAAGCAGCCCAAAAGAGCAAGTATCCAAGTGCATCGGATTATTCATGCTCTGAAACTAAATGCTGCTAGAAATAAGCAGACTTCATTCACTTCATGTCCTGTTTATTTTCAACCATCTATTCTCCTTAATGGGAACCAGCAAACAGGGGAGTTTTGAGCAACCATGCAAATTCAATGCCTGTCAAAGCAATCAGAACCATCTGAAGTTTATTTTCCCTCGCCATCAGAACCGTAGGAAATACCTGAGGTTTTTTGTTGTTTGTTTGTTTTTGTTTTGTTTTGTATGTCCTGATATCTACTAAAAATTAAATAAGGAGTTCATCCCAGAGATATGTCAACTCTGTTTCTCCAAACAGGCATTTAGTTACCTTAAGCTCTTTGTCTAAGGGTCAGATCCTCCTTAATTTTCCTCCTTCCATGTTAGCACGTTCGTTCCTTAAAACATAATGCAGGAGGTGTGATGTAGATTAGCTTCTCCCAGGGATGTTCTCCATTACTGACTATCCAAAGCAGAGTGGGCTGCCTTGAAACTATAAGCATATAAACAGCAAAAAATAACTCCAGGTTGCATTTATAGATGTACATATATGCTTGTCTATGTACATGTGTGTTTAAAAATGATAAAGAGTCCATAAATTTGAGAGTTGGAGAGTATGTGGGAGAGATTCAAGGGAAGTTAGCTTGGAAAGTTTGAAATGAGGAGAATGTGAAGAAAAATGATGTAAGTATATCAAATAAAAACATATTTGGCCAGGTGGTGGTAGCGCATGTCTTTTATCCCAGCACTTGGGAGAGAGAGCCAGGCAGATCTCTGTGAGTTTGAGGCCAGCCTGGTCTACAGAGCAAGATCCAGAACAGGTGCCAAAACTACTCAGAGAAACCCTGTCTTGAGAAAAAATACAAAAAAAAATTGAAAATTAATAATAAAGTAGGAAAATAATGTATCAACTTTTTATTCCTAGACAATAAAGCAAGACACACCCATTCAGCTCCTTCATTTCAATATGCTGTATTTTTAAAACTATGATGAAGGCATTTGTGAAATACTTATCTCAAGTACCTGACTAGTATTAAGTTTCCCCTCACAGTGCTGGGGATGTCACTTTGCATATTACACATGCTAGATAGGTTCTCTATCTATCACAAAGTCATAGACCCAGACTCATGTTTGATTTTTCTCTTAGTCAAGTTTGGAGAGAAAAGATGTTTTTTTACCCATCACTTCCCTCTGGAACCAGTAAAAGCCCTAGTGGTTAACTTTGCTTGATTTCTCAAATGGAATGCTATGGGGGCACTTGTTAAATGAAGAGGTTGTAATCATTTCAGATCCATACACTGAATGCAGAGATATTGAATACAGAGATATAGCATGTTTCATATCTAATATTTGGTATACACAGGAGAGACAAAGGCAGGGACATCTTTCATCTGGAAAATATACCACTCTTGTTAAGACAGTCAGAACGTGCAGCTTTCTGTGTCATTGAAAGAGGGATGTTCTCTTATGTGAGTGAGTTTTCCCCTGCTTTGTCTTACTTTTTTTTTATGAGAAGTAAACTGTGTTTTTCATGGATCCTTCTACATAAAATAAGAAGGTCTATTCTTACATATTCCTTGCTTATATTATTTCTATAACTTCTTCCTTGGAAACTATATAATCAACTTTACACATTTCAAAATCTTATATAATTTTCTTATATAATACAGACCTTAAATTCCATGTTTGCACTATAAAATTAAAGAACTAACTTGTATAACATTTAATAGCAAAACCTTCAAATGACCTGGAATAGGGATGAAATTTTCTACTGGGCTGTGTATGTTTCCTTTACAAATTGCTACGGTCAATCACATTGGGTTTCCTGGGGCTTGCAGCATATTCATAGCTCCTCTAGTCTCGAGGATTTTGTAAGAATAATTGTGAATTTTGAATTCTCCTTCTTCTCCCTCAAATTTTAGTATTTATTTCCTGATCAATATTGTTAGTTGCAAGGCTGGTGTTAATATTTAATTTTTACTTGTCAATATTATGTCTATACAACACCAAGACTATTTCTCCTTTATGAATTACTTGAAGAAGCATGGTGATCCATCACTTTAGAAAGGGAAGTGAGAGGAAGACTCACTTGATCTAGCATAAATGTGTCTGGACCAGAGCACTCAGGTTTGACATTTAAGTTCTGCATTTTGAAAGCTGACCCGAAGACAGAAAAGTTGCCTTAATCTTGTGTTATTTCATAATTTAGATAGCAAAAGGATTTGTCATTTTTTCTTTACAGTCCCTTCATCTTTGACATTTCTATCCTTCTGCTCAAAAAATAAAAAAAAAAAAAAAAAAAAAGAACAGCCATGAAAAGCGTTTGTACTTATGTGAAAGCCGCATCTGTATTTTTGAATATCTGCTCCTATAATTAACTTTGTGAAGACTCTAATGAACATTTGATTCTAATGTAATTAAGAATGATTATCCCCGATAAAAGAGGGGGAAAGGGTATTTAGGTTTCTTCCTAATGAAAGAATTTTTGGAGGACTAATGACTGTTGTATGAACCTACATGTTAAGTTGATTCACTGTGAAATGTAAGATAACAAACCATTACTAATACATGATGAAAATTACCATGATCTTGAATATCCTGACAAGTTTCCATGAATCAATTTACAAACTAATATTTTCTCATTTATGAAATTGTATATTTTTATTAACAAGCATTAATAATAAAATACTTTCCCTTCACATGGCAGGCAGGGCAATCAATTTTTATTAAAATATTGGGATATATATTTCATAAGTTTTATATTTAAATGCTCTATAACAATTTATTTATTGATTGCAATGAAAATTTATCAATTTTTCATTTTCTTTTGTTTTTTTCTTGAATTTAAAAACTTGCAAAAAACTTCTTTATGCAATAATCTACTTTATGTGGGTGATAAGTGTTTAAAAATCTCAGATAGTCTTTGCTGTTATATTATAAAATTTTCATTGTTTTCATTTTACAGTTAAGAGATATAAATTTCATGGCATCAAATCACTTGTCCACAATCATCCTACTGGTAAATTGGGACTATTGATGTAATATATATTCTTAATTGTTTACACAGGACTGTGTACTTAGGAGTCTCCTCCCTATATAATATAAGTGTGAGTTTTCTAACCCTTGGATCCATTCTGTAATCAATCACATGAATATCACAAGGAAGTGGAAAATTATCACTGATATAGTCAGTGACAGGTTGGGTCACCTTTTCTTCCATGCTATATTCCTAATAATTTTAGTAAGGTAAATGCTTTGTGACTATAAGCTGTAAATATGATAAAAGATTTAGAATACTTCATGGTGATGACTTATAGATAGTCTTGTTTGTAGTGCATGTGGGGTTCTGATCCAATTTTGTCTCATTTTCAGACATAACACTCTTAGTAGGTTGGCTTATTTACCAAAATCTGTAGTGATAAGTTAGTCTCACACATAGAAATCTAAAGTTTTTGAATGTGTGCTTATTATTTTTGAATTGTTTCAGAAGCTAAAAACACATTTCCTTGTGGATTTGATATTTAATATCCAGTGCTGGTTCCTTTGTAAAACGTTCATTTCTCAGTATTCAGAACATTTGATTTAACTAAAATGTAGGCAAAATCTACTCCTTAGGTTTATCTTGTCACATACTATATCTCTTGAATCACTGCAACACATACACGTGAATGTTAAACTTTTGAAAACCAAATGCACTTTCCACTATATAAGATATGCTTTCCAACCTACTGTTTGTAAATAAAGCCCTGCTCTATTATATTGACTCAGGAATCTTTCTTTTTAAATGAAGTGAAGCATGAATTTTTAGCTGCTATTTGGATCCCTTTCGGAGGACAGAAACTTGAAAGACATACATATAGGACTGACACAAAAAGGAGACACACACAGGTCCACACATTATATAAATGGTTCAGCCTGTTCGTTATAGATAGAACTAGAATAGTAAAAAAAAAAAAAAAAAAAAAGTCTTGCTATTGGTATTCAAACAATATAAATTTCATAAAACATTGGTTTTCTGTTTGATATAATTTTCTTAGGGTTGTCTCAGTAATGAATACATTTCACATTTCTAAAACATACATTCTTACGTATTTTCCTGTGTGTGAAGGATAGTATCTTTAGAGTTAAATCACATGCATAGTTATATCTAAGCAAATGTTTTATACATTTGTGATAAAAATGACTTCTAAACATTAGGTATTATTACTTCCTCTATACTATGTGTGATTTGTGAGGATATCAAATTTTTAAACCTTTACTTCATGACTAAAGCATTTCTTAAATATAATATTGAAAATTTTGGTCATCTGTACATGCTCTCTGCACTTCTATAATATTTTATTTGATGCTGTTCATCATCCCCATATGACATTTTATAATGTGCCACATGAATAGAGGTTCTGACCTGCTTTGTTCAAGGCGAAAGTTACTCACATCCTATCTACTCTTGTCACAGGCATTCAAATATGGGTTTAAAAGCTCCATTTTCCCGAATTCTAGATTGGAAGTTATTTAAATATGTTAATATTATCTTTAACTTTCAATGCTGATTACATAATGAAGACTGTATGTAACCTTCTTCTCTAGTAACATGCCTGTTTTCATGATGATTTCAGTGAAAAGTGGATGCTGAAGGGAAATGCTGAGCATCTGAACACATGTGAAGAAAGGCAGAGCTCCCTAACATTGCAAGAGAGCTAGTCCTGCTTAATGTTGGTCAGTGTCTGTTTTGAACACTGAAGCTCATTCCCCATGCTAGCAGTGTTAACAGTGGAAAGCTTCCAGCTAAGCTTGATTTTTGGAAGATGTTCTCAAGGAAATAAAGCTTGTTTCTCAGGGTCATTGACTACTCAATATATAGCCTCTCTGAAATCCTGGTCCCTGATAAAATGTGGAAGAACTCTGAAGGACCACTATAACCTAGAAATCTATACAGTAAACACCTGGAGCTCCAGGTGTCCAACTGTCGAGAAATAGGAGGGTCTGCAAGAGTGTGAATTGTTGAATCCAAGATTGCAAAAAGCACAGGGACAAATAGCCAAACAAATGGAAGCACATGAATTATGAACCAAAGGCTGTGGAGCCCCCAGCTGGATCAGGCCCTCTGGATAAGTGAGACCATTGAATAGCTTGATCTGTTTGGGAGGCATCCAGTCTGTGGGACCAGGATCTGTCCTTAGTGCATGAGCTGGCTGTTTGAAACCTTGGGCTTACACAGGGACACTTTGCTCAGTCTGGAAGGAGGTGACAGGACCTGCCTGTACTGAATCGACCAGGTTTAAATGAATCCCCAGGGGTGCCTTGATCCTGGAGGACATGGGAATGGATTGGGGGGGGCTGGGCGGAAAGGTGGGGTGGGAGCGGGAGGGGGGAGGACAGGGGAACCCATGGCTGATGTATAAAATTTAAAACAGATAATAATAAAGGAAATATTATTTATTAAATAAATAAATAAATAAAATACAATGTTAAAAAAAATCCAGTTACACTAAATTTGAGTAGAAAAAGTAGAAAGCAGTCTAGAATACAATGGCACAGGAGACTACTTCCTAAATATAACACTGGTAGCACAGACACTGAGAGCAACAGTTAATGAATGGGACTGCCTGAAACTGGGAAGCCTCTGTAAGGCAAAAGACACAGTAAAGTAGATAAAATGACAGTCTACAGAATGGGGAAAGATCTTTACCAGCCCCACATCTGACAGAGGGCTGATCTCAAAAATATAGAAAGAATTCAAGAAACTAGACATCAAAATAACAAACAATCCAATAAAAATGGTCTATAGAGCTAAACAGAGAATTGTCAACAGAAGAATCTCAAATGGCCAAAAGACATTTAAAGAATTGTTCAACATCTTTAGTTATCAGGGAAATGTAAATCAAAATGACTCTGAATCTTATATCTGTCAGAATGGCTAAGATAAAAAAAACGCGGATAACAGCTTATGTCAGAGAGGATGTAGAGCAAGGGGAACATTCCTACACTGTTGGTGGGAGGGCAAAATTGTACAGCCACTTTGGAAATCATTATGGTTGTTTTTCAGAAAATTGGGAATCAATCCACCTCCAAACCCAGCTATACCACTCTTGGGCATATACCCAAGGAATGCTCAATCATACCACAAGGACTCATGCTCAACTACGTTCATAACAACATTATTTGTAAGACCCAAAACCTGGAAACAACCTTGATGTCCTTCAACTGAAGAATGTATAAAGAAAAATGTGGTTTATATACACAATGAATTATTATCCAGCAGTAAAAAAAAAAATGATACCATGAAATTTGTAGGCAAATGTCTCAGAAGGACAAACATGGTATGTACTCACTCATAAGTACATAGTGAATGTAAAGCAGAGGGTTACCAGACTACAACCCACAGCTCCAGAGAAGCAAGCTAAGAAGGAGGACACTAAGTAGGACACATGGATTGCCCTGGGAACGGGAAATAAATAAATCTCAATGAGTAAATTGGATATGAGGGGTGGGCAATGGAGGGTAGGGGATGGGGATGAGAACATAAGGGAACTGGATGGTTGTTCTGGGAAAGGGATGGAGCTGAAGAGCAATGAAAGTGACACCATGATAGAGTGAGACATCATGTGGATAGCTTGAAACCCTGTGCTAGGAAATTCCCTAGGAATTCACAAGAATGATCCCAGCTTAGACTACTATCAATAGTGGAGAGGGTGCCTGAACTGACTTACCCCAATAATCCGATTGGTGATTACCCTAACTGTCATCATAGAGCTTGAATCCAGTAACTGATGGAAGCAGATGTCAAAATCCACAGCCAGGTACCAGGCCAAGCTCCAAGAGTCCAATCAAAGAGAGGGGATGTATTCTATGAGCAAGGGGCATCAAGATCATGATAGGGAAACTTACATAGACAACCAATCAAACTAGTGGGAATTCATGAACTTTGGACCAACAGCTGTGGAGCCTTCTTGAGACTGGACTAGGCCTTCTGCATAAGCCAGACAGTTGTGTAGCTTGACCTGCTTGAGGAGCTCCATGACAGTAAGATTAGGATGCATTCCTGGTACATAAGCTCCGTTTTTGGAGCCTACTAGTTGTGGTGGGATACCTTGCACTGCCTTGATGCAGGGGGAGGAGCTTGGATCTGCCTCTACTGAACAGACTAGCCTCTGCTGACTCCATGGAGGCTTTACCTTGGAGGAGGAAATGTGGTGTGGGTTGTGGGGAGAAGGCTGGAGGGGCAGGAGGAGGGAAGAGAGGGGGATTCTTAGTTGGTATCTAAAATGAACAAAAATTAAGATCCGTAGAAATACTTTGAGATAAGTATTTAGAATATGGACTAATTAGTCATGTAGGCACACATAACTTTCATATAAAATATACCATTACTTTTATGGGCTAATGAAATAATTCAACTATCTTCTAGATCAAAAGGGCAGTAAATGAAGCCTGGGACATCTATCTATACATAGACTATTAAGAAGATGTCAACTATTGGTTTGGGGTAACAGTTTCCCTGTGGAAAAAAAATCCTAACTGGGACAGAGAAAAAGAAAGAAGAAAGAGAAGAGAGATATGGAGAAATAGCAGAAGTTCTGTGAGTTATTTTTATACTAAGAGAAACTTACAATATTTATTTGGGGACTAGAAAACACAATTTTCAGTTATATAACCAATGAAACTATTTTTAATTAAGGAAAAAGAAACAAAATTCACCACCAATGCACTTCTGAAGGAAACACTTGAGGATAAATTTCTTGAAGATATAAAATGACCATAGTTTAAAAATTGTAAGGCATAAAACAAAAATTTGAGCCAAGAAAAAATATTGTATATGTGGGCAAATGTAGACAAAGATCAAATGGGGGAAAATAACTGAAGTATCTTATGTGGGAAAGTAAAAATGAACATGGTGTAACTAAACAAAAGTGCCATGCTGTAAGAGGACTAACTACTTACATCTTCTAATGGTTTTGTGATATTTGAAATAAGAGGCAAAACATGAACAGACAAGATATTGATGTTGTAAAATGGTGTGGCAGCTATTCATGATTAAGTATTAAACAATAAATAAAATATTGTGACCAAGTTTGGTTTGTCACAGAAACACATTATTGGTTTTATATTATATATTAAATTAATTAATATAACACATTTAGTCATTACAACCCTGAGGTGTTTAATTACTTCTACAGTAGCCAACAAAACATTTAATGAAATTCAGCAACTATAAATTCTTTTGTATATTTATTTATTAATTACCAACTGATTCCAATTAATGCTGTCCATTTATGCATAGGGATAGTGTCATCCACTAGTACATGAGAATCTACAGGGCAGTGGCCACACCTATAAAGATCAGTGGCTTCCATTCCTTAGCACTCATTTCCTACCAAGGGCCCCTAAGCTAGGGCTGGAGCCTAGGTAATCCCTACATAGTTAAAACCCAAACTTCAGCTATCTTGATCTTATGCAAGTCTTGAACAGCTGCTGCAGATTCTTGTCAGAACAATTGTAACCTCACCAAAGGACATATTTCATAGCATTCTCCTTCATCCTCTAGCACTTTTCTTTCTTTCTTTCTTTTTCTGTTCCCTCTTCTTGGATGTTATCTGAACCTTAGACAAGAGACTCTCATGGGGAGGTGATATGGATGTCCAATCTACTGCTGAGCATTCTCAGTGGCTTATGCTCAGCACTTCAAGAAGTCATACATTTCTGCAGTTACCACTGTAAACTACAATATGACACTTCACTCACAAGGTCTGGGAACAGTATACATAGTACAAATACTGCAAAGGCATTTTGACCATTTAGAAAAATAGAGCCATTCCTTTCTCCCTGGGCCTGAGATTTCCCTAGCCATGCTTCTTTTTTCTTTTTTTCTTTTTTTGACCAGGATCACAGTCCCAGGTATGAATTACCTCCCATGGAAGAGGTATCAAATTCAGTCAGAAGAAGAATTGGTTCTGCCACAAGTAGTCTTGCCACTGTTGTGTAAATGGGTACAACTTCTTTAACAGGTGGGAAGTGTAGCATCTAGTGTCTTTCCTCTGCTAACAGCACACATAACATTTTCCAGCACCAAGAAAGAGGAGTGTGATGGAATTATTCCTGGTCATCCCAAAATTTATTTCTTTGTCTCCTGCAGTCAAATTGTGCAGTGTCTTTAGCAACAGGGTCTAATCATCTAGTTATGGGTTAGTTAGAATAACCTGTATTGTTTTGACTTTCTCTGACCTCTTTATCCTTAAGTCATAGGCAAGGAATCCATATCCATCACTAAGAGGTTCACTTAATAACCTATGTTTTCTGGAAGCAACAGCATTCACTAATGTGGTGTACTTTGGTTCAAACTCCCATTTGTAGAAAAAATAGATTTTTCCATTAGCTTACAAACTATTTGGATTTTCTAAGGCTTCTTCATATATCCTTAGTTTGGGTTAGTACAGCCCTACCCTTCATTCCTTCTCCTCCGTTGCTATCACGTTTAAACTTTTAGCTCCTAGTATTCCCCATATTCTTTCATCTATTCTAATGTCCCCATATATCCTTTATTTTTACTCATATTGAAAGATCATGGGTTCCTCAGTAACCTAGTCACATGGACGGCATCTTGTATAACCCTTTTCATGACCCTGCCTTTTCCCATGGCCATCATTTCAGTACCTACTTGACCACTTCTCACCCCAATATTTCATATCTCTTAACCTTTATTTCACCCTATATTTTGTCATCTCCCCTCTAAATGCATCCACCACTATTAATGTGCCGTTTTTAGCTCCCATAATTCCATATGTACTCTATAACAAGAACACAAAATAAAGGATTAGAAGGTAGGAATTTGACATAAAAAAATTTACAGGTAGTATTTGACTTTTGGGGAGTGGGTGATCATACTCTATACAATTTTTCCAGTTCTATTCATTTACCTGCAAATTTCGTGGTTTTATTTTTTATGGCTGTAGAATATTCTATTGTGAATATGTAGCACATTCTCACTCTCATTCATCAGTTTTGAACACTGAAGTTAATTCAATGTCTTGTTTCCACTATTGTGATTAAAGTGACAAGGAATAAGGATGTGCAAGTGTCTCCATAGTAAGATAATTCTTTACTCATATGTCTCAGGGTGGTATAGCTAGGCTATATGGTAGATAAATTTTGGAGACATCTATAGAATGATTTCCAGAGTGACTTGACTAGTTTATACTCCCAAAGACAGTATGTAAGTGTTCCCATTTGGCACATGTACATAACAATTTTTGTTATTTTTATTCTTGATGATGGTCATTTTGATTGGTATGAAAAGGAACCTTAAAATAGCTTTCCTCTACATTCTCCTAACTACTAAGGGTGTTGACCATGTTTTAAAGTTAGCCACTTTTTCTTCAAGGATGAGGTCTCTGTTTGGTTATTCAATCCTTAGTGATCAGTTGATCAGTTCTAAATGTTAGGTTTCAGGCAGCAAAACAGTGAGTCCATATGTCTACAAGCTGAATCATAGGAGGGTTTCTGGCAGTTAGATAAAAGCCAGCATGGGCTTTAATTTGCAGCCAAAGGTGACACTATGTCCCTTCTGCCAGATGTCAGGGAAATTATTCCTTTGGCATATGGGAACAAGCTTCACAAGTTTGTGAGGGACACACACACACACACACACACACACACACACACACACACACACACAATCGGCCATAGAAGAAATGGAAATAATATACTTATTGTACTTACATATGAAGAGGAAGGGTTTGAAATAATATAAAATACAGTGCTTAAATCTGAAATTGTCAAAAAGTATTTTTAACTTTTAAAATTTTTCATTCAGGCCAGGCGGTGGTGGCATGCACCTGTAATCCCAGCACTCGGGAGGCAGAGGCAGGTGGATCTCCGTGAGTTCGAGGCCAGCCTGGTCTACAAAGTGAGTTCCAGGACAGCCTCCAAAGCTACAGAGAAACTCTGTCTTGAAAAACCAAAAAAAAAAAATTTCCATTCAATTTTCAAAAAGATTTCTTCATACAATATATTCTGATTAGAGTTTGCCTTTCCCCGACTCCTCCCAATACATCCCCACCTCTTCTGCCATCTGGATCCACATCATTTCGGTTTTAAACATCAATGGAAAGAAGCTAAAACACAATAAATAATTAAATTTCTCAAGTGTCTACTAGGTGTTTCTATTTCAGTTCCATAGCTCAATAAAAATTAGTTTGAGAATGGTATAGACTATAAATTGATTATATTCGCCTGCACTTCTCCCACTAACTCCACCCAAACCCTTTCATTTCCCCACAAATTCAAGTTTTCTTTTTCTTCATATCTGATCTAGTTCAGATGCTGCTGCCCATACACTCCTAGGTGTGATGTCCATTGCTTAATATGGTTATTTTTCTTGATCTTCAGATTTTTTATTTCTTGGTGTAGTCCAGGCATAAATTCTTGTCACTTGTTTAGCTGGCAAAGAAATTGTTCCCTTTCTGTTGACTGCTTCCTCACTCAACCATTTCTTTTCTCATACAAAGCTATTTAGTTTAATTAAGTCTCATTTGTCAATTTTTGGACTTATTTCCTGATATACTGGAGTCCCATTTAGGCAGTTCTTATCTGTTCATATAAGTAGATGTATTCTTCCTAATTTTTCCTCTAGCAGTTTTGTGGTATCAAGTCTTTGTTTTTTTTTGTTTTGTTTTTTTTTTTTGTTTGTTTGTTTGTTTGTTTTTTTCTGAGACAGGATTTCTCTGTGTTGTTTTGGTGCCTGTCCTATATCTCATTCTGTAGCCCAGGCTGGCCACAAAATCACAAAGATCCACCTGACTTTGCCACCCAAGTGCTGGGATTAAAGGCATGTGCCACCACTGCCTGGAGGTATCAGGTCTTATGTTGAGAATTTCGATTTTATTGAGATTAAATTTTGTACAAGAATCTTCTTTTATTTTTTTCTGGATGTTGAAATCCAAGTTTTTTGGTGTCATTTTTTATTATGCTGTCTTTTCTCCAATATGTTTTTGTCATTTTGTTGAACATCAGGTGGCTACAGCTGAGTGGAATTACATCTAAATCATTCACTCCATTTTGTTGATATATGTGTCTGTTTTGTGATAACATGATGAGCTGTTCTTACTATGGTTCTATAATATAATTTCCTTTGTAGATTTCAACACCCTACCATTTTAGGCTGTATTTATAATGTTTTAACTATAATAAGTTACAGGAAATTTTTTGTGTGGTACTGTCTAACATCAGTCTGGTAGCTCTCTATTTGATGTATATCTCATTCTCTACATGTACAAATTTTCTGATTTTTATTGAAAATATTTCAGTGTCTTGGTATATTATTTTATGTGCATATGATCAAAGATTAGGTCTTCTCATGGTGTCCCTGATCTTACTTGTACTCCATTTAAAATATATCATTGTTCCTTACTGAGTTATACAATTCTTCTGCCTTGTCTTTCAGACTCCATTTTCTACATAACCAATTCTATTGTTTAGACTTTCAACGGAGAATTTTGTTTTGTTTATCAAGTCCTTAATTTCCAATATCATTTCAGCTTGTTTGTTTTTTTCTCAAGTAATTCTCTCTTTTCTGAATTCACCTTTCAAAACTTATATTCCATTTATTTCATTAATCTCTTTGTTTTTGTTCTCTTAAAATATATTCATGTAATATTTGAGTTATGTGAACATAGTTATATTAATTCTTTTTAAATTCATTGTCTCTAAGTTCTTTTAGATCAATATTATTAGTGTCCTTGTGCTGTAAATCACTGGGTCACCTCTCTAGCGCCACAAATGCCTGATTTTACCAAACCTTATTAGAGTGCTCATCTAAATTATATTAATTTCTAAAACACTTATTTGATAGCAAATTCATAGAATCAGTTTCATCAAAGAGTCAGCTTGGCACTTGTATGCACGTGCGTGAGGAGCATGTGTGTGCGTGCGTGCGTGCGTGCGTGTGTGTGTGTGTGTGTGTGTGTGTGTGTGTGTATGTGAATGAGCACCCATATGCTTTTGTGTATATGAAATAAAATGTATTAGACGTAAGAATATAAACACATGCACACATGTGATTTCATTTAGCCATGTCCCTTAAGTGTTCCTTCAGAAGGGTTAACATATCCTTCATTACTCAGAAAAGGACGGGGACTGTAGAAATTGCTTAAACATTAAGAGCATGTGCTGTTCTTGAGGATCTGAATTCACTTCCCAATGCCCAAACTGTAACTCCAGTTCTGGCCAATCCAATGCTCTACTCTGGGTTCCATAGGCACTACATTCTGGTGCACAAACCTGCACACACACAGACAAACACACACACACACACACACACACACACACACACACACACACACTTAAAAGTAAAAAGTAAAAGTAAAATCTAAAAAAAGAACAAATTGCCCAAGAGACACTCCAAGTCAAGGTAAACTTTTGGGAGAACTAAGTACAAATAATATAAATTTATTGAGGCTACAAAATGTGTGCTGTTATTTTTATGATAGCCGAATACTTTAGAAATCATAAGAGGGTTATGATGTTCACCATGGAGCCACTAACCTATTTATGTTCTTCTTAAATGAAAGATACCATATTTTTTAGTTTGATTGCAAACTTAGTGTCCTAAGTTATATAAAGTGCAGAACTTTCACTTTTCAGGGTTTTTTACTTCAGTAGATATCAGGAGTGTGAGGGTTTATCTGGAATCTCCGAAGAAATTAATGAGGTGGCTTTCTAATAACAGTTTCAGAATCCATCGTATGCTTTTGGAAGTGATGCTTTACTAATGAAGACTAATCATGGGTGCTCTCTTCTCTCACAACCTTCTACTATAACAGCGCCATCTGTGAAAATATTGTGCTTTCCAACATAGTGACTCATTGTTTGTGCTAGCTGATGTAGTGGATAGCCATCCCAGCATTGGCCTGGACGTTCCAACCCCCATTGAGGCTTTGGTAATGGTCACGCCCACAAGGCAGGGCGGAGGAGGAAGCAGAAGACCCAGGATGGAGAGGAGAGCGCTCTCTCTTGGTTCTGGGATGCTGGACACAGGAGGTAGACCAAGCAGAGTTCTCCAGAGAACACCGCCAGGCTGCGCCATACCTTTGCCAGACCCTGCAACCTACCCCTTCATTTGTAAGTTAGCCCACAAAATAAACCTCCCTTTTAACTACGTGGAGTGGCCTTAATAATTTCACCAATAAGCTTACATGTTTCTTATATCAATTTAACACAAGTCGGAGTTATCTGAAAGGAGGGAAGCTCAGCTGAAACAATGATTCCCTAAGATTCAGCTGGAAGGCATTTTCTTAGTGATTGATGGAGGAGGGACTAGCACTTTGTAGGTGATGCCATTCCTGGGCTGGTGGTTCTGCATTCTATAAGGAAGCAGGCTGAGCAAGCCAGTAAGCCACACACCTCCATGGCTTCTACATCAGCTCCAGCCTCCAGATTCCAGTCCTGCTGGAATTCCTGTCCTTCTTTCCTCAAGTGATGGACTAGGATCTCGACATGTAAGTCAAATAAAGCTTTCCCTCCCCAACTTGTTTTTGGTCATAGTTTCACTGCAGCAATAGAAACCCTAATTAACATGTTGTAATTTAAAAATCTATGTATTTTTCATAGATACATCATTCTTATCATATTTGTGTGTGTGTGCATGTATGCATGTTTGTTTGTGTACTTTTAGTACTAATAAAATATGAAACATCATGGAAACATTGTTTTATATTTTTACAGCTATAAATCTTAGCTTTCTTCTTATAAAGTGCAGTCTTAATTTAAATAGAAAAAATTAATTGACTTTTGGCATGTGAGTAAAGATTTATTTCTGTGACCGTAATTAATCATATTTTACCTGATTTTGTTATTTATGACTACACATTTGGTGTGATAATTATCAAAGATTAATGACTATGGAAAACAATGCTGTTCTTTAACATCAATCATAACATAATATTTGGTGAAGATTATCAGAAATTTGTAGCAAATTCTGCCATAATGCACATGGCATGTGATTGTCTAACATAGCTTAAATTTACAACTAGAAAATGCCCTCTTGCAGCAGATTAGAACAAATACAGAGACCCACAGCCAGACATTATGCAGAAGGTGAGACCTTGGAACACACAGCTGTAAATGCAATTTCTACATCAAATTCCTCCTTTCAGAGCACAAGGAACCTCTCAGAAGAGGAGGCAGAAGGAGTATAAAAACCAGAGTTCAGAAAACCCCATTAGAACGAGGGGTTCTGATTCAACTCACCAAGGTGCAAATGTACTTACAGGATCAACACTGGTCTGCACCAGTTTCTCTATACACATCATAGCTTTCAGTTTAGTATTTTCATGGGACTCCTGAATGTGTGAACAAGTGGGTGTCTAATTCTTGTGACTTCTTTTGGGGCTCTTTCCCTTCTGTTAGTTTGTCTTGTGCAATTTCTATGGGGTGGTTTTATTTTATTATATTTTATTTTCTTATGTTTTATTGTTATCTCTTAGAAGCCTGTTCTTTGCTAATGAGAGACAGTAAAAGAGTGGATCTCAATGGAAGTGCACTGGGGGGAACTGGGAGGAGTAGAGGGAGGGCAAACTGTAATCAGGATATATTGCATAAGAAAAATATGTTTTAATAAAAGAAGAGATTGAAACTAGAGATTCAAGTTTTAAACATTTATTTATTTTATTTTATGTATACTAACATCTCCACATATTGATACGTACAAAAGCACATGCCAATGGAAGCCAAGAGTGTGTCCAGTCCCCTGGAGTTGTAAAGTGATCTACTATGTAGGTGCTGGGAACTAAACCTGGGTCATCTGACAGCATGAGGTGCTCTTAACCCTTGAGCTATGTTTCTATCACCGCAATTAGAAATTCTTGATTCATACTGACTTTGTACAATCTATCAAAGGTGCAACTAGCTACTATTTTCATTTTGCATGGATGCTCATGTTGATGACTTTTTCTTTTCTCTAAGAGTTATATTAATAATACAAATATTTTGTATATTTCCCTTTTATTACAATCTATTTGAAAAATATTCACACAAGAGACTATGTCTGATATATATGTTTACAATGTAAAGAGATAAGCTCTAAAATAGTTTTCTTTCTGATGATACTGACACATTTATCATTTTTGGCTCTAAAAAAATAAGATAGTAGAATATTTCATTCTTTCTATTTTAATACTAATCCAAATGTACCAGTAAACCAATTGGAAAGAAATGTTCACACATTTTATTTATCTTGGTAAGGCAACATATTTTATTTTTAAAGAAAAATATCTTTTAAATCTTACCTACACTGAACAGTCTAGACATGACCCAGAATTGCAATCACTTCCAATGCAGAAAGTAATTGGACAGGGTCAAGTTTGGAGCCATGTTTTTAAAATTTATGAGAATCTTGACTTTCATCTTAAATATTAGCAGTGACTCTGACTGTCACTGCTTAAATTGTAAGAACCTCTATACATAACTTTTTGACAAGGTTTTATGGTGATAATCACTAGTGAATATGAAGACTAAAATTCTTCATAAAGCTTCAAGGAAACTATCCTGCCATTCATTTAAGAGATGGCAATAAAATGAAAACATACACCAAAGATCCCATTTGAGCATATTTGTCAAAACATTAAAATATCAAAATTTGGGTTATTGACTAATAGCCAAATTTTGTCTTCTCTTGTCTATTAATATATTTATTTGATTAAATATATGCACAAAGACCAAAACAAATGCATTATGACCCACCTTGCAAACTAGGAAGTTCATTTTGTATTAAAGTGACATCCAATTTTTCTCATTGTGTATTTATATTTTCTTATTCTTAATGGACTAACTTGTTTTCTGTTAAATAATATTATTCATGACCTTAATAATTAATTTACCTTTTACACACAAAGAAACCAAAGTATCATGTTTTCTGTCATGCAAAACAATTATACATTTTCAGAATACTTTGGGACTTGGCAGAGTAAAAGGATATGGCAGATTGAATGAAAACGCCCCCCCATAGGATCATACACTTGAATGTTTAGTTCCCAGTTCATGGACTGCTTAGGAAGGATTCGGATGTGTTGGGTTTTTTAGAGGAGTTGTATTACTGGAGATGCACATTGAGTTTTCAAAATCCCACACCAGGCCTAGTCTTGCTTTTCTCTGCCTCCTATAAGTGGATCAGGAGGTAAACTCTGAGCTGCTGGGCAGAGACAAACATGCCTGCCTGCCACCATGTTCCCTGCAGTGATGACCATGGTCTAATCCTCTGAAACTGTAAGCAAGACACCAAATTAGTGCTTTCTTTTATAAGCTGCCTTGATCATGGCATTTGGTCACAGAAATAGAAGAGTAACCAAGATATGTGGAGACATTATAATAATAGTCATAATTATGCACTAATATTTCTGTGTTCTTTAAATAAATTCCATATAGCTTTCTTTCGACTTTTTTATTAAAAAAGATTTTTTATTCATTTTACATACCAATCAAAGATCTCCTCTTCCCTCCTCCAGCCTCCCCAAGCCTCCCCCTCCCAACCCATCCCACAAGAAGACAAGGCCTCCCATGTGGAGGCTCATTCAGCAGAGGCAAGTCCAAGCCCTACCCACTGCCTCAAGGCTGCACAAGCTATGTACAGTCACAGGTAGTAGGCTCTACAAAGTCCACTCATGCACCAGAGATGGACCTCCAGGGGGCCTCCCAAGCAGATCAAGCTACACAATTGTTTCACCATGCAGAGGGTCTAGTCCATTATCAAGGAGGCTCCACAGCCATTGATCCAACTTTCATGAGTTCCATCTAGTTTGGTTTGGTTGTCCCTGCATGTTTCTCCATCATGATCCTGATGTACTTGCTCATATAATTCCTCTTCTCTCTCTTTGACTGGACTTCTGAAGCTCTGTCTAGTGATTGACTGTGGATCCCTGCATCTGGTTCTATCAGTCATTGGAGAAAACTTTTGTGAAGACAGTTAGGGCATTCACTAGTCTGATCTCTGGGGCAAGCCAGTTCAGTTCAGGCATGCATTCCACTATTGCTAGTAGTCCAGGCTGGGGTCATCCTTGGGGGTTCCTGGCAACTTCCCTAGCACCAGGTTTCTCTCTATCCCCATGATGTCTCTCTCTTTCATTGCATTCCTCCTCCCTCCCTGTTCAGTTCAACCATCCCATTCCCTTATGCTCTCATCCCCTATCTCCTACCCTCCATTGCCCATCCCTAATCCCCAGTTTATTCCCAGGGCAGTCCATGAATCCCTCCTTCAGTCTTCCCTGTTAGTTACCTTCTCTGGAGTTGTGGGTTGTTGCCTGATTCCCTTTGCTTTATGTCTAGTATCCATTTATGAGTGGGTACATACCACTTTTGTCCTTCTAAGTCTGGGTTACCTCACTCACTTCTATTTAGACAAATTTAAAATTCTAAGTGATCAGTATTGATCTGATTTGTATTAGTTATTATCTGATTTGTAGCAACCAGAACATGTAAGTTTAGAATACATGGGCAATATGAAATGCTATTTTAGATTATCATTTTAAATTAAAATTTGTATCAGTGAAATCTAGAACTTTGTATGCTTTTATCACAATGTGTCTACAATAAACCTACAATTGCATATGGAAGTTTCAAATGAAAAAATAAAATAAGATTTGAGTGTTCTAGGAGGCTCACATAAAGACTTGAAGTCAAAACTTATGATACACTTGTAGTCATTTTTCTTCCATTTTGACACTCACTGTCAGCATGCTTTCAAGTACTCATGTTTTTAAAGAAGAAAACCACGTTCTTTCTCTAGTTATTTTTTTTATTGCTGGCTGTACTCATGCACATCATAGCTGGCATAGAAGCTGAAATGCCACCATAAGAAACATGTTTCCAGTTACAGCTGTCATTAGAACATACAAAAGATGTGAACTCTGGGAATTTAAGTTCAAATAGCAGAAATATTTATTTTCTAATAAAATTCTCAAATAAATATTTTTGGAAAAGTGACATTCCAGGGAAATCTCAAGTGTCTAACAAACTTGCTCAGAAGGTTTAAAACAAAGAATATATTAATTTCTGAATATTTTTTGTGATTTATTGTGAGATTTGATCCAAAATAAACAATTTTCAGTCTTAAAATTATTTTTAAAATATTCAGGCTCATGAAAACCTGGGAACTGTGTTTTAGTAATTTGTCCTAGAGATTCTGATGACATAACTGGACTTCATATCTCACTCCCTATAGAAAGAGATCAGAATTCAAGTAGTTTTAATGACTCTTGCCTTCAATAACAGTGTCTCATAAGTTATTTGAAGCGCTGAAATGTATATACTGAATTATCCACTCCAGTGGCTTTAGAGTTAGGGTTTTTTTTTAGAAAATACAGCACTGCCATACCATTCAATGCTCCCAGCTTCTGTTCTGTCAGTCTTTTATGTACAATAAATAGTGAAGCTCAACCTCACTGCATTCTGCTTATTCCTGTGCTAACAGATTGTGTGTATCAAAGTCTAGGAGTTCAAGACAAGTGGCATGCCAATCACTGTACACATCTCTGGATACTTGAGTGTGCAGTGATTTTATAAAAAATGCAAATTGACCCCAAGCTGTCCTTGAAATTTATAAAGTAAGATATGTACAGAACACAGTTATAGACCTTAAACACAAATATGTCACTCTACTGTGAATTTGTTGTCCAGTAGAATTTCTCAAAATGTGTTATTTTCTCTTTTCTTCTTACTTAATTTTATTTAGTCTTCTCTCATACAATACATTCCAACCACAGCCTCTACTCCCTCCACTCTTCCCAGTTCCTCCCACCACCCCTTTCCCCCAGATTTACTATTTCTGTTTCCCTACAGAAAAGAGCAGACTGCACAGTTGATATCGACCCAAGTGGGCATAACACGATACAGTAAGATTAGGAAATACAGCCTCATATCAAAGTATCAACAGCAGATGAGGCAACCCTATAGGAGGAAACAGGTCCCATGAGTAGGCAAAAGAGTCAGAGATGCCCCAACTCCCATTGTTAGGAGTCCAATCAAAAAAACACAACATATATGTAGGTATCTGGTTAGACTGATGTAGACACCATGACTGCTGCTTCAGTCTCTGTGAGCTCCTATGAGCCCTGCTGAGTTGATTTTTTGGGAAATATTCTCTTAGTGTCCTTGACCACTCTGTCTCCTACAATCTTCCCTCCCCGAGAAGTCAAAGTCTCATAACACCCTTCCCTTAATTCCAGGTCTTACAATCTTTCTGCTTCCTATTCTGCAGCATTCCCTGGATAGTGGAGAGGATTGTAGAAATGCCCTATGTAAAAAGATGTTGAAATCAAAAGTAGTGATAGCTTCACAATCCTATGTATCTACTGTATAAAAAACCATTAATATCCATAAGTGGCCCATTTTTTTGTGTGTGTTTGAAGTATTTATTGGTAAAAATTTCATTTTAAAAAACAAAAGCAGGAAGCTATCCTGCAAAATAAGGATAATGTGAACTAAGGAAAGCAAACTATAGCAAGCCATGTTTGATAATAATCAAAGGGAATTATGAGAATTGGTGTCTTATTTAGGGTTTCTGTTGCTCTGACAAAACACTATAATCAAAAAGCCAGTTGAGAAATAAAAGTTTTATTGGCTTATCCTTCCATATTGTTGTTCAACATCAGAGGAAGTCAGAACAGGAACTCAAACAGGACAGAGGCTTAGAGGCAAGAACTGGTGTGGAGGCCATAGAGGTATGCTGCTTATTGCCCTGCTTCCCCTGCCTTGCTCATTCTCCTTTCTCATAGAACCCAGGGTCACCAGCCTAGGATTGCACCACACCACCTACAATGTGCTGGACCCTCCCTTCTCAGTTGCTTGCTAAGAAAGTGCCTTACAACCAGGTTATATGGTAGTGTAGCTTTACTTTTCCTGTGTCCTGACTGGCTTGTGGTCAGGACAAATCTCTCCTACCTGCTGGTCCTGCAGCTACTTGGACCCGAGTAAACACACAGAGTCTTATATTATTTACAGACTGCATGGCCATTAACTCAAGCTTATTACTGACTATCTCTTACACTTAAATTAACTCATAATACTTATTTATGATTAGCCACGTGGCTTGGTACCTTTTTTCCATTCTGCTTTCACATCTTGCTTTCTTCCTCTGTGTATGGCTGGCAACTCCTCATTTAGCCTTCCTCTTCACAGAATTCTCCTTGACTGCTCACCCCACCTATACTTCCTGCCTGGCTATTGGCCAATCAGGGTTTTATTAAACCAGTGTACAAAAGCATTATACCACACAGCATTTTCCCTTTTCTGTCTAAACAAAAAGGAAGGTTTTAACTTTAACATAGTAATTACATATAATAGAACAGTTATCAAGCAAGAATTACAGTTACAATATCTAGTCTATTTGTATTTGGCAAAATTTAAAAAAAATCTATCCTATATTTGTAAGTCTAAAGTTTTGTATCTAATTTATCTTTTATCATAACTAAACAAAATCATAAATATAACTATCTAGTCTTCAACTACAGCAAAGACCCCAGAAGGATATAATATTACCTAAGATAACTGGAAGAGCATTGTAAGCAACTTCCAAAATTCTAGAATGACAGAGACAGCTGTCTGCCTGGACAGTCATTCAAAGTTTCTTTGTAACATTGGGGCATCTATCTTCAGCCATATAGGCCTAGAGTCTCTCAGTCACTTCTCTCTTGTGTCCTGTAGAATGCCTGACAGTCTCTCCTGAAAAGCAGGAACCTGATGGAACATCTTGCCTTGCAAAGTTCAGTGGTTACCTTTCTATGGGTCCTGCATGTCCAATTCATACAACATTTTGTCAAGCAGTCCAAGCAAGAACAATTTCTTGCCCAAATGGCTATATTTGCCAAGAAGAAGATAAACTCCATAGAGTGTCTTTGATGCTCATCTTCCTTTTTGAAGTAAATAGTTGCTGCCAGGAGCAGACATGTCTCACTGTCCAGAAAGTCTAAATTTTAAAAACATTTTAAATGCCATAGTCTGTATGTCTTTGAAGTGTTTGAAAATTACCTACCTAATTGAATTATATCTGTGTATACCTAGAAAACTTAACATGACTATAAGTTTGACTATTATAAGAGACTAATTATTAATCTGTATTTCTTGATTATCCATTACAATTTAAATTTATATTACATTTAAATGAGCTGCACAAACATAATATCTTAAACAAGAGTAGAAATATTCATACAGTATAACAAAATTAACTTTAAATTTGTATCAATAACTCTATACCAATGTAAAACATTTTAAACAAGTTGCTGCTCTTTAAAAGTAGGTTCATTAATCTACCCTTTTATCCTAACATATCTATACTATCCCATTTTCTTCTTTAGAAAGAAATTACATTTATAATCAACTTGCTTTAAATAAAAATATACATTTATAAACAATATTTTGGGAATTTGGGCATAGCTTCTCATACTACTTCCTGCTGGATGAGAACACTGGCAATCTAGGGGGGAGTCCTGAGAAAATTAAGAATTATGGTTAAGACCTGACTGGAGTAGTCTGTGATGCTGCATTATCAAGCCAGTTGCCTTGAAGCTGATTTTGGTTGTTGGATCATCTGGGCCTCTCAGAGGGTCTTCCTTGATGAAACCATATGAACCTGAAAGCAATCTACAGATTCTCATCATCTGTGGAAACAAAAGCAGAACCTCTTTTCAAAGCAATGTGTCCTTAGACATAAATTTTGAAATCAAAATATCTTTAAAATATACATATTGATTTAACTCAGCACCTTTTACAATCAAATGTCTTTCTGCAGTTAAAAATTCCAGAGACAATATAATCCAGACATTCTCTGTGTTTCCATCTTTACATGGCTTATTTTTATATTACTTTTACTGTTTCTTTAAAGACTTTATTTTTTATAAACTGTATTTCTTTATGTAACTGCATGAACTCCTTTTCCTCTCTCTTCCAAGCCTACATACATTTTTACACACACTGTAAACCATTTAGAGTTTTATTTTATCTGAATCTGACTTATTGTGAATCTATAATTCTTCTCTGACCAGGAGAGAATTTTAAATTGCTTAATTGCTTGGCTGCTGACTCTGCCCACCTCAGCTTCCAAATATGGTGGTGGTACATTTACAGACAGCTCTGGGAGCCATGGTACCACTAACTCTCAGAAGCAGTGGGTCTATGCCTCTGTCAATGAGCATGTAGTCCAGAAAACTTTCTTTCTTTCTTTCTTTATTCTTTCTTTCTTTCTTTCTTTCTTTATTTATTTATTTATTTTCCCTATACTAGCAAAAGCTAAATCCAAAAGACATTATGGGCAGCTTGGAAACACCACTGTGTACAGTGGCAGGAATCTGTCATGCTGCACTCAAACCCATACACCACTGCAAACCCACCATACTGTAGCTCAAACCGGCACACCACAGCATCTCTGTATCACAGCTTCCCTGAGAGACACAACTAGGAAGCTGCTCTTTGCTCCATTTTAGAACCCTTTTTTAAAGCTTTCTCAGGTTTTAGGTGGAAATTCTTGCCCCACATTTTGGTGCCACAGCATGATACCATTTTCTCAATTCAGCTTACCTCCTTTCAGGAGACTCTATGTTGACTCAAGGTGACATAGATTAGCCAGCACAAGTGGTTATCACAAGTAAACTTATGAATAAGGGAATGTGATTAGTAGGGAGGTAGAATTACAATAAAGGTGGGAGGAAGATTGGATGTTATAGTATTGAACACTTTGCAAGCATTTTTATGCTCCTTTATTCAAAATATGGATCCCAGTTGGCAGTGAATTCACCTCTGCAAACAGAGTTTTCTCCATCAGATATAGATCCATGAGCACATGAGAATGAAAATGTAAAATATAACAGAGGGTGAAGTCTTAACTAATTATTCTTTATCAATAAAAACTTGGGAGTCAGATATTGTAATAAGAACCTGAAATATAAGAGAAGCAGGGGAACACCATCAGTGATTTCCTACCTCTTCCATTCCTTCCTCCAAAAGGTGCAAGATGCCCTCTCAGCACTGCCTTACTACTTCCTGTCTCTTATCTGTATACAGTCCTCCAAACCTCTATGGTTAATTTTGGTCACCTGGTGGCTAACTTGGCCTTCAGATTCCAAGCAAGCTTTATTTGTCAAAACACAATCAAAATATCACACAGCATTTCTCCATTTTTGTCTAAATAAAAAAATAAAGGTTTTAACAAACACAGTAAAACTAGATACAATAAGTACAATAAGTATATACAAATATATTCAGTTATGATTACATTAACAATGCCCAAGCCATTGGCATTTGATAAATTCAGAGAAAATACTCCATTATCTATCCTATCTTGGTGAGTCCAGTTTTGTACCTAATTCACTTTCTGTCCTAACTTGCATTATCAAAACAGATTTATGCTTTTACGTCTCTCAACCTTATATACTTTATGCTTCTTTTGTGGGTATCTTTTTTAAATTTGGTAATAAGAAAAACTATAACTATAGCTATCTAGTTTTCAACTTCATCAGAGACCTGAGAAGGATATAATATTACCTGAGTAAACAGGAGTATCGAGCAAATAACTTTCAAAACTAAGAAATGACAGGAACAGCTGGCTGTCTGGACTGTCATCCATGGTTCCTCTGTGATGTTGGAGCATGCATCTTCAGCCTATAGGGCTAGAATATCTGATAGACTTTCCTGTGAAGGAGGAATTTTGAAGGGCTGTCCTGCTGTGTCTTTGCAAGTTTCAGCAGTCACTTTCTTTGTGTCTTGCTTATCCAGTTTGGGCAGCATAATACCAGCAGTTGAGGCAAGGACAGTTTTTTGCCCAATGTCTGACTTTTGTCACAAATATAGGTTAACTCCATATGGTGTTTCTTTGATGTCCATCATCTTCTCTGTAGTAGATTTTTGCTGCCATGTTTCATTGTCATAAAAAAACCTTATGTTATTAAAACATCTTAAATGCCGTATTCTGTAGATGTCTGAAGTGTTTATAACCACTTATCTAAACTATGTCCCTGTTTAACCTTGTAAACCTAACACATCTACAAGTTTGATGGTAATAGGTGACTAACTGTTAACCTAAATTTATTATCCTAAATAGTTTATAATAATAACTTTCAAGAACTATACATTTACATTATATTGTTAAATTGGTTGTATAGGAACCATTTTATATATATGTTCTAATAAGATTTTATATATATGTTCTAATAAAAATATTTTTAAATTTGTATCAAAATACAAAGATATCTTAAACAAGAATAGAAATGTATATAAAGCATAATAAAAATAGTCTCAAATTTGTATCAATATACAAAATCCATATCAATGTAAAAAAATTAAGGCTGATAGTTGCTTTTTGGTTTAAAGGTACATTCAATAACCCATTTTTTATCCTATCCATTTCTGTATCTTCCCTTTTTCTTTTCAGAACAAGATCCATGAATAATATCCATTTGAAGCTTTCTCCTATTACCAATAACAACTTGTAACCAACCCCCCTAAAGGAAGACAAATATTCATAAACCACTGAAATCAAAAACTGCCCATTCTACCTCTTGGTATTGTGGGCATCACGTTCTTAAAATTACTTCCTGTTGTCTGGGGGCAGCAGCATCTTAAGGGGACCCTAAAAAATGTGGGATAATTGTCATATCCTTGGATAACTAGTTGGTTCATTTGTTGCCCATCCTCTGTGTAATGGGAAAGTGCAGGGCTTATTGCTAGTCCCGGCTAGTCTGTGAGGCAGAACCATTTCAGCTTGCTACCTTGAAATTAACCTGAGCACTTTGTAGTCCAAAGCTGATCATTGAGTGGAGTTTGTTAGCTTCCTGGTATTACCACTGTCCTGTCCAGGTGGAATTGTCATTGTGGGACTCCATCTTCCTTTTGGAGACTTCAGAGGATGCTCTTCAGAATGGGCATGCAATGCTTCAGAAAACTTAAATATTTTTAATGCCATATGCAGCAGATCTCAAAGAGGTGAAAGGACTACAGTTTAAATACATCCAGTTTTCCAAAACTTAATTCCTAGTCACCCAATAGAGACTCAAACCCAAAATCATGTACAGGAAGTTAGATAAAGCCTTTTTCTAGAATTTATTACTACTCTATATTAACATTAATGCCATGACAAAAAGTTATATATATATATATATATATATATATATATAAAACTTGTAGAAATTTTGAGATAATATTTATATCTTATGAAAAGCTTTAAAGAGTAAAATAAAACAAAAGAACTATGAGATTAGTGGCAATAGAATAGTCTCTTAATTTGGGGTTTTCTTCTGTCCCACATCAGGTAGCTCTTCTGGTATGAGACAGAGATTTTGGATTTTCCTTTTAACAAGCATACTTGGGTTTAGAAGAAAGAGCCATGCTCAAACTCCAAAGACAGCTTTAAATTGTAATTGAACTGGAACTACAAAAAGACCATTTGTCTTATATGTCTGTAGACAAGAGTAGAACAAATATTTGGGGAGATTCATGAGATTTTATCCTGTTGGAAATGTGTTTTATCATTAGGCCAATTTACTCTTTTCCTTGGGACATTTTCTCTGGATGATTTGTCCTTCATCTTCAGATGTCTCATTTGGCCAGTGGTCTTCAGATTCCTTAGGTGGATGCCTTAATTCTCCTGAAAAGACAAAAAACAAAACACAGCCCCAATCCTAACTTTGGGAAGTTTCTTTTGTGGAAAATTATATATGATCAAATGAAAAGCACTTGTTAGTCTTATAAATTAGTTTACATTGAATGGCCATGCTGTTTAATGAATTATTACCTCTTCTAATTGTGCTCTTGTTCAAATCTAATCTTTATCAGCTTTGATGGTACCCAAAGGTGTCTGTAGGGAAGAGACAGAGGAATGATAGGTTAGATACAGAGAAAGTAGAAGGTGGAGTGATATAGCCACAAATCAAGGAATGGCAGGAAGAAGAAGGAAGAGGAGGAGGAGGAGGAGAGGGAGGGGGAGGGGGAGGAGGAGAGGGAGGGAGAGGGGGAAGAGGGGGAGGAGGAGGAGGAGAAGAAGAAGAAAAGGAGGCAGAGGGGAAGGGAAAGAAAAAGAAGAGCAATTGAAGTAGAAGAATTAAATGTTCTGTTCCCAACTGTCTGCTGAGGGAGTATCACCTTGTTATACCTAAATTTCAGATCAAGAAGATAAGTATTGTATTTATTTCTATATATTGTAAGGATAAAATTATTTTTTTTTAAGTCTCAACGGAGAAAATTTGCTAATGTGAGTTTCCTGCATGGCATTTGTGTTAGAAAATTTGTCACACCTTTATGTAAAGATGAAATCTTGATTCCTGTTTTCTTGGGATGCCCACTGGCAATGTTCACTAATGGAAAGATTTATAAGTGTATTGACTCGTGATGTCTCAACATAACAAGTAACCATCTCAAATGAATAATTTTGGGTTTCCCAAACACATCTATTAAATGATATCATAAAACATCAGAATTATTGTCTTGTGATCTGTGGGGTGTTTCTAACACTATCTGTGAATAAAAAATCCTTGAGTTTTTTTTTTTTTTCACTTGATAAATTTAATAAATGTCTCAAGCTACATGTAAAGTTTGTAAACTTGATGAAAACCTTAATTAATGTGTTTGTTCCATGGAAATGTGTAAACTGATATTGAAAATGACTTATTGAATGTCATTTTTTTCAGTTTAGAAATCCTTTTCTTCAGACAAAATCTCAGTGGAAATTAGATATTAACATCTGAAAAGCACAATTTAGTTTATAATAATGTAATACAGAATACACACATTCATTGCATTAAAAAATTATTCACAAAGCAGTGCCTACATATCTCTGCAATACCAGCACTTGGGAGAAAGAAGCAGGAAGGTATTAAGTTCAAGGTCAGCCTAAATTTCCTAGTGAGACCATTTCTCAAAATATTAAAAGTCAACTACATATGCATATATCTACATATATGTATGAAACATGACAGTAGAAATGGTGAAGGAAAAACTCTAAAGGGGTGAAGAATAACAGAGCAAAGTGAGGAAAATTTCAAAGATCACATTTTTTTTCTCAAGAGGAGTTTTCATCAATAACATAAAACAAAGAGAGACTGTATAAAATAGTCATTCTCAAGCTTCCTAAGCTGTGACTCTTTCATACTGTTCCTCATGATGTGGTAAATACCCACCCCCATAAAAAACATTTTGTTGCTACTTCATAAATATAATTTTTTCTACAATTATGAATTGTAATGTAAATAAGTTTTGGAGACAGAGGTTTATGATGGAATCCTTACCAATAGGGTGAGAACCACTGATTTATAAGGACTATGTGCGATGAGATGGAGAAACAGGATAAGGCTGGGTATTGCACACAGTGGTGTTAATATTAGCAAAGTGTGGTAATATATGTATGAAAATGTCATGAAGAACACCATTATTTTGTAGGGTGACTAAAAGTTTAACAAAATCACATAAAAATGAAATAAACTGTTAGGAGAGTTAATCTGCATTATTGTGCCAGCTGGTTTTTATGTGAATTTGAAACAATCCAGAGTCATATGAAGGAACCTCAATTGAGAAAATGTCTCTACAAGATCCAACTATAGACAAGCCTATATGGCCATTTTTTTTCTTTCTTTCTTTCTTTCTTTCTTTCTTTCTTTCTTTCTTTCTTTCTCTCTCTCTCTCTCTCTCTCTCTCTCTCTCTCTCTCTCTCTCTCTCTCTCTCAATTCTTCTGTCATATATTACATCCCAACCACAGTGTCTCCTCCCTCATATCTTCCCCATCCTCCTCACCACCACCCCTGTCCTGAGATCCACTCTTCCATTTCCCTTTAAAAAAAAAAAAAAAAAAAAAGAGCAGGCTTTCCCAGAGATATCAACTAAGCACAGCCTAATGAGTTATAAGATGAGGCACAAACCCTCATGTCAAGGCTGGATGAGGCAACCCAGAAGTAGGAAAAAGGTCCCAAGTGCGGCAAACGAGTCAGACACACTCTCTCTTTCACTCTTAGGGGTCTCGCAATAACACCCAGCTACACGACCATCAAGTCTATGCAGAGAACCGATGTCAGGCCCACACAGGGACCAGAGACCATGATTGCAACTTCAGTCTCTGTGAACCCCTATGAGCCCTGCTTAGTTGATTCTATAGGCTTCCTCTCATGGTGTTCTTGCCCCCTCTGTATCCTTCAAATCCCCACTTTCTGCATTGCTCCCCTGACTCTACCTCATGTTTGGCTATGGGTGTGGGCATCTACTTGCAGCAGTTGCTGGATGACGCCTCTCTGTTGCCAATTGGGCTATGAGTATAGCCGAATATTTTAGTAACCATTTCATTGAAAAGAATTTCCCACTTGGATTTGGTTCTGTCATAGGTTTGTGGGCTGTCCATCCTCTGGTTCCTGGCCATCCAGGCAGTGTTAGGTGTGGGCTCTGGCTTGTGGCCTGAGTCTCAAGTTGAACCAGTCTTGGTTGGCCACTCCCACAGGTTCTATACCATCATCACCTCAGCACAACTTGCAATCGGGACAGATAGTGGTTTGAAGATTTTGTGACTATGTTGGTAGCAGCTGGAGGGTTATCTCAAATGGTAGGGCAATTTCTCGATTAGTTATTGTTGTGAGAGATTGGTAATTTAGTTTTGGTTGTGTTGATTTTGGAAATTTATTGGACATCCAAGTGAAGAATCAAATAGATAAATGTCTGTGTTTTACGCCAGGCATGTAGTTTGAAGATAAAATCTTCAAAATAACTTGAACAAAGAGATCACTTTTAAAGATATGAGTGGCTATAGTCTCCTGAATAGAGACACAGATAGAGAATCAAAACTGTACAAGAACTTTAAATAAAATAGAGCTAGTGTATACAAAATGTTGGGAAGTGTTAAAGAAGTGTTGTGGGATGTTCTCTAAAGTAATCCAGAAACAGAATAAAGGAGATACTGATTACTATCACACCACACACACACACACACACACACACACACACACACACACACACATACACACACACACTATTTAATATTCCAAATTTTGAGTTCTGAGATACTAATGGTATCATCGTATTACATTTGCTCCTGGAACAATAATATTAACAAAATATAGAGGGCTGAAAGTCAGTTTTCAGACAGCCCTGTTAGATATGCATGCCCTCTAACTCAGCATGCCTAGATGGCATGCCTATAGAGGTCTGATATTAGTGACCTAGTTGGCAAAATGATATTTAAAAAAGTCTAAGTTCTAATAATAAGAAACATTTAAGAGATTTCCTTATAATTGTGGGTAAAACATTGATGGAAATTAACAGTTCCAAGGTTTTATTGGAAGAGAGTCTACCTTGTTTAGTTTAGGCTTGGTAATCATGTTGGTAATAATTTGTGGGTGTAACTTCTGATTCTCTTTAGTTGTTGTTCATGTATTTTTAGTTTAACTTAAAAGTTTATTTTAACAGTTCCCCCTTCTTCCCCTCCTCACACTCACTCTCCACCCCCCCCCCACTCTACCCCTATCCACTGCTCAGAGAGGGTAAGGCCTCCCATGGAGAGTCCCACAAAGTCTAGCATGTTAAGTTGAGGGAGGACCAAGCCCATCCCCCATATTAAAGCTGAGCAAGGCATTTCTTCACATGGAATGTGCTCCAAAAAGCCAGTTCATGCACTGGTGATAAATCCTGGTCCCACTGCTAGTGGCCCCAGAAACTGCTCAAGCCACATAACTGTCACCCACCTTCGGAGGGCCTAGTTCTATCCCAAGCAGGTTCCCCACCTGTCAGTCCAGAGTCAGTGAGCTCCAACCAGCTCAGGTCAGCTGTCTCTGCGGGATTCCCCAACATGTTCTTGACCCCTTTGCACATATAAACCCTCCTCTCTGTCTTTGACTGGACTCCAGGATCTCCACACAGTGCTTAGCTGAGGGTCTCTGCATCTGCTTACATCAGTTACTGGATGAAGTTTCTATGAGGACAATTAGGGTAGTCATCTATACGATTACAGGGGAAGGCTGGTTCAGGGAGCCTCTCCACTATTGCTTGCAGTCTTAAACTTCTGAGCTACAGGGATGCACAATCACACAGCAAATCTGGCTTTCACAATTTCTCCACCTCATCTTCTGAGATGTTTCCTGAGCTTTAGGTGCAGGAGTGTTGTGTAGACATATCCATTGTGACTAGGCTCCACACCTTCACATTTTGATTAGGTGTGGTTTTGTATATCTGACTTGTCTGTGACACCAGTGAACGTGCCAAACTGCACAGGGAGAAATTCACAAAACAGTCCTACACAAACTACAGGTAACTGAGGAAAACTTGGAGTGGGAGAGGTTATCTCCTCCAGAGAAGGACACATCAATTGATTGTTTAATGCTAAATGATCAGCCCCGAACATATACATACAAGTGACATTATAGTAACTGAACAGACTATATTTAGGAATATATATAAGTTTACAGTAAGAATTAGTGAAATGAGAGGCCATGAGTCTGAAGAATATTGAGGAGGAGATATGAGAGAGTTTAGTGGGAGGAAAGGGAGGAAAGGAAATGCTATAATCAAATTTTAATCTCAAAAATTTGAAAAGAATTGCTCTCAAAAACAAAACTCTGTAAGACAAAAAGAGAGTGGTCTAATCATTTCTAAACTGATTAAACAGAAAATAGATTGGGGAATTGGCAATTGCCTTGAGAAAGAAGACATATTAGTTCAATTCTGTTCTTGCTGAGCAAGCTGTGTATATAGTAAGCAAGTTGTTTGTTATATTATAGAATTTAAATAAAACCCACCATTTAGGAGTAAAGGAGCTTAGATAAAGCAACTAGCGGAAAGCAATATTCAAGACAAATTATGAAAGATGGCGTGGTGCTGTCCAGGGACGAGAATCAGATTGTAGTCATTCTAGGCAAGGAAAAAACAATAAATTCTGAAACCCCTGAAAATGTATGATATGACCCAGGAGAAGATTCTATATTCATATCACTGACATTCTTATTTATGTTTAAAAACAACCAGAAAAAAAAATGTATGCTGAATGTGAAAGCACACTGGTTTTCACACCGATTTTTCTTTGCTTTCATTCTTCACATAGTTTATCAGCTTTGATTCAAAAATCCTTAGGGGAAGATTTGCTTCTATCTAACAGTGATGTTTCTGAAAGCTGTAAAGGATGGTTGGGTTATGAAAATGGGCTTTCACCATGCTCACTTAAGTGTCTGAAGAATATTTTGTTTATGATGGGGTGTTGGTGATATTGCTTGTCACTTCCCATTACCTTTTGATCAACATGATAATGGGAATAGCACCTCCAAAAACAATTGACTCTGACATTGGGAATGTATTTAATGGCTTTCAGTTATGGCTATGAGTTCCAAGTGCTAGCCAGTTGACTTCCACTATAAACAATTATTATAACTCCATGAGACAGTTAAATTGAGTGACCTCTAGGGCTACATGCTTGAAATAACATTTGAGTAAATCTATATCATATGTAGGCCAAGTGGTAAAACCCAACTTCACTCCATAGAAGTATCACTTAAATGAACTTGGCAAATAGCTTGTTTCAGAACATGACGGATTGTTTTTCAAAGTATAAAGTAAGTGTATACTCCAGTGGATCACACTGTTGTAAGATGAAGTAAAGTAGAATATTATTATTTTCCTCTGTATTGTATTCACTACATTTTTAATATTATTTACACTAATTCCACTATCAGCATTCATGCATATATAGAAATTGAAATACAATACTGATAGCTTAAAGGAGTATAATTTTAGCTATAACTCTGGTTATTGAGATGTACAATGTTTAGCCTACATAATACTGAAAAATCTGAAATATGTTACGTGTTAAAGGGCAAATATCTATTATACACATGAAATAAAACAGTTGTTATTGAGTACTTAATTAGTGTATATTATGATTTGCTTTATATTTAAAAAAATACTAAGAACATTTTTTCAGTATAACATAATTATCTTAACAAAACTATGCCTTTAACCAGCTGCCAAAAACAGTGGCATCCACTGTTCCCAATTTGTTTAAGTTAGCCTTTTTGACCATCAGTTTTACGTTTGCATAAGTTGAAACTCTTCATGCGGAAAGCAATATCAATTCATAAGCAGTAAATAAAAGCAGTTAATTAAAAATAAGCAGCTCAGTGTTAATAGTCTATAATACTAAATAATACATTATTTTAATAAATTAAAATTTTCAGCCCCATTCTTAGCTTGGCTATCACATTTCACAATTGGTTTTTTGTCTCCTTTATAAAATGAACTGTTCCTTCTAAATGGTCAGATTTTTATTTGAAATGTAATCGGTATTGATTCTTTGAGAATTTCACATCATGAACTCCAACCTCACTCATTTTCCAGTATCAGCCCTTCAACCTTGTAGCATCCCCCAAAAAGGAAAACATAAAAAGAAATAAAATAAAATACAAATAAGAATATTAATCCAAACAAACAAACAACAACAAACAATCAAACCCTTCACCCCTCCATTTTTCCCACTTTTCCATTGTCTCTTCATTCATGTTAGTGGCATTGGGATCTACCATGTATCATGCAGTATAGCCTTTTGTCCAAACAGTTTTACTTGCAAACATTCATTGTGCAGTGTTTTGGTCAGGGTCCAGGCCTCTGGCTTCTGGTACACCATCAGTGCTGGACCATTACTTAAATCTCTTCTAGGATATTCTGCTGTTGTCCCAGTCATGGAGATTCTGTGGCTCTGGTTCCACAGGACCAGTCCCTTCATGTACTCCAGCAAGTCATAGATGGGTTTGATGTTGGGGAGTGCCAACTCAAAGCCCATTTTATGTGCTTGAGTGGTAGCTGAGTTAAGTCTGGGCTACTGGGACATTTCCCCTTAGATGAGGGGCATAGCCAGCTTTCCCATGTTGTCATCTGGAGCCATGGTCCCCTCCAGCTCAAGCTGCTGCCAAGGGCCATGTCTGGGTCTGTAGCCCTAACACAGCCAGGGTCTGCATAAATTTCTGGGGCTCTTGTTACCACAGAAAGCTGTGAGGATGCCGGGGTCTAGGCCACCACATGTGGCCACTTTGGTGCCCAAAGGCTATGCTGCCTTAGGGCACATTCCAATCTGAGAGGCCTATGCTACTACCTGGCCCTATGGTGACAACCTGGCCTAAGCTGTTGTTGATGGCCATGTCTGGTTCTGTGGTCTTGATTCAGTTGGGGTCTGTGTAGATGTCCGTTGCTGTTTTACCACCAGAGCACATGCGAACCATATATTGAACCATGTTTTAAAGTTTGTGGGACATCCCCGTGAGCCAGCTCTGCCCCTCACTGGCCCAGGGGAGATCTGCCCCCCTCATCAACGAGCTGAGTCCATTCCCCTGGTGGTCCCACCCCTAATAGCAGAGCAGACTCCTCACACTTAAAAAAAATGTTTATTTCTTAATGACATTCAATACGATCTGTAACAACAACAACAAACATTCTGAAAATTGTTTTATAGAAGAAATTTAACTGGAGTTTAAATGAGTAAGATACTAAATATTAGGCTTGTTAGATTTATGTATAAGTTCTCAAAAATCAGTTAGTGTATTCAATTGTTGCTATTAAACAAGTTATACAACTACAACATTTGTACAAACAGTAATAGTACAATACCAACACTTCTAACATTACTGTTATTATTACTGGTATTACCTGCTTGGCATTCATATATAAGAAACCACCAGTAACTTTAATATTGTTCTTTCATTTAAGATGCACACAGAAATTGCTTGATGGAGTTTTATATAGAAGTATAAAATTAAAATAACTTGAAGCATATACTGTAGAATGCTCTAATTATTTACTTTAATTAATCATATCAACATAACTTCTTGGGAAAGGCCACAATCTAACACATCTGGGTGGCAGTCTTTTATTTTGAAATTATAAAATAATGACATCATTCCCTCTTCCCCTATTCTTCCTCTGAATGCCGCCCTCTACCTCTACTTATTTGTTGTTTGTTTGATTTTTCAAATTCATGGCATCTTTTTTCATTGATTATTACATTCATATATATGTATATGTGCATATATGTGTATATAAATGTATTTAAAGTGCATATGTATATCTAAATATAACCTTCTCACTCTATATAAAGTTATTCATACATACGTTTTCAGGGCTTAGTAATTGCTAGGGGAAACTGATGTGACCATCCCCAGAGAAGCCTATTCATCCCATGCATACATTTTCGAAGGCTCTTATTTTATACTTGTGTTGTCTTCTAAAATCATTGCTCAATAACACATGTTTACTTTAGTTCTTCACTATCATATCAACATAAAAAACAGTGATCATTATAGTGTGTTATGACAAAATTATTGAAAATAGTGACATATAAAATTATATATACATGTAACAATAATTAATAAAGAATAATATATGTTGAATCTGAGATGGGTAGGAGTAATGTAGGAGCAATACTCATATGTAAATATCTCAAAAACTTAAATTAAAAATAAGAATATCATTTGCTGAGTCTTCTAGATCATTAATAATGTGGTATTGAATGAGCCCTATGACAAATTTCTTCTATATTTGGATCCCTATCATTTATCATGTAGCACATCATTATTTTGTGGTCATAAATTGTGAGCCTTATTATTGACATCAATATTAATTACTCCTAGGGTAATTTTATCAAGAGCCATTTTATGCTATTGCCTGAGAACAAACATTACAATTCTATGTATCTAATATATATTTTGTGGTATTATATTTTTCTATTTTATTTCAGTATTTACATATTTATGTCTATTTGTGACAAGCACAAAGCCAACATTTTGAATCATAAACATATGAGCATATCACCTGGACTAACTACAGAAATTAAGAAAGCAGAAAAAATGATGATGGTAGGGTAGCTCTAGAGAGGATAAAAGGTATTTTAAAGGAGGAGATGGGAAACACAGAAAAGAGAGGTTTTTAACTGCAGCATGGGCAGAAAAAACAATAAAAAGGGGGTTGGGAGAAAGGATGGAAAAACAACACTGAAGGTGTTTGAAAAAATCCATAGTGAATCATATTTTTTATGCTTACCTAAATTTGCAACTATTTAAATGAAATTATTCCTTCTGGGATGATCTTTTTTCTCTAAGGGCCTTAGGTCATTTTAAAAAAACCCAGGCACCAGAAATGAGATGTTTCCTTTTGAGTTGGTGGTCAGAGAAGTATAAGAGAATTAAAAAAAAAAAACCAGTATAGGCTATTGCTATTGTTCTTTTTATTTAATCATTTTTCTTTTATACTTTTTTCTTATATTAAAATAGATTCTTTTCTCATACAATATGTCCTGACTATAGTTTTCCTCCTCTACTCCTCCCAGTTTCTCCTCTCCTTACCCCTCCAGATCCACCTCTTTCTCTCTTTCATTAGAAAAGAGATGAGAGAGGCAACTGCCCCTGGGCCCCACACCTGGGCACCAGCCATTCCAGGAGGATATGCCCAACTTGGCCCCAGTTTCTGGCCATTGGGCAGGCCCTGCGGGAGGGCTCCTCTTTTCTAAGAATGCAGAAAGATCCTGCAGTCTCCAAACCCTGCCCCCACACCCTGAACCCACAACCATTTGCCCAAGACCCCAGCCACTTCCTGAGAATCGGAGACCAGCCCCCAGCTCCCATCAGCCCTGGAACTCCCATCTGGACTAGAGAGACCCTCTAGTGGACACTACAACCACAACAGCTTGCCCCCACACCCATCTGCTGAAGACCCATCTACTTCCAGAGACTTAGAGACCAGTGTCCAGCATTCCATCCTGCCCCAGAACTGCCATGTGGACCAGAGAGCCCCCTGCTCTCATTCGACTCAGTACTCCCATCTGGACCAGAGCTTCCATCCTGTCCCGGAACTCCCATCTGGACAAGAGGAGCTCCCATCTGGACAAGATAAGGAGACCCCAGGGACTTCCTGAGACTCAGAGTCCAGCCCCCCAGCTCCTATCTGGCCATCACTCTCATCTGGACCAGAGCTCTCATCTGGCCCAGAGCTTCCATCTGGACCAGAGAGAGGCTTACTGAATCTGTCAGTTCTGTCTGGACCAAGTACATTGATAAGACCAAGAATGAACCCACAAAGAGATGGGCAGATGCCCAAGGCAGAAGTACATACAACAAAATAAAGAGCAATACAGCATCACCAGAACCTAGCCCTTCTCCAACAGCTAGACCTAAACATCACAGAATGGAAGAAGAAGAAAAAAACAACCTTATAAGTAACATCATGAAGAGGCTAGAGCCTTATATAGAAGAAATCAAAAATAAAGTGGAGGAACAAACAAACAAAAAATAGGAAGAATGCTATGAAAACTAGAGGAAAGGACAATTAAAGCAGAAGAAAAAAATAAGTCCCTGAAAGAAAAATCATGAAAAAGCAAAGGAAACAATCCAAGACCTGAAGATGGAAATAGAAAAAATGAAGAAGACACTAGCAGAAGGAAGGCTGGAAATAGAAAATCTGAGTAAGCATACTGGAACTTCAGAGGCAAGTATAACCAACAGAATGGAAGAGAGGATCTCTGGTGTTGAAGATATGGTAGAAGAAATAGAATCATCAGTCAAAGAAAACACTAAAACCAACAAAGTCAAGACCCAAAATGTCCAAGAAATTTGGGACACCATGAAAAGACCAAACCTATGAATAATAGCGATAGAGGAAGGAGAAGAATACCAACTCAAAGGCACAGAAAATATATTTAACAAGATCATAGAAGAAAACTTTCCCAACTTAAAGAGTGAAATGCCTATGAAGATATAAGAAGACTATAGAACACAAAACACACTAGACCCCCCAAAAAAGTCCCCTCGACACATAATAATTAAACAACTAAATATACAGAATAAAGAAAGAATATTAATGGCAGCAAAGGAAAAAGGCCAAGTGACTTATAAAGGAAAACCCATCAGATAACATCTGAATTCTCAATAGAGACTTTGAAAGCCAGAAGGACCTGGACAGATATAATGCAGACACTAAGAGACCATGGATGCCAGCCTAGACTAATATACCCAGCAAAACTTTCAATCATCATAGATGGAGTGCACAAGAACTTCCAAGACAAAACCAGATTTAAACAATACCTATCCACAAACCCAGCCCTACAGAAAGCACTAGAAGGAAAATTCCAACCTAAGGAAGGCAGATACACCCATGAAAACACAGGCAATAGATAACACCACAGCAGTAAACCCCCAAGAAGAGAAGTACACACACACTACCACCAAAAAATAAAAATAATAACAGGAATGAACAATCACTGGTCATTAATATCCCTTAATATCAATGGACTTAATTCACCTATAAATGACACAGACTAACAGAATGGATATGAAAAACAGGACGCATCATTCTGCTGCATACAAGAAACACTTCAAATTCAAAGACAGATACCTCCTAAGAATAAAAGGGTTGGAAAAGACTTTCCAATCAAATGGTCTTAAGATGCAAGCTGGTGTAGCTATCCTAATATCCAGCAAAATAGACTTTAAACTATAATCAATCAAAAGAGCTCAGGAAGGACATAACATACTCATCGCAGGAAAGATCCACCAAGATGAAGTCTCAATTCTGAACATTTATGCCCCAAACACAAGGGCACCTACATATGTAAAAGAAACATTACTAAAGCTTAAATCACATATAAAACCCCACACATTAATAGTGGGAGATTTCAACAGCCCACTTTCACCTCTGGACAGATAGGCCAAGTTGAAACTTAACAGAATCATAATGGTCTTAACAAATGTTATGGCTCAAATGGACTTAATCGATATCTACAGAACATACCACCCAAACAAAAAAGAATATACCTTCTTCTCAGCACCCATGGAACCTTCTCTAAAATCGACCACATACTTGGCCACAAAGTAAATCTCAACAAATACAAAACAATTGGAATAACCTCCTGTGTTCTATCGGACCACCATGGTTTAAAGTTAGATTTAAACAACAACAACAACAACAACAACAAAAAAAAAAAAAAAAAAAAAAAAAAACCTACAGAAAACCTACAATCTCATGGAAACTGAATAATGCTCAACTGAATCACCAATGGGTTAAGGAAGAAATAAAGAAAGAAATTAAAGACTTCCTAGAGATCAATGAAAATGAATAAACCACATACTCAAACTTATGGGACACTAAGAAAGTAATGCTAAGAGGGAAATTCATAGTACTAAATGCCCACATAAAGAAACTGGAGAAATCTCATGCTTGTGACTTGACAGCACACCTGAAAGCCCTTGAACAGGAAGAAGCAAAGTCTCCCAGGAGGAACAGACACCAGGAAATTATCAAATTGAGAGCTGAAATCAATAAAACATAAATAAAGAGAACAATACAAAGGATTCATGAAACAAAGAGTTGGTTCTTTGAGAAGATCAACAAGATAGACAAGCCGTTATACAGAAAAACCAAAGGGCAGAGAGAGAGAGCAGGCAAATTAACAAAATCAGAAATGAAAAGAAAGACATAACAACTATCACTGAAAAAATCCAGAGAATCATCAGGTCATACTTCAAAAACCTCTACTCCACAAAACTGGAAAATCTAAAAGAAATGGATATTTTTCTGGATAGGTACCACATACCTAAGTTAAATCAAGACCAGATAAACCATTTAAATAGTCCAATAACCCCTAAGGAAATAGAATCAGTCATTAAATTCTCCCAACCAAAAAAAGCCCAGGACCTGATGGTTTAACTGCAGAATTCTACCAGATCTTCAAAGAAGACTTAATACCAATACTCTTTAAATTGTTCCACACAATAGAAGCAGAAGGAATATTACCAGACTCCTTCTATGAGGCTACAATTACCATGATTCCTAAACCAAACAAAGATGCAAAAAATAAAGAGAACTACAGACCGATCTCCCTCATGAACATTGATGCAAAAATACTCACTAAAATGCTGGCAAACAGACTCCAAGAACACATCAGAACAATTATCCACCATGATCAAGTAGGCTTCATCCCAGGGATTCAAGGGTGGTTCAACATATGAAAGTCCATCAATGTAATACACCATATAAACAAACTCAAAGAAAAAAAAAACATGATTATCTCACTAGATACAGAAAAGGCATTTGATAAAATCAAACACCCCTTCATGATAAAGTTCTTGGGGTGATCAGGAATACAGGGAACATACCTAAACATAATAAAGGCAATCTACAGCAAGCCAACAGCCAACATCAAATTAATGGAGAGAAACTCAAAGAAATACCAAGGCAAGGCTGTGCCCTCTCCCCATACTTATTCAATACAGTACGTGAAGTTCTACCCAGAGCTATAAGACAACATAAGGAGATTAAGGGGATACAAATTGGAAAGAAAGACGTCAAGCTCCCCCTATTTGCAGATGACATGTTAGTATTCATGAGGGACCCCAAAAATTCAACCAAGGAACTGATACAGCTAATAAATCCTTCAGCAACATAGCAGGATACAAGATCAACTCAAAAAAATCAGTAGCCCTCCTATATACAATAGACAAAAAGGCTTAGAAGGAAATCAGAGATACATCACCCTTTACAATAGCCACAAATGATATAAAATACCTTGGGGTTACTCTAACTAAGCATGTGAAGTACCTATATGACAAGAACTTTAAGTCCTAGAAAAAAGAAATTGAAGAAGATGTCAGAAAATGGAAAGATCTCCCATGCTCATGGATAGGCAGGATTAACATAGTCAAAATGGCGATCTTACCAAAGCAATCTACAGATTCAATGCAATCCCCATCAAATTACCAACACAATTCTTCACAGATCTGGAAAGAATAATACTCAACTTCATATGGAAAAACAAAAAACCCAGGATAGCCAAAAGAATTCTGTACAATAAAACAACCTCTGGAGGCATCACAATCCCCGACCTCAAGCTCTACTATAGAGTTACAGTAATAAAAACAGCTTGGTACTGTCACCGTACACAAAACTTAAATCCAAGTGGATGAAAGACCTCAACACAAATCCAGTTACTCTGATCCTGATAGACAAGAAAGTAGGAAGTACTCTTGAGCGCATTGGCACCAGAGAACACTTTCTAAATATAATACCAGTGGCATAGACACTGAGAGAAACAATCAATCAATGGGACCTGTTGAAACTGAGAAGCTTTTGTAGAGCAAAGGACATGGTCAACAGGACAAAGCGACAGCCTACAGGATGGGAAAAGGTCTTCACCAACCCCACATCTGACAGAGGGCTGATATCCAGAATAGTTAAAGAACTCAAGAAATTAGACAACAAAATGCCCATCATTCCAATTAAGAAATGGGCTATAGAACTAAACAGAGAATTCTCCACAGAGGAAGTTCAAATGGCTGAAAGACATTTAAGGAGTTGCTCAACATCCCTAATTATCTGGGAAATGCAAATCAAAATGACTCTGAGATACCACCTTACACCTGTCAGAATGGCTAAGATCAAAAACACAGAAGACAGCTTATGCTGGAGAGGATGTGGAGCAAGGGGAACTCTCCTACACAGCTGGTGGGAATGCAAGCTTGTACAGCCACTTTGGAAATCAATATGGCACTTCCTTAGAAAATTGGGAATCCATCTCCCCCAAGACCCAGCTGTGGCACTCTTGGGCATATACCCAAGGAATGCTCAATCCATACCACAAGGGCATTTGCTCAGCTATGTTCATATCAGCATTGTTTGTAATAGCCAGAAACTGGAAACAACCTAGATGCCCTCCAACTGAAGGATAAAGAAAATATGGTACATATACACAATGGAGTACTATTCAGCAGAGAAAAACAATGACATCATGAGATTTGCAGGCAAATGGATGGATTTAGAAAAAAAATCATCCTGAGTGAGGTAGCCCAGACTCAGAAGGACAAACATGGTATTTACTCACTCATAAGAGGATACTAGATGTAAAACAAAGATTACTAGACTGCTACACAACTCCAGAGAGGCAACCTAGAATACAGGACTGTAGGAAAGACACAGGGATCACCCAATGACAGAGAAATGGATGAGAGCTACATGAACAACCTGGACGACAGTGGGAGTAATGAAGGGCAAGTTTTGAGGGAAAGAAAGCTTAGGGGAGCAGGAGATCCCAGCTGGATCAGAACAGAAAGGGGGAACAAGGAATAACAGACCATGATAAATGATGACCACATGAGAACAGGAATAGGCAGAGTGCTGGAGAGGTCCCCTGAAATCCACAGTGATACATCCTCTGTAGACTGATGGCAATCGTTGAGAGAAAGCCTGATCTGACCTGGTCTCGTGATCAGATGGCCAAACACCCTAACAGTCATGCGGGAACTCTCATCCAATAACTGATGGAACTGGATGCAGAGATCCTCAGCCAGTCCCCAGGTGGAACTCCAGGTGTCCAATTATTGAAAAAGAATGGGGACTGTAAGTGTGTGAATTGTTGAGACCAAGATTGGAAAAAGCACAGTGACAAATAGCCAAATGAATGGAAGCACATGAATTATGAACCAAAAGCTGTGGAGCCCCCAGCTGGATCAAGCCCTCTGGAAAAGTGAGACAATTGAATAGCTTGAACTTCTTGGGAATCTTCTAGGCTGTGGGACCAGGACCTGTCCTTAGTGCATGAGCTAGCTTTTTGGAACCTTGGGCTTACCCAGGGATACTTTGCTCACCCTAGAAGGAGGGGACCGGACCTGCCTGTACTGAATCCACCAGGTTTAAATGAATCTCCAGGGGAGTCTTGTCCCTGGAGGAGATTGGAATAGAGGGGAGGGGGGGGGGGGTAAGTGGGGATGGGGGTGAGGACAGGGCAACCCATGGCTGATGTGTAAAATTAAAACACAAATATAATAATAAAAAAGAAAAGAAAAAGATAACTACCAAACATGAAAAATATACAACAATGAAGCAAAAGCAATCATACGAAAATTGGGCATGGAGGAAAAGAGTCCCAAAAGCATGCACAAGAGTCAGAGACCCTGTGCAAATTGATAGATATAGATCTATTTGTGTTATTCTACAAGCTGACATCCACTCAGGCACCATTTATTGAAGATACTTTCTCTTTTCTATTGAACATTTCTGGAATCTTTATAAAAAATCAGGTATCCATAGGTATGTGGATGGATGTCTGTGTCTTCATTTTGGGTCCATAAATCAATCTGTCTATGTTTATGCCAACATCATGTGATTTTTTTTACTACTATAGCTCTGTAGTACAGCTTGAAATCAGGAATGGTGACACCACCTGACATCCATCTATTGTACGGAATTGTTTTAACTATCCTGGGTTTTTTGTTTTTTTGTATGAAGCTAAGTATTGCTATTTCAAATTCTGTAAAAATTGTGCTGAAATTTTGATGGGAATTGTGTTGCTTTTATAAATTGCTTTGGGGTAAGGGCATAGTAAAAGATGACCATCTTTACTATGTTAATCCTACCCATCCATGAGCATGGGAGATCTTTCCACCTTCCAATATATTTTTCAGTTTTTTCTTTCAGAGACTGGAAGTTATAGCCATACAGGTCTTTCACTTGCTTGACAAGAGCCACATCAAGGTACTTCATATTGTCTATGTCCATTGTGAAGGGTGTTGTTTCCCTAAATTCCCTCCCAGCCCACTGGCCAAGGGCTACTGGTTTTCTTGGGTTTGTTTTGTATCCAGCCACTTTGCTAAAGGTGTTTACCAGTTGCAGGAGTTCCTTGGTAAAATTTCTGGGGTTGCTTATGTATACTATCATATCATCTGCAAATGGTGACACTTTGACTTCTTCCTCTCCAAATTGTGAAATTTGCTGGCAAATAGAAGGAACTAGACATGATCATTTGGAGTGTGGTAATCCAGACCCAGAAAAACAAGCATAGTATATACTCACATATAGGTGGATATTAGCCACAAAGTAAAGGATAATAATGCTACAAATCACAGACCCAAAGAAGCTAAGTAACAGGAAAGACTCAAGGCGGAGACACATGAATCTCTGCAAAGCAGAAACAGAGTATACATCACAGGTAGGTGGGAGGGAAGGTCTGAATGTGTGGACGGTCATGGGAACAGGAGAGATCAGATGAGGGGAGGATGGAGGAAAAGTACTGGGAAAGACAACTGAAACAAGGGCATATCTGGAATGAGCTCGAAACCTAGTACAATGGAAACTTCTAGGAATCTTTAAAGGTGATCCTATCTAAGACTACTAGCAATGGGATATACGTAGCCTGAATCATCTTCTGTATTCAAGCAAGACTACCGGTGGAAGTATTGGGACCCCAACCCAGCCTATAATCTCTGATCTAAAATTTTCCTTGCCTGCAAGATATGAATTTATTTGACACAGAAATTATGGTAGTGGCCAACTAATGACTGGTCCAGCTTGAGACCCATACTCTGAAAGGGAGCCCACCTCTTATGATGCCTAGAGCACCAATACCCAGAGGCTAGACATCCCCGAGACCTAGGATAGAACCAAACATGACTGAAAAAAGCAAAGAAGTAAATGAAATAATTCTTAATGATATTTTGCTGTACTCATTGATTATTGCCTATCCTAATGGTCATCAGAGAAGCTTCACATAGTAACTGATGGAAATAGATGCAGAGACCTATAGCCAAACATTAGGTGGACCCCAAAAAATCCTGTGGAAAAGGTTGAGAAAGAAGTATGGGAGCCAGAAGGACCCAAGAACATCATGGGAAAACACATAGAACCAAATAACCTGGGCTCACAGAGACTAAATCTGCAACCAAAGAAGTTGCATGGGACCAGTCTGGGTCCTCTGCACATGTGTGTCAGTTGGTCTGTCCATCCTATGGGACTCTTGGAAGAGGGAGCAAGGGCTGTCTTTAACTCTCTTGTCTGCTATAGGGACAGTTTCCTCTTGCTAGGATGCCTCATCCAGCCTTAACAGAAGAGGAGGTAGGTGGCTAGTCTTGATACAACTTGATATCCCATGCTTGGCTGATATACAAGGAAGGCCTTCACTTTTCTGAAGGGAAAGGAGAGGGAGTGGATAGCTAAGAGATTGGAGGTAGAGACTGGGAAGATAGAAGAGAGGGTGGGGAAACTATGGACAGACTGGGAAAATTAATATAATTAATTAATTAATTAATTAATTAATTAATTAAAGAGCCAGAGACACACTCATTTTCACGGTCAGAATTCCCATAAAAACACTATGCTAATAGCTATAACACATATGCAGAAGAACTGGTGTAAACCAATGTAGGCCCTGTGCTTGCTGATTTGGTCTCTATGAGCTCATATGCTCCTTGCTTAGTTGATTCAGATACCCTTTGGCTCTTATACTCTTTCTCCTCCTCTTCCAGGGAATTCTCTTAGCTCTGAGGATTGACTGGAAACCTCTAATTTAGACTCTCTCTTTGCATAAAGTCTGGCATTAGGTCTCTGCACCAGCTCCTATCTACTGCCATAGGAGCCTCTCTTATGATGACTAAATAAAGCATTGAACTATGAGTATAGCAGAAAAGGACTTTGACAAAATCCAACACCTCTACCTACTAGAAATTCTAGAGAGATTATGGATACAAGGTACACACATAAACATTATAAAGGCAATTTAAAGCTCGATACATCTCTGGGATGAAGATTACTTGATCATCTTTTTTATGTGTTTTGAATTTGGTTTGCAAGTATTTTTTTTTAGGTTTCGTTTTTTAAAATTTTTTTATTATATTTGTGTTTTAATTTTACACATCAGCCATGGGTTCCCCTGTCCTCTCCCCTCCCCCCCCCACCTTCCCCCCATCCCCTCCCCTGTAAGAGCGTGAATTGTTGAGACCAAGATTGGAGAGGCACAGGGAGAAATAGCCAAACGAATGGAAGCACATGAATTATGAACCAAAGGCTGTGGAGCCCCCAGCTGGATCAGGCCCTCTAGATAAGTGAGACAACTGAATAGCTTGAACTGTTTGGGTTTGCAAGTATTTTATTGAGTATTTTTGCATCTGTGTTCATAAAGGAAATAGGTCTGTAATTCTTTTGTTGTTGTTGAATGTTTGTGTGGTTTGGGTATCAGGGTAATTATGGCCTCATAAAATGAATTGCATAATATTCCTTCTGTTTCTATTTTGTGGAATAATTTGAGAAGTATTAATGATAACTCTTCATTGAGAGTCTCATAGAAATCTGCTCTAGACCATCTGACCCTGGCCCTAGGATTTTTTTGGTTGGTAGACTTTTAATGAATGCTTCTCTTTCACTAGGGGCTGTAGGTATATTTAAAACTAATTGAACTTGATTCCACTTTGGTAGGTGGTAGCCATTGAAAAAAATTAACCATTTCTTATATGTTTTCCAATTTTGTGGAGTACATGTTTTTAATGCATTGCCTCATGATTGTAGAGCTTTTCTTGGTGTCTGTGGTTATGTCCCACATTTTCATTTCTGATTTTAATTTGTATATTCTCTGTCTGCAATTTAGTTAGTTTGTAGAAGAGTTCGTCTATTCTTTTTGATTTTATCAAAGAACAACGTCTTTGTTTTCTTAATTTCTTGTATTCTTTTTGATCTCTATTTTATTGATTTCATCCTTGCTTGATTTTATTTTCTTACTGTCTAGCCCTTTTGGGTGTGATTACTTCTTTTTGTTCTAGGAGGTTCAAATATGCTGTTAAGTTGCTAGTATCAGGTCTCTGTATTTATTTAGGTAGGCACTTGCTGCTATGAGCTTTTCTCTTAGTACTGTTATAATTGTGTCCTATAAATTTGAGTATGTTGAGTATTCATTATCATTAAATTCTAGAAAGTATTTCATTTCTTTATTTCTGTCTAGACACATTTTTTACTCAGGAGATAGTTGTTTCATTTCCATGAGTTTGTAAATTTTTTGTTGTTCCTGTTCTTGTTAATATCCAGCTTCAATTTGTGCTAGTCTGCTATGATGTAAGAAATTATAATAGGGGCTGGAGAGATGGCTCAGAGGTTAAGAGCACTGATTGCTCTTCCAGAGGTCCTGAGTTCAATTCCCAGCAACCACATGGTGGCTCACAACCATCTGTGATGAGATCTGGTGCCCTCTTCTTTATACATAATAAATAAATAAAATATTTTTAAAAAAGAAGTTATAATAATTTTCTTGTATCTGTTGAGATTTGCATTGTGTCCAAGTACATGGTTAATTCTGGAGAAAGTTCTGTGAGACTCAGAGAAGAAGATATATTCTTTTCTGTTTTGGTAAAATCTTCTGTAAATATGTTAGGTCTTTTGGGTTTATAAAAACTGTTATCTCCAGTATTTCTTTGTTCAGTTTTCGTCTGAATGAAATGTCCATTGGTGAGGGTGGGTTTTGAAGTCTCACATTATCAGTGTGTGAGGATCAATATGTCATTTAAGCTGTAATCATGTTTCTTTCCTTGATGAGTTTAGAGATTCCTTCTCAATATCTTTTGATTCTCTCTCTCTCTCTCTCTTTCTCTCTCGTGTGTGTGTGTGTGTGTGTGTGTGTGTGTGTGTGTGTGTGTGTGTGTGTTTCTCTTCTTTTGATTTTGGTGGTATGTAATTTATTCTATTGCTGCAAGCCACAGGAAAATGTAATGGAATTTGGCTACTATCACAAAAGCTACTACTTGGAAAGGTCAAGGACTTTTCAAACTATGGCTTAAGAAATCTTAGTGATATTTAGCTTTTATATTTGTATTGGCCAATTCCTTCAATGATTTCCTTGTATACTATGTATGCTTCCAAGAACTCATAGCAGTGTATTTTATCTGAAATATCTATCAGTCATCCAAGGCCAAATAATCTACTGAATTAAGGCAAATTAGCTTGAACCCTCCTTTCTTATACAGCCTTAGTGGTATTTATACTAACATTATAGACTCCTAACATTTACCTAACCACCCCTAGCAATGTAGTTTGAGCACATAAATTTTCTTTTTCTGATATACTAACTGATTTTAGCTCTTCGTTGACCTCCCCCTTTACTGTTCCTCTTTTGATTTGGGGAGGAAGCCTGACAGTCACTGGCTGAGGAAAATTCTTGTCTGCCTTTACAACCTGTAAGAATTCAAGCCTGGTGACCTTGCTTTAGCTAAAGCACTGCTATTGCATGGATGTATGACTGTAAACCTCAGAGACTCAGGATTTTGAAGGGAGAACTAGAAGAATGAGATGGAAGATGAAGAAGAATGAGATGGGAAAGAACAAGAAGAGAAAGACCAAGGTGGAACAAAATTAAGATGAGAAAATTAAAATAGAACACAGAGGGAGCAGCAGATAAATGTAGAGAGAAATCAAGCAATAATGAGCTAGGCATGAGTACAGAACTGTAACTGTGTAGATAGAATCTTATCCCAAAGGAATAAAGTAGATAGACTAAGGTCTCTGTGTACTTAGATTCTTTTCCCAAAAATAATCCATGCCATTGGTAGTTTCACTTCTAGGCTCCGTGAAGGCTAGTCCTTAATAATCCTCAAGATTCTATGTGTTTTCATTTTTGTAATTAACCTCCTTAGGTGGAAGGTTTCCTTCTAGCACTTTCTGTACTGCTATATGTGTAATTGATTTTGCATAAATTTGACTTCATCATGGATTACTCTAATTTTCCTCTCAGAGTTTGAAGATAAGATCCGAATGCTGATGATACCTGACATTTTTAACACAATACTTGAAATAATTTAACTAGATTTGACCTGAAAACTTCCTCTTTGAGGACTAGCTTCTAAAATGTTTAAATAAATAAAACATTAACAATCATCTTATTCTACTTGAACTATGGTGGTAGACAACTACAACAGAATAACATTTCAGAAACACAACAGAACAGAGTTGCCCATATGCACTCACAGTGGTCATGACCTCATGCATAAAACCAACATTGAGAAAGGAGGTCCAAAAGTTCTAACTGAATGGCTACTGGTCATTGATAGATTCTGAAAGAGGAGAAGTCAGTTTTCTTTAATTATGTGAACTCTGGTATATGGAGTCTTCAGTAGATGACTATACACCCAAGAGTGCATAAGATATTAATTGAGCACTGTAAGTATTAACCATGAACAAGCACACAAAATTGGGTGTGTAGTGAATCATGAGGTGAATATGGGAGGACTGAGGGGGTTGAATAAAATCAAAATGCAATCTATGATAGTCTGAAAGAGAAAATAAAATATTTAGAAATGTCTCATTCTATGCATGCCATTTGCTTCCATTACATATTTTTTCATTGACAAACATGCTTACTTTCCTTTTAGATAAATAACATCACTTACATTGCATTTCCCCTTTGTCAGTTTACTTATTGGATTTTATTAATCCCTAACTACCATCTCACCATCTCAAGTACATTAACATATTTTAAAAGTATAATTTGTCATGTAACTTGAAACATTTTTACCTAATTGGATACTCATTTTTTTCAGGCACACTCCTAGCACATTTCTGCAGCTGTCAGGTTAAGTCTTTTTATCCTGGATTAAATGAGAATTGTGAAGAAAATATTTCATTAAATATCCCTTTTTCTGGCAGTTTAAGAAGTTTGTTGTTGTGGGAAATTTGGAATTGCTATTGTTTACTCAAAGTATCTCTACAGACATTTAATTCAGCAAACAATGATCAAGGGGCAACCCAACAAAACCTGTAAGAATCATATTCTCAGTTGGTCATGGAAGCATGTGCTTTTAACAATAAAACTTCATCATAACATGAAATATGCCAAGAGCAACATTATATTTCCATAAACAATTACTCCATTAAAGTAAATTAGTTACTATGATGCCTAATTTTAATTGTCAACTTGAGTGAATAGAGAGATACCCACAGAATAGAAACAACCAAAAGAAAAAAAAAAAAAAAAACAGCACCAGTTTTTGTTTTGATGATTAATTTTCCAGATAGTATCAGATCATGAGAGCTCTAACCTAATAAATGGGATAATTTTTTGATGGATTCATGACTTAGTGGTATTATTTTGAAGTGGAAAAGTGATACTATGTGGTTGAAAGTATTAACACTACCATCTTGCCCTGGCCTCATCATGTATCCCTGAATTTTTCTGTTATTTGGTTAACATGATGTTAAATGAGTTGGTCCTTTATACACCTCTGCAACATGATGAGTTGAGCCTTCTGAAGCCATTAACCAATATAAACCATTACTCATTATTTTTGGTAGTTATTTATTACCATCATGAGAAAAACAATCAGTATAATCACTTTTTATTTAAAATATTCTCTTCTGAACTCTATTGAACTCAGTGAAAGTATTGTGAAAATGACCAACTATTTTGTGATTGGATATAACACCTCCTACATAACATAGAGCCCATATCTGGCTATGATAATAGGGCCAAGAATCTGTGGTTAGGTGCGTTATAGGCCTTAGGGGGAAATCTAATGCTATTGTTATGTTATATGGTCAGAGTATTAAAATGACTCCTAATGACTTATTGGTATATCCATAGGTCAGTGAATCTACTAGCTCTCTTCAGAGAAGCTACTTCTTATAAGTAGATAGCCTTTAACTGAGACATTCAACATGTTAATGTGAATGGAGTAAGAGACTTGAGTTCTCAGCCTTTATAGGGATATACATATCACACCTCTAACCTTTCTCTCCAAGGCTTAGGGATCATCTGAGATGAAGAAGTAGAAATATTGTAAGAGGCAAAGTGGTGGATTACTTCAAGAAAACAATATTTTCAATAAACAACAGGTCAGTTGCATATATGAAGTCACGGGGGTGGCAACAACAGGCACAAGACATGTGCAAACTCAAGCCAGGTAAAATATCAGCATGGAGTATGGGAAGGGAAACTAAAATACCACCACCAGCAGAAAAATATTTTATTCTTTGTCAGCTGCTGGAAGACAGTTGCTATGGGATAATGGTTTTGTACACTGGTTTAATAAAACACAGATTGGCCAACAGCCAGGCAGGAGCATAGGCGGGACAAGCAGACTAAAGGAATGCTGGGAAGAGGAAGAGCAGAATCAGGGGTCACTAGCCAAACACAGAAGAGGCAAGATGACAAGGCAGAATGGAGAAAAGGTACCAACCCACATGGCTAAACATAGATAAAAATTATGGGTTAATTTAAGTACAAGAGCTAGTCAGTAATAAGCCTAAGCTGATGGCCCAGCAGTTATAAATAATATTGAGCCTCTGTGTTATTATTTTATCAAAGGCCACAGAACTGTGGGTGAGAGATTTGTCCCGACACCCCCCCTGCCCAGGAGAAATCTTCAGACTACAGACAGTTATATTTAATGATGTCACACCTAGTAAGTCAATCACAGTACAGCAAATGCCAAGGTGCCAGAGTAGCTGGGCAAACCAAGTTGGACTTGAAATTATTAATTAGTTAATTTAAAAACAAGATAACTTGAAGTTGGTTGGTTAAGGAAGCAAGAGTGAAAAGGAAAGATTTAGAAGTGTTCCAAGCACATTGTTTCCAATCTTAAAAAAAATAATAAAAATATTATTATAAAAGGAAAATCTCTTTATCTTTAACCTTGTGATTCATAATGAATAGACAAATTTACATGAGACTCCATTTCTTGAAACAGTATCTGTATGGAGATAAAGGAAAGTAAATATACTTTTCCTCAATATCATTCAAATTCATACTGAAAAATCTATAAGAGGAACAAAATTAATTTATGAATACAATTGATATAATTTTCTACACAATATCTCATTTTTAGAGCTCATTTAATTTACATATTATAAAGAATATATAAGAAAAATTAGATTTTAGACAGCTCTGCAGAGGTTATTAAATGTTGGGCCATACTCTACTTAAACAATTATTTAGAGCACTAATTGGCAATAAGTAGTCAGAGTTTTGAAAGATAATAATCAGAGAACAATTACTGCTAGTGCAACCACACACCAAGTGTCAACATATTTCTAAGTGTCTATATTCAGCATGAATCATCTCCATAAAATTAGTTGAAATCAAATATTTACTCCTTTAGAAACTGTTCAAATGTCCTATTCACTATAGTTTGTACTTAGAATATTAGCAACCTCTTAGATTCAAAATAAAAATTCATAATCTATTCAAGGTGAATATGGATGCATATATATCTTACATTATGAGTTCTCACCTCTCTCCTTCAATAATTAAAATTAAAATTCGTTACTGAAAATTTAAAAACTGATTTTGTGATTTTCTCCTATTTGAATATTATTTCTATATTAAAATTAGCCATATATAGGGTGCTTTTGATTTCAAGTGACAGTATACAACCCAAGGAAAGCTTGAATACATTAACTTACATAGCTAGAAACTAGAGTAGAAAAAAGATCAAGCATAAATAGGATAGAGGACTCACATCACTCTCTGTGTCTTAGTTCTGCTTTGTTGTGCTGAGTGTTAGATGGAAAAGGGTCTGTAAATTCTTATATACATAACTTCCTACCGTGATCATACTGAAGGAAGCTTGACATTGAACCAGTGTTTGTCCATCTGAAAACCCATGCCTGTTTTCTCTGGGCTAACTGTTACTCTCATTTCCCAATCCTACAATTTTAGTAAGACAACCACTTATATTGTTTGTTCATTCTCACCAAGTTTCTCACTCAATTGTCAGGCCATAGTGATTGATTTTAGTAATAAAGTGATAGATCATTGCCACTTGGAGGTGTTTTCCTTGAGTTATTTATTTTAGTCAGAAAGTAAAGGAGCCAGACTCTTAAACATCTGTCTTGTATTCATACTTCAATATATTGATTTGTCTATAAACAACTGTTCAATAATAATTTACATAATGCTTTCATTTGCTTTGGTAAATAAGTGAGTATTAGTTAATTAGTTAGATTAATCCAAATCAACAAACATATGTTAAGGATTTAAGAAATTGACCATAGTAAAAGGTAACAATGTCATACAGATAGAGCATGATCTTCAATTCACATTTCTCCTGGTTTAGGTTCATATTATTTCCTTTGGTAGTCTGTATTGAAATAAACACAAATTTAAATATGTACCCATCATTTCATAAACAACAGAACATTCTAATTATAAGTAAAAATCATGTTTATTCAAAAATAATGTAATATTTATTTAAATATATAAATTGAAACAAAATTATGTTGAGAGACTGGAAAATGCTTCCTTAAAAATCATACTATATCACAGGATTCAGATTCTGAAGTCCCAAGGTGACTTGATTTTTTTTTCTTTGTGGTGTTCTGTATGTGTTTTATTGTTTCTTTTCTTTTCTTTTACATTAACTTCTGAAATCCTTATGTACAACATCATGCAGACTACCCATCTTATGTGAAGACATGTTTCCGTATATAAAGATGACAAATCATTCATATAATGCTTCCCTGTGGGCTGGAGAGATGGGTCAGAGGCTAAGAGCACTGGCTGCTCTTCCAGAGGTCCTGAGTTCAATTCCCAGCAACCACATGGTGGCTCACAACCATCTGTAATGAGATCTGGCACCCTCTTCTGCCCTGTATGGTGTATACATAACAAATAAATAAAGCTTTTAAAAAAAGAAGTAAAAATTTAAAAAAAAAAATGCTTCCCTGCAACTTTTCTCAGAAATCACTCTAATCTATTCACTTTTGTGATGTAGACATTTAAAATATTCTTACTGAAAATTTGATGTTTCCTAATAAATAACAAAATATAATGAAGAATATATATATATATAATCCTTTGACATTGTAATAAATAAGTTTAAAATTACATTATTAAATTTGTCTGATCTTACAGTAATAGTAGATTGTTTACACTTAAAATTATTTATTTATTATTTATTTTCTTAATATTTTTTGGGGAGATAAAGGTGTTTATTGTGGTTGTGGTAGGTACTCATGTACAAATGTTACTCCGGCATATATAGGCAGCCCAATATCATTCTTTTTTTTTTTAATTTTTATTCTTTATTATTATGTATTTTAAATTTTATACATCAGCCATGGGTTCCCCTGTCCTCCCCCGTCCGCCCCCACCCTCACCTTCCCCCTAGTCCCCCCAATCCATTCCCATGTCCTCCAGGATCAAGGCACCACTGGGGATTCATTTAAACCTGGTAGATTCAGTACAGGCAGGTCCTGTCACCTCATTCCAGACTGAGCAAAGTGTCCCTGTGTAAGCCCAAGGTTTCAAACAGCCAGCTCATGCACTAAGGACAGATCCTGGTCCCACATACTGGATGCCTCCCAAACAGTTCAAGCTATTCAATGGTCTCACTTATCCAGAGGCCCTGATCCAGCTGGGGGGTCCACAGCCTTTGGTTCATAATTCATGTGCTTCCATTCATTTGGCTATTTGTCCCTGTGCTTTTTGCAATCTTGGATTCAACAATTCACACTTTTGCAGACCCTCCTCTTTCTCGACAGTTGGACACCTGGAGCTCCACCTGGGGCCTGGCTAAGGATCTCTGCATCCACTTCCATCAGTTATTGGATGAGAGATCCAAGACGACTGTTAGGGTGTTTGGACATCTGATCACCAGACTAGGTCAGAACAGGCTTTCTCTCGACCATTGCCAGCAGACTACAGAGGATATATCATTGTGGATTTCAGGGGACCCCTCGAGCACTCTGCCTAATCCTGATCTCATGTGGTCTTCATTTATCATGGTCTGTTATTCCTCATTCTCCCTTTCTATTCTTGATCCAGCTGGGATCTCCTGTTCCCCTAAGCTTTCTTTCCCTCAAATCTTGCCCTTCATTACTCCCACTGTCATCCAGGTTGTTCATGTAGATCTCAGCCATTTCTCTGTCATTGGGTGATCCTTGGGTCTTTCCTAGGAGCCCGTTTTCTAGGTAGCCCCCTCTGGAGTTATGTAGCAGTCTAGTCATCTTTGTTTTACATCTCGTATCCTCCTATGAGTGAGTACATACCGTGTTTGTCCTTCTGAGTCTGGGTTACCTCACTCACAATGATTTTTTCTAGATCCATCCATTTGCCTGCAAACCTCATGATGTCATTGTTTTTCTCTGCTGAATAGTACTCCATTGTGTATATGTACCATATTTTCTTTATCAATTCTTCAGTTGAAGGGCATCTAGGTTGTTTCCAGGTTCTGGCTATTACAAACAAAGATGATACAAACATAGCTGAGCAAATGCCCTTGTGGTATGATTGAGCATACCTTGGGTATATGCCCAAGAGTGCTATAGCTGGGTCTTGGGGGAGATGGATTCCCAATTTTATAAGGAGCCACCATATTGATTTCCAAAGTGGCTGTACACGCTTGCAATCCCACCAGCAGTGGAGGAGAGTTCCCCTTGCTCCACATCTTCTCCAGCATAAGCTGTCTTCTGTGCTTTTGATCTGAGCCATTCTGAAAGGTGTAAGGTGGTATCTTAGAGTCATTTTGATTTGCATTTCCTGGATAATTAGGGATGATGAGCAATTCCTTAAATGTCTTTCAGCCATTTGAACTTCCTCTGTGGAGAATTCTCTGTTTAGTTCTATAGCCCATTTCTTAATTGGAATGATGGGCATTTTGATGTCTAGTTTCTTAAGTTCTTTATATATTCTGGATATCAGGCCTCTGTCAGATGTGGGGTTGGTGAAGACCTTTTCCTATTCTGCAGGCTGTCACTTTGTCTTGTTGACCTTGTCCTTTGCTCTACAAAAGCTTCTCAGTTTCAGCAGGTCCCATTGATTGATTGTTTCTAAATATACTGGTGTTATGTTTAGAAAGTGATCTCCGGTGCCAATGCATTCAAGAGTACTTCCTACTTACTCTACTATCAGGTTCAGAGTAGCTGGATTCATGTTGAGGTCTTTGATCCACTTGGATTTAAGGTTTGTGTACGGTGACAGATACGGATCTATTTGCAGCCTTCTACACATTGACATCCAGTGATGCCAGTACCATTTGTTGAAGATGCTTTCTTTTTTCCATTGTACTTTTTTGGCTTCTTTGTCAAAAATTGTATGTTCATAGGTGTGCGGGTTAATGTCAGGGTCTTCTATCTGATTCCATTGGTACACATGTCGGTTTTTATGCCAGTACCAAGTTGTTTTTATTACTGTAACTCTATAGTAGAGCTTGAGGTCGGGGATTGTGATGCCTCCAGAGGTTGTTTTATTGTACAGAATTCTTTTGGCTATCCTGGGTTTTTTGTTTTTCCATATGAAGTTGAGTATTATTCTTTCCAGATCTGTGAAGAATTGTGTTGGTAATTTGATGGGGATTGTGTTCAATCTGTAGATTGCTTTTGGTAAGATTGCTATTTTTACTATGTTAATCCTGCCTATCCATGAGCATGGGAGGTCTTTCCATTTTCTGACATCTTCTTCAATTTCTTTTTTCAGGGACATAAAGTTCTTGTCATATAGATCCTTCACATGCTTAGTTAGAGTAACCCCCAAGGTATTTTATTACATTTGTGGCTATTGTAAAGGGTGATGTATCTCTGATTTCCTTCTCAGCCTTTTTTTTCTACTGTATATAGAAGGGCTACTGATTTTTGAGTTGATCTTGTATCCTGAAATGTTGCTGAAAGTTTTTATTAGCTGTATCAGTTCCATGGTTGAATTTTTGGGGTCCCTCATGTATACTAACATGACATCTGCAAATAGGGAGAGCTTGACTTCTTCCTTTCCAATTTGTGTTCCCTTCATCTCTTTATGTTGTCTTATAGCTCTGGCCAGGACTTCAAGTACTATATTGAATAAGTATGGGGAGAGTGGACAGCCTTGCCTTGTTCCTGATTTTAGTGGTATTGCTTTTAGTTTCTCTCCATTAATTTGATGTTGGCTGTTGGCTTGCTGTAGATTGCCTTTATTATGTTTAGGTAAGTTCCCTGTATTCCTGATTGCTCCAAGACTTTTATCATGAAGGGGTGTTAGATTTTGTCAAATGCCTTTACTTCATCTAGTGAGATGATCATGTGGTTTTTTCCTTGAGTTTGTTTATATGGTGTATTACATTGACGGACTTTTGTATGATGAACCACCCTTGCATCCCTGGGATGAAGCCTACTTGATCATGGAGGTTAATTGTTTTGATGTGTTCTTGAAATCTGTTTGCCAGAACTTTATTGAGTATTTTTGCATCAATGTTCATGAGGGACATTGGTGTAGTTCTCTTTCTTTGTTGCATCTTTGTTTGGTTTAGGAATCATGGTAATTGTAGCCTCATAGAAGGAGTTTGCTAATATTCCTTCTCTTCTATTGTGTGGAACAATTTAAAGAGTATTGGTATTAAGTCTTCTTTGAAGATCTGGTAGAATTCTCCAGTGAAACCATCAGGTCCAGGGCTTTTTTTTTTTTTTTTTTTTATTTTGGGGACTTTTAATGACAGATTCTATTTCCTTAGGGGTTATTGGAAAATTTAAATGTTTTATCTGGTCTTGATTTAACTTAGGTATGTGGTACCTATCCAGAAAATTATCCATTTCTTTTAGGTTTTCCAGTTTTGTGGAGTAGAGGTTTTGAAGTATGACCTGATGATTCTCTGGATTTCCTCATTGTCTATTGTTATGTCCATCTTTTCATTTCTGATTTTGTTAATTTGGACACTCTCTCTCTGTCTTTTGGTTAGTTTGGACAAGGACTGGCCATCTTGTTGACCTTCTCAAAGAACTAACTCTTTGTTTCATGAATCCTTTGTATTGTTCTCTTTATTTCTATTTTATTGATTTCAGCTCTCAATTTGATAATTTCCTGGTGTCTGTTCCTCCTGGGAGAGTTTGCTTCTTCCTGTTCAAGGGCTTTCAGGTGTGCTGTCAGGTCACAAGTGTGAGATTTCTCCAGCTTCTTTATGTGGGCATTCAGTGCTATGAATTTCCCTCTTATCACTGCTTTCATAGTGTCCCATAAGTTTGGGTATGTGGTTTATTCATTTTCATTGATCTCTAGGAAGTCTTTAATTTCTTTCTTTATTTCTTCCTTAACCCATTGGTGATTCAGTTGAGCATTATTCAGTTTCCATGAGATTGTAGGATTTCTGTAGTTTTTTCTGTTGTTGAAATCTAACTTTAAACCATGGTGGTCTGATCGAACACAGGGGGTTATTCCAATTGTTTTGTATTTGTTGAGTTTTACTTTGTGGCCAAGTATGTGGTCGATTTTAGAGAAGGTTCCATGGGGTGCTGAGAAGAAGGTATATTCTTTTTTGTTTGGGTGGAATGTTCTGTAGATATCAATTAAGTACATTTGAGCCATAAGATCAGTTAAGTCCATTATGTCTCTGTTAAGATTCAATTTGGCTGATCTGTCCAGAGGTGCAAGTGGGATGTTGAAGTCTCCCACTATTATGGTGTGGGGTTTTATATGTGATTTAAACTTTAGTAATGTTTCTTGTACATATGTGGGTGCTCTTGTGTTTGGGGCATAAATGTTGAGAATTGAGACTTCTTCTTGGTGGATGTTTCCTGTGATGAGTATGTAATGTCCTTCATCATCTCTTTTTATTGATTTTAGTTTGAAGTCTATTTTGCTGGATATTAGGATAGCTACACCAGCTTGCATCTTAAAACCATTTGATTGGAAAGTCTTTTCCAAGCCTTTTATTCTTAGGAGGTGTCTGTCTTTGAATTTGAGGTGTGTTTTTTGTATGCAGCAGAAAGATGGGTCCTGTTTTCATATCCATTCTGTTAGTCTATGTCTTTATAGGTGAATTAAGTCCATTGATATTAAGGCATGTTAATGACCAGTGATTGTTCATTCTTTTTGTTATTTTTATTTTTTGGTTGTTGTGTGTGTACTTCTTTTCTTTGGGATTTACTGCTGTGGTGTTATCTATTGCCTGTGTTTTCATGGGTGTATCTGCCTTCCTTAGGTTAGAATTTTCCTTCTAGTGCTTTCTGTAGGGCTGGGTTTGTGGATAGGTATTGTTTAAATCTAGTTTTGACTTCTCTAGCACTTTGCTTCTTCCTGTTCTCATGTGGTCTTCATTTATCATGGTCTGTTATTCTTTGTTCTCCCTTTCTGATCTTGATCCAGCTGGGATCTCCTGCTCCCCTAAGTTCTCTTTCCCTCAAACCTTGCCCTTCATTACTACCACTTTTGGCCATGTAATTCATGTAGATCTCATCCATTTCTCTGTCATTGGGTGATCCCTGTGTCTTTCCTAAGGTCCCATATTCTAGGTAGCATCCCTGGAGTTGTGTAGCAGTCTAGTCATCTCTGTTTTACATCTAGTATCCTACCATCAGTGAGTATATACCATGTTTGTCCTTCTGAGTCTGGGTTACCTCACTCACAATGATTTTTTCTAGATCCATCCATTTGCCTGCAAACCTCATCATGTCATTGTTTTTCTCTGCTGAATAGTACTCCATTGTGTATATGTACCATATTTTCTTTATCCTTCAGTTGGAGGGCATCTAGGTTGTTTCCAGTTTCTGGCTATTACAAACAATGCTGATATGAACATAGCTGAGCAAATGCCCTTGTGGTATGATTTAGCATACCTTGGATATATGCCCAAGAGTGCTATAGCTGGGTCTTGGGGGAGATGGATTCCCAATTTTATAGGGAACCACCATATTGATTTCCAAAGTGGCTGTACACGCTTGCAATCCCACCAGCAGTGGAGGAGAGTTCCCCTTGCTCCATATCCTCTCCAGCATAAGCTGTCTTCTGTGCTTTTGATCTTAGCCATTCTTACAGGTGTAAGGTGGTATCTCAGAGTCATTTTGATTTGCATTTCCTGGATAATTAGGGATGATGAGCAATTCCTTAAATGTCTTTCAGCCATTTGAACTTCCTCTGTGGAGAATTCTCTGTTTAGTTCTATAGCCCCTTTCTTAATTGGAATGTTGGGCATTTTGATGTCCAGTTTCTTAAGTTCTTTATGTATTCTGGATATCAGCCCTCTGTCAGATGTGGGGTTGGTGAAGACATTTATATCAATACTCTTTAAATTGTTCCATTGTAGTTAGAGTTTTCCTGCCTGGCCCAGTCAGGACAAATCTCTCTTACCCACCAGTCCCACAGTCTCTCAGACCCAACCAAGAAAGCACACAGAAACTTACATTGTTTAGAAACTGTATGGCCGTGGCAGGCTTCTTGCTATCTGCTTCTTTTGTCTTAAATTAACCCATTTCTGTTAGTCTATACTTTGCCACATGGCTTGTGGTTTACCAGTGTCTTTACATGTTGCTTTTCATGGTGGCAGCTGGTGGTGTCTCTCTCCAACCTTCTACTTCACAGAATTCTCTTCTCTCTTGTCCCGCTTATACTTCCTGCCTGGCCACTGGCCAATCAGAACTTTATTTACACAGAGCGATATCTACAGCACTTCCCCTTTTCTTTTTTTTTTAAGAAGGTTTTAACTTTTACATAGTACAATTACATATAACAAAACAATTATCAAGCAAGAATTACAGTTACAATATTAAAGAAGATATCCTATCTGTCTTATATTTGTGAGTCTAAGGTTTTATATCTAACTTATCTTTTATCATAACTAAGCAAAATTATAACTATCTAGTCTTCAACCACATCAAAGACCTCAGAAGGATATAATATTACCTGAGAACTGGGAGAAGGATGCAAGCAACTTTCGGGAGTCTTGCAGGGTAGACAGAGACAGCTGGCAGCCTGGACAGTCACCTAATGTTCCTTTGTAAAGTTGGGCCATTTGTCTTTAGCCAACAGGGCTAGAGTCTCTTGGTCACTTTTCTTAGTGTCCTGTAGAATGTCTGGCAGTTTCCTCTGTGAAGCAGGAACCTGAAGTACCATTTTGTCAAGCAAAGTTTAGTGGTCACCTTTTTATGGGTCTTGCACATCCAGTCGATCAAGCAGTCCAGGCAAGAACAGTTTCTTGCCCAAATGGCTATTTTTGGAAAGGTGAAGATAAGATATAAAGTGTCTTCAATGCCCATTGTTGCCTCTGAAGTATATTGGTGTTACCAGGAGCAGACAGAAAGTCTAAATTTTAAAAATATTTTAAATGCCATATTCTGAAGGTCTTTGAAGTATTTGAAGATTACCTATCTATCTGAAATATCTCTGTGTATACCTAGAAGACTTAACTAACATGGCTACAAGTATGATTATCCTAGATGATTAATTATTAATCTATTTTTAATTATCCCGTACAATTTTAAATGAGCTGTACAAACATAATGTCTTAAACAAGAGTAGAAATATACACACAGTATAACAAAATTAACTTTAAGTTTGTATCAATAGACTAAAATCTAAACCAATGTAAAACATTTTATACAAGTTGTTGCTCTTTAGAAATAAGTTCCCTAATCTACCCATTCATCCTATTATATCTATATCATATTCCTCTTTCTTCTTTAGAAAGAGATCTCATTTATAATCAACCTGCTTTAAAGAAAAATACTGTTTTTTCTCTGTCCCACACCAGAGGGCTCTTTTGATTTGGGACACAAGAATCTCTTAACCTTTTCTTTTAGCAACATGTCTGGGTTTAGAGAAGGAGTGAGCCAATTCCATCTCCAAAGCCAGGTTGATAATTTTGGGATTGTGGGCATAGTTTCTCTTACTACTTCCTGCTGGAGGGGGGCGCTGTATCTTATGGGGATACAAAGAAAATTTTAGGATTATGGAGTAGTCCATTAGGGTGAACTTCTGAGCCAGTTGCCTTGAAACCATTCTGGACATCAGATCATCTGGGCCATGTTGTCATCGGAGACCTTTCAGGTGGTCTTGGCTGATCAAACCTGATGTATCTTAATCTGGAACAAATCCACAGCCTCTGGCTTTCTGTGGAAACAAAAGCAGAGACTCCTTTCCAAAGCAACATATCCTTATATCCAAATTTTGAAGTCAAGGTACCTTTAAAATTTACATATTTGTTTAACTCAACAACTTTTATGATCAAATCTTTTTCTGTGGTTAAAAATCCCGAAGACAAGACAAACCAGATTCTCTGTGTAATATCCATCTTTGTAAGACTGAAACGCCACTGTGGCTGCTGGCTCCACCCACCTCAGCTTCCCAACATAGTGGTGGTACAGTTTATGGCCAGCTCTGGGTCTGGAGCCATGTGTACCATCAACTATCAGAAGCAGTTCTATTAAAGCAGCGCATAGCCCAGAAATCTTTTTTTTTTTTTTTTTTTTTTTAACTAGCAAAGGCTAAATCCACCACACAGCAGAGTAAAGTGTTGCTTATAGATTCCTCATTCCCGCCACACTGCAGGTCAGATGCACACGCCAGAAACCTGCCACAGTAGCTCAAACTGGCAGGCTGTCGCTAACTTGAGGGAGACAACTAGGAAGCTGTTTTTAGCTCAGTCTTAGAATCTTTTTTCTCAGGTTTTAGGTGGAAACTCTTGCCAACACATTGGACGCCATTTGTAGTTAGAGTTTTCCTGCTTGGCCCAGTCAGGACAAATCTCTCTTACCCACCAGTCCCACAGTCTCTCAGACCCAACCAAGAAAGCACACAGAAACTTACATTGTTTAGAAACTGTATGGCCGTGGCAGGCTTCTTGCTATCTGCTTCTTCTGTCTTAAATTAACCCATTTCTGTTAGTCTATACTTTGCCACATGGCTTGTGGCTTACCAGTGTCTTTACATGTTGCTTTTCATGGCGGCGGCTGGTGGTGTCTCTCTCCAACCTTCTACTTCCCAGAATTCTCTTCTCTCTTGTCCCGCCTATACTTCCTGCCTGGCCACTGGCCAATCAGAACTTTATTTACACAGAGCGATATCCACAGCATTCCATACAATACAGGCAGAAGTTATATTACCAAACTCCTTCTATGAGGCTACAATTACCCTGTTTCCTAAACCAAACAAAGATGCAAGAAAGAAAGAGAACTACACACCAATCTCCTTCATAAACAAGGATGCAAAAAATACTCAATAAAGTACTGGAAAACAAACTCCAAAACACATCAAAACATTTATCCACCATGATCAAGTAGGCTTCATCCCAGGGATGCAAGGGTGGTTCAACATATTAAAGTCCATCAATGTAATACACCATATAAACAAACTCAAAGAAAAAAAACCACATGATCATCTCACTAGATGCAGAAAAGGCATTTGACAAAATCCAACACCCCTTCATGATAAAGGTCTTGGAGCGATCAGGAATACAGGGAACTTACCTAAACATAATAAAGGCAATCTACAGCAAGCCAACAGCCAACATCAAATTAAATGGAGAGAAACTCAAAGCAATAACACTAAAATCAGGAATAAGGCAAGGCTGTCCCTTCTCCCCATATTGATTCAATATAGTACTTGAAGTTCTAGCCTGAGCAATAAGACAACAGAAGGAGTTAAATTGGATACAAATTGGAAAGGAAGACGTCAAGCTTTCCTTATTTGTACATGACATTATAGTATACATGAGTGACCCCAAAAATTCAACCAAGGATCTGATACAGCTAATAAAATCCTTCAGGAACATAGCAGGATACAAGATCAACTAAAAAAAAATCAGTAGCCCTCCTATATACAACAGACAAACAGGCTGAGAAGGAAATCAGAGATACATCACCCTTTACAATAGCCACAAATGATATAAAATACCTTGGGGTTACTCTAACTAAGCATGTGAAGGATCTATATGACAAGAACTTTAAGTCCCTGAAAAAAGAAATTGAAGAAGATGTCAGAAAATGGAAAGACCTCCCATGCTCATGGATAAGGCAGGATTAACATAGTAAAAATGGAAATCTTACCAAAAGCAATCTACAGATTCAATGCAATCCCCATCAAATTACCAACACAATTCCTCACAGATCTGGAAAGAATAATACTCAACTTCATATGGAAAAACATAATCCCAGGATAGCCAAAAGAATCCTGTACAATAAAACAACCTCTGGAGCCATCACAATCCCCAACCTTAAGCTCTACTATAGACTTTCCCTAATAAAAACAGCTTGGTACTGGCATAAAAACTGACACGTGTACCAATGGAATCGAATTAAAGACCCTGACATTCACCCGCACCCCTAAGAACATTTAATTTTTGACAAAGAAACCAAAAATGTACAATGGAAAAAAGAAAGCATCTTCAACAAATGGTGCTGGCATAACTGGATGTCAATGTGTAGAAGGCTGCAAATAGATCCGTATCTGTCACCATGCACAAAACTTAAGTCCAAGTGGATCAAAGACCTCAATATAAATCCAGTTTCTCTGAACCTGATAGAAGAGAAATTAGGAAGTAGTCTTGAACGCATTGGCATAGGAGATCACTTCCTAAATATAGTACCAGTAGCACAGACACTGAGAGAAACAATCCATCAATGGGACCTCTTGAAACTGAGAAGCTTTTGTAGAGCAAAGGACAAGGTCAACAAGACAAAGTGACAGCCTACAGAATGGGAAAATGTCTTCACATTGATTTTCAAATACAAGGATTTTTTTTTTTTTTTTGCATTGACTTGGCCATCATATTCAACAGCAACTTGTTTCTCTGTTTCAGGAAAGGAATATTCTAACTCTGCAAATGTTTGCTGATTATACTACTATATATGGGTCTTGTTTGATTTATTTAGGCCCAATTTCTTGGAACAGCTTTTATAACATTCACAAATGAAAAACACAAAACAAAGTCCTAGAGGCCTGATAAACATGGTAACTTGTTAGAGCTTTTCAAAGTCAAAAGTGAAAGAATAAATTGCTAAATGTTTCTCTCATTCTTTCCTTTTGATAGACTCCAAATGTAATGCCACAGAGGCTCTCATTTGAATCTGATGAACCTTAATGTTTGTTAGTACAGCAGTTTAGGGTAGTCATTCCCTTGAATATATGAAACATAAACCTATGAAATTCCTTTATATTTGTTCCTCAAATATTATTTTCACTGAAAACTGAGATTATTATTATCCATAAATTAAAACAGGAGAGTTGATATTTATTTTTAAGGAAATTCTGAGATCATTTTAATTTGACACTAATTTTACTACTAAGAATATTACCTGTATGAATCAATATTCATATCATGTCTTGGTTAAAATCCTAAAAGTAGTAAAACAGAAATAGATTTACATTCTCTCTCTTTTTTTTTCAAATTCACTTTTATTTGAAATTATTCTTCCCCTCATGAATTTTAGGATCCTATCTATAAAACCCATGAAACCATTCACCAACCAATACCAAAATTTCTAACAGCAAGTTATACAATTGGTCTAGGTAATAAATAAAGGTTTTCTTTCAGTGATTAAGGGAATAGTTAAGTTTCTGTAAATTTAACATAAAAATCACACTTTAAGTTTATAAAGTTTAACATGTAACTTCAAATATAGCAAGTTTTATAGGAATCTACAAGCTTTTAATTACTAAAAGGTGATTTAATTTTTTAGGTTCAAAGTTATGTTCTTCATATTTTTCTCCTACAGCTTCAACCTTTCTACACTCAACTAATTGACTGTTCCATGCCACTCTAGACACACTTGACATGACTGATCTACTTAAAGTGGTATGAATCTTTCCCCAAAGAAGGATAAAATGCAGTTTGTTATAACTGCAGATTTCTAATAAAAGGGCATCTACTACAATATCCGTCACAAAAGCTTTCAAAAGATCATTTCTTTCCTCATTGTAAAGGCAAAGAAGAACCACAAAGTCTAACACTGTGCTCCTTTTTACTCAGATGTTCAAGGACTTAAATGACAATCACACCTTTAAGAGTATAACAAAGGTGGAAACAGCAACACAACTGGCCACACTTTAGATGAAATAAATCAGGCTTTTGTTTTGTTTTTAGGACTAAAAAGCATTAGACGCTTGGACATCCAGAATCAAAGTGTGTGTGTGGGGACGGGGAAGTCATTGGCCACAACCACTCCATTGTTAATAACGTCTTGGGCTCTAGGAACGAGATCTTGAGCATGACCTGTATCGACTGTAATAAGGAGAAGGTGACCTTCTTCTGTACCGGTAATCATAATCTCCATATCTGTCATAGCCTCTATCATAGTAAAAATCCTGCCGTCTACCACCTCCACCTCCACCACCACTATGAGTCAGTCTGCCCATGTAAATGCCTGGTGTAGGCGTGTGTGCTCTCATGGTAATAGAATAATCCACATGAATTCTTCTACCATCCAGCTCCCTCCCATTTGCCCTTTCTATAGCCTCCTTAGAGTCATCTATCCTCTCAAAATACACAAAAGCAAATCCATGTGACCTTCCGGTTCGCTCATCATAAACTATTTTGACACCACTCAATGGTCCATCCATATCGAGAGAATACTTCACGAAGATCTCTCTCTGTTGTGTACAAACTGAGGCCAAAGACACCCAGGCAAGTGTTGGAATCTGGATTTGCCCTGCTGCCTGTATGTCTTCTGCGATTAGACATTGGAGAGTGACTCCGGCTTCTTCGTCGAGGATACTCTGGCGTATAGGATCTACTTTGAGATCGTCTTCTATGAGAGTAGGACGGGGACCAAGTGTAGCGTCTAGGAGAATGGCTCCTTGATCTTGACCTGGATTTTGATCTTGATCGAGAATGGGATTCAGAATGTTTGGAAACTCTTGATGGACTTCGAGATCCTGACCTGCTCTCTGATTTTACGTGAGCAGGAGTTCCCGTTGGAGATTTTGACTGAGAGCAATGCTCTCTGCCCTCCAAGTTTTTCTCCTCTACATGTTGGCCAGGAGTTCCTGAGAACTAAATAAGACACACAAGTCTCGGCTCCAGGGCCGACAGCCTAGTCACCCCGCTGTCTGGAGTGTGGGGAGGGGAAGGCGAAGGCGACAACGGCCGAGGCGCTCTGCTCCCACGAGCTTGCACCCTGATCTAGCCCGATTTCTTCTGATTTACATTCTCTTAACTGCTGTCTACATTCTTCTGTCTTTGGTCTCTGTTAAAAAGATAATAAATCTTAACTATTACTAAACTCTTAAATTGCATACATGTGTCTACACATATATGAAATAAGCAAATCAAACCACATTTAGTAATTTGTTAATTTAACTGTTTCCTTAAATAAACCACAAATTCCTTGATAGCAAACTATTTCTACTGTTTATTTTGGATTCCTTACTAGAAAGTATTTATTAAATATTAGTCATGTAAATCAATATACAATGAAATATCTTCTTTGCTTCATAGCAGTTATTAAGAAGGATGCTACTTAAAAAATACAAGTTAACCAAAATAAAAACTGGGCCAGGTAGCTAGGTTAAAAACATGAAAATTAATTGTGCTGTCTTTGCTTTAGGAAATTATGAACATGTTGGGACATTAAAAATGTTTCTTGCTCTCTGTTCTATCATCTTTGTAGAAGCTGAACTCAATCCTCAAGGCTTTGCCCTTGTGGACTAATTATGTTCCAAAGAGCTCAACTTTTAATATTATTTCCTTGAGGCTGAGGAATTCAGCAAGTGATGGGGGCAGACAGGTCACAGGCCTGCATGTCTTTCTGCCACCTAAGAAAAATGTGAGATTTCCCTACAGCATATATAGTAATATGCAATTAGAGTACAGTATTAAAGTTTATTTGAGTTTATAATATTTTTACTTTTTATACATTATTTTTTCATACTTTGTGTTGAACTTAGACTGCCAATAACGCTAGGCAAAGGTTTGACCATGCAGTTATATCTTCAGCCATGTTAAAACTGTTTATTTTGAGACAAGATTTTGTGAAATTTCTCACGCTCACTCCAAGGGCAATGCATTCAGGTCTTGAAATTGCAATTCTCACTCTATGGCTACAAAAGCAGCTGAGATTACAAGTCTGTACCACCACTTTTGTCTGGTAATCTTTTAGAGCCAGGCAAGACTTCCAGTGGTGGGAATGGGTTACAGTTGGTTGAGATTTAACCAATGGGAGATCTCTAAACAACCCATCCTGATTCTAGGACAAAAACTTCTTTCTGAAAATTGGCAACAGGATACAATTGCTGAGGAGAACATCCATAAAGCTAGTGCCTGCATGGAGCCTTCACCTCTATGTTCTAGTCTCTTGCTTGAGAAAATATTCTGTAGGCAACTGATAGAGAAAGCTGAACGTTAACCCAGCCACAAAACCCCCCACCTACAATTTGTCCTACCTGCATGAAATTCTGGGGCAACAGTGGTACATAACTTGTGGGGGTGACCAAATAATGTTTGGTTTAACCTGAGGTCCATGCTACTGAGAGGAAGCCATGCCCTACACTGCCTGGATGGCCAAAAAATAGAGACTGGATAACCCAGGGTAAACATGACTGGCAAAATAAATGAAAATACCAATGAAATAATTCTTAATGATATTCTTTTATACTCATAGATTGGGACCTTGTGCAGAAACTGGATAGAAGAAGATGCAGAGACTTGTATCAAAACATTATACATAGAGATAATCTAGATGGACAGAACATGCTCAAAAGGTTAAGAGCAGAAAGCTATGAAACAATAGGAAGATTACAAATCAAATAAATTTTAATAATTTTGGTCTTTTACTCAAGTCAATAAAATATTGATACTTGTTACATATTTGAAGTAAAATGTACAGAATTACTTACACTAAGGCATGTCAACATTAAAAATACATTTTTGAAGCATTTGTTTCTCATTTTGAGTGTCTTTATTATATATTTCCAAAGCATCATGATTAATTGCCATACTGTACTAAACCATATGCCATTAATGTCTTTTCATTTTAATGCCACACCATAACATAAAAATGTAGTCTACCCATGCTTCTTTTTTGTTCATTTCAATACATTTATAATTAAAATGAAATGACATCCCTTCTTTCATTCCCTTTCCTCCTCCCTCTTTCATTGACATTCATGTGTATATAGATGTGTGTGTGTGTGTGTGTGTGTGTGTGTGTGTGTGTGTGTATGTGCATGTACAAGTATGTAAACACAAGTTGTTGAGTCCATTTTGCTGTTTGTATGTATATGGTTTCATGTCTTATCATTTTGTATTAAACATCCAGTAAATTGGATTCTTAAAAATTATTTTGAATGTATGATTTACTCAGATTATTCAAATAAAAATTTATTACATGACTATCTTTCCAGATGAAAAAAAGTTGATAGTAGAGATAAAAAAAAATGTGCTTTTCCTGAAGAGGCTTAAATATGATGTACAAATAGATGATTTTAATGACATAGAAAATATTATTTCATGATTGAGGGGATAAATGAAGTTCAAAGCAGTTGTTCATTGAATACAGGTGTTGCAGCTTTGAATGACTTCAGGTAACAAACACATTTAATAAACTTTTTCAAAGAAACTGAGTTAACTTTAACCAATTTAGTATCCTAAAATTCTAAGTGTAATTCTCTATTTTTTATTTAACAGAAGAAATGTTATACAAAAAAAATTTGTTCCAAGGCTTTTTCTTTTTCTACATAGAGTTATTACTTTTAATAACTTAATTACTAGGTATTTAAATTTTTATATAAAACCATCTTTTCTCACTTTTGTAAAGGAATAGTATTGTAAAAAAAATTACTAATCAGAGATTTTTTTCCACCATAAAATATAATTATAGTGATTTTTTTGCCTTTAAATGAATGCCTTCATTTTCATATATTTATTTAGTACCCTAGATTATAATATCGATATTCTTTCAAAAATGAACATTTTTAAAATCAGTATGGTGACATGCAGGTTTTAGCACAATAAAAGCATGAAGAGAATAATAACCTCCATGCAATTACTTTTGAGTCTGCTATTTTGTCATTCACTGTGTAAGCTTTCACTGCTAGTTGGGGATATAATTTCTTTCAATTGCTCAGAGAAACTGCAGTTTTAAGAGTAGCATAGCAATAAGCATGCAGAAAAAGGGTCATGCTGGTCCAATCTGATCATTACTCCATTTTGAAGAGTATGTAAACATTCTGACCCTCCCGTCATCTCCTGTGTTTTCTGAACAAAAATGTTATCATGGATATGCAAAGAAGGCAAAATCAACATGGTGGTCCAAAGATATAATCCTCTAACTTGAAGGTATCTGCTTGTTTCCTCACACTAGATCAATGTACTTCCAAAAGTTCTTTCTGGTTATGTACCTATATATGTTGAGTGTGTAAGTACAAGTATATGTGTAGAAGCTACATATGTCCTTCCACAGTTAGTAATACAAATAAAGTTATACATATGAAACTATTTATGCTTTTGTGTCCCTTACGTAAACACATACTATCCATATATATTTCCCTTTATTTTTGGTGAGATATCAGAGCAAGGGTCAAAGGAAAAGTTTTATGTGTTTGAGCTAGGCATTAGTTTTGTTCTTCCATTGTGCAAAGTGCAGATGAAGTCCTAAGCACATGGGTAGTGCTTACACTGCTAATCCCATGACAATGTCTTGGACCATGGGAATTTGACAAAAACTGGTTTGAGCCTCAGAAGGATGGCAAAGCCTTCCTTTGGTCTGAAATTGTGTGTTGCCAGTTCACAGAATGTGTTAAATGATCTGCCCATTTGGTAACTTTGTGAAAACCAGTCTCTCCTATTCCCCATCGTCGCTCTGAAAAAGTCTCCACATGAAGACAATTTTGCTGACATTTTTCTGCCGGTTATGACCCTTTCTATACACATAGTAAGCTTTTTTATTAGAATATTCTCAATCATCTTGCAAAGAATCTGTATATCATTTTCCCTGTTTAAATATAGCAGCACTTCCCTCAGAAGATTTCCTTACTGCTTGTGTGCAAAAAGTGCTTTTCAGAAAGCATCTATCATCTGTCACTCTGAAGGCAAATATTTGTTTGTGAAAAAATATTTCATTATCTGTTAATTGTGTTTATTTGACAGTAGAATATCTTATACATAAGTAAAAATATGTATTGATAAACTAAGAGAATTTCCATTTCTCAAAACAGTGATTTCTTTTTAACCTTATTCTTATTCTCTGGATATTGCTCCTTGGAGAAGGAATCATAGCTAGATGATTTTGACAACTATGATTCTCTGAAAGAATGGCAGTGGCTAGATGGCCACAGTACAAATAATGTGTTACAAGTTTTTTGTTTTGCAAGTTTTGAAAGAGTAGACCATGCACATAATTGGCAGGCAAAGATTTCCTCAGACATCTAACTTAATATAATGGCTAATTATCTTAAATGAAAATCCAAGACTGATGGTGTAAGTAGTATTATAAAAGAAAACTTTTTTTTCATTATACAATGCCAATTTGGGAGTGATTGGGACTTTCCTTGTTTGTGTATTTGTATAAAGTAAGTTACAGCAGTTTACTTCACACTCACTATAATTTATTTCTGTGGATTCCTGAACTCCCAGGGAAAACAAGGAAGGGAGGCATGCTTCAAGCTCTGTAAGGACTTCTACATCTCTAGGATTTGAATGCATCTAGAAAGGCATCGTTATTTTAGCTGAAAAGATTCCATAGTTGACTGCCCTTCAAGTTTAGCAACTTATACCAACAATCATTTGTAATGTGCAGAGCATTTCCCCACTTCATCTAAAGAACATAATTCTGAGATATGGCGATTTAATCAATGGTTTTCAGACTTAAGTAAAGTTGCAAATCTCTCTAAAGCAATGTATGACTTTAATATTTTAGACTGCTTGTTGACACAGACTCATCTGTGCTGAGCCTCAGCTGTGAGATTACCATGCAGCTGGGTAACAACCCCCCTCCTAGTCCTGATCTGCTCCTGCTGAGGGGGCCGGCTGATGGCATCCTTGAAGACATCTTAGTGTTGATCACGACTTAGGCTAGTGTCTTATTAAATTTCTTGGGAACTTGATTTGGTTATGCCTTTGTATTCGGCTTTTGAAAAATTCTCCCTAGAATTTACATAAAGGGAGTTAAATGAAGGATGACACAAACATCTTGAGCAATAACTCCACAGGTGGTTTTGTTGAGTGACTATCTTCAGGACTCTCTGGGAAATTATATCACTTTCAGTGAGTGAAAGTTACTCTCTCAAATTGAGTTATTTCAATAGTTATAGCTGTTATCTTGAACAAATAAGATTACATCTGTACGTGGTCCAACATAGCATTCAATTCAAAAGATATAAATTACATTATGGTTCATTGTCTGCTTCAATATCATCCATAAAGCAAACAAATATTTATGTTTGAGTTCTAGTCTAAGAATATTATGTGTGTTTTATTGCTAAAGATAAAATATTTTTCTCCTTATTTTATTTGGAAGTGAAGTGCAATGACAAAGTTTAATTCCATGACAATAAAAATTCTTAAAGTAATGCTGTAAAATAGGAAATCCAGAAATAAAAGTATAAATCAAACATGGTTATATTTCCATTATTTATTTTAGAATTAATTATCTTTAAAAATAATAATATTAAAAGCAAGTTGAAGCTTGTTTATTCAAGGTCATTTTTTACAGTTTATAATTTTCCAGATTTTCTGTTACTTCTTTTTTATTTACCAATCAAATTTTTATTTACATTAATTTGAAAGCATATGGATGCATGATTCCTCAATAAGCTAGTATATTCATGTACATAATTTTTAGATGTATATAGTCATTTCCAAGCAATTGAGATAAAAATAAGAAATAAATGTGACCACTATCAACAACTGGCTAAAGAATCATCATATTAAGGATAAGACTTACGTTCATTCTTAAGGAACCCATGATGTTGGAAAATTACTCAGATTCTTTCAACCATAGTTCTGATGGCTTAAAGGGGATATTGTAGAGTAAGAAGCTATAAAAAGTAAGTGTCCTGAAAGAATTTTTCAAGATAAAATTTCTATGTAAGTATATTTGACATTTGTCATTTGCCTTTACTAATAAATCGTTTCTCTTGTAAACAGTTAATAAAGCGTAAAGCCCTAAGTTTTGTGATCAACTCAGTCCTATTATAACATTCATACATAGACAAATGTAACACCAAGTATTAAGAGAATTTTCATAATGCCTCGGTACAGTGAATATACTGACATTTTAAAGAATTTCTAAAGAACTATGTATTCCATTTTAAGTATTTTTTTTAATTTGTTTGAAAACAGAGAAAAAATACAGCTTAAATCATGGCTGTGGAAACATTTAAAATATTCAGTTTTTTTAGTAATTAATTTGCTGAGTTTACTATATTACTGAGTAGGGGAATACATTTTTTCTGTTTTTAAAGATTAACATTAACTTCTTATAATTGAGTGATAAATTTGGAAGGATAGCTATATATAGTGACACAAGTAAACCTAGAATTTAATACTTTAAAGCAAAAAGAAAAAAACATTGATTGTGTATTTATTATTTCAAGTAACTAGTATTTGTTGAATACACTACCTATCATATCTTGATATAGTCAATGATGGGATTTTTGTGCCAGTTAATGTTTTGTAGAAAATGTTGCTTATTCTTTGCAAAAGGATAGTGATATTTACCATACAATGCAACAAACTCTTGCCTTCTATTAGTATAAGAAAAATAAATTATGTTCAGAGAATTGACTGTACATCATCTGTCTTAGTTAAGGTTTCTATTACTTTGAAGAGACAGCATGACCATGACAACTCTTATAAAGAAAACAATTAATTAAGTTGGCTTTCTTATATTTTCAGAGGGTCAATCTATTATTGTAATGGTGGGGAGCATGGAAGTGTGCAGGAAGACATGGTGCTGGCTACATTTTGATATGCAGGCCATAGGAAGTCCATTGACACACTTCATGGGATCCTGATCATAGGAAACCTGAAACTCTGCTCCCACGGTGGCATGTTATTTGCGACTAGTCCAAACCCTTTCCAACAAAGACACACCTCCTAATTGTGCCACTCCCTATGAGATTATGAGATTATGAGGTTATGAGATTATGAGATTATGAGGTCCAATTACATTCAAACTACTGCACCATCATATGAAAGAACCCAAAGGAATGAGGTAACGATTTCCCTCAAGTTTAAACTGAGACTTGAAATTCAAACCCCTTCTAAGAACACATTTTCCCACTAGGATTTGAGCAGTAATGGTCTGAACTTGAAGAAATGTAGTCCTGAGGGCTAGAACCATTTGCTCAGGCTTCTGACCCTGCTTGTTCTGAGGTGAGCTATAGTGTTGCTCTCTACAACACGTATATTTGTAAATATGCCTCAACTTAAGGAAATAAAGGCACAATAGATTTTGTGAGTTGTTCTAAGAATTCCACTTAATAAAAGTTCTCAAAATGTCTCTGATATTTCAGTAGAGAAACTGGAGACCAAAATTTCTAATTTTTAAAAAGAATCTGTGTCCTCAATACTTTTTTTAGGTGTTGTATAAATAGTTCTCTGATGGCCTTGCACTAACTAATACATTTTACTGGACTCTTTTATATATATATATATATATATATATGTATATATTTCTTTATATTTCAGAATTTCATATATCCCCTCAACATTCCTATAAACGATCTTCCCCATCTATGGATGTATTGTAGCAGGTGTGATCATGTATGTGTACATCTTGTGTAGATAACACAGCTGCTGTGAATTCATGACTGCAGTGGCTATGTCGTGTCCAAAAGACAGTATTTCCAAGGACTCCTCCATATCCTTTAGCTCTTATATTGTTTCTCAATGTTCTTTTATACATTTTCCTGTCATTTTGTGGTTGGCGAATCAAAACAGATGCAATAAATTTGGGGCTGAACATTCAGTTTCTCATCTGCATCATTCTGACCAGGTAAGATGCAGTTCATTGACTATAGTCCACAGCAAAAGGAAGCTTCTCTGACCAACCTTGAATGCATCGAAGGTCTATTGATAGAAAAATAAATATTTAGAAGGAAACTTGACAGCATGATCATTTAGAAAAATAATAGCAGATTCTACTATAGAGCCTATGACCTCCCCATCTGCGTTCTTTCAACCAGGATTATAATACTAGTCATGAATTTGCCTTCTGTAGAGCAGGACTCCAAGCCAGTCAAAATGTGGTAAGGTATCCATCACAGTCATGTGACTATTGTGACAATAAACACATCTTGCCTTTCAAGTTTGTGTTGCAGTATGCAAGGTTTAGCATGGATAAGATCCTGAATGTCATCTCTCTCCTAGGGCCTGAACATTACTTTCTAGCACTATGAAAGCAAGCCATCAGGAAGGAATTTTCTTGATCAATTTTAGATTGATTTGCCTGTGTCCTACAGCTCAAATCCATGGGTTCTTCAGAAGTGGGGTCTTAGCATGTATTTATGGTTGTTATCTTTATTAGTCACTTTCTGAGTGCTGTAATAAAACACCATGATTTGGGTGACTTATTGAAAGAAGAGTTCACTCTGGCTTATGGTTCCAGAGGGAGAGTGCATAATGATGGGAAGGCATGATAAATAAGGATCTCCCACAGCAACAGGACCAAGAAGAAGGAAGTTCCTATCTTCAGCTGTTAAAATGGCAAAAGTTTGCTTTATTTTGGAGACTTCTGGAGTATTCCTGAAAAATAAATAATAAGGAGGCATCTCAAGCATTGTATTGCAATTTTCATCTAATAACCTATGTGTTCTGGGAGTGAACCCACCTATGTTGAGTAATTACTTTTGTTTTGTTTTCAAATGTATTTTAAAAATTTGTGGGTCTATGTGATGTTTTTACATAGATTCTTAGTATGGTTAATTCACCACCACCTACTATGCTTTAAGCTAATAAATTAATATATCTGTGTTAATGCATTATATATCTACAATCATGAATCCAATCAGAAAAACTATATGGAAATATAATTGAACAGTATCTTGTTGTCCAGAAATATTTCCCTAATGATCAAACATAAAAATATGTTTTCTTTAAAATTTTAAATAAAATGACAATTTTATATTTTTATATGTTTATTTTTATCTTTTATGGACAAAATATAATAGTAAAGGAGATTATTTTAATACTGATTTCACAGAGGTAAATAATAAACTAAATAGTATATTATATTTTAGGAAATTAATGTATAGAGAAGCCAAATGAAAGACACTTAATTTAGAGGTGTTGGAGAAAAGAGATTTGGGGATAAACAGAGACCTGAAGTACAGAGTAATGTTAGTGTATCCTAAGAATGGAGATGAAATATTGAAAGAGTGACATTTGTATGGAAATGTCCTGAAGGTAAAATTAAGGATGACAATCAAGAAAGAGAGAAACCCAAAATTTCTGAGTGAAACATCAAGATCATATGCCAGTGCACTGTAGTGGGTAGCCAATCCAGCTTTGGCCTGGAAGTTCCAACCCCCATTGAGGCTTTGGTAATGGTCACGCCCACAAGGCAGGGCTGAGAGAGGACACTGAAGACCCAGGATCAAGAGGAGAGGCTTCTCTTGGTTCCAGTACCCTGGACGCTGGAGGTAGAGTGAGCAGAGTTCTCCAGAGAACACTGCCCAACTGCGCCATACCTTTCCCAGACCCTGCAACCTATCCCTTCATTTGTAAGTTACCCCACAAAATAAACCTCCCTTTTAACTATGTGGAGTGGCCTTAATAATTTCACCAATAGTGCACTGACTCATTAATAAGTACTTTTACCCAAGCATGGTGGTAAATGCCTTTAATCCCAGCACTCAGGATGCAGAGGCGGATGGATCTCTGAGTTCTAGATCAGCTGGTCTATAATGAGTTCTACAACAGCCAAAGCTGTTACACAGAGAAAACCCATCTTGAGAAACCACAAATATAAAACCTCTTTTAGATGTCTTAATTTTCTATGTCACTGGGTCTGTAAGATTTGGTCATTAATTACTCATAGATAAGGTAAATATGGTTAAATTTGCTTATTTACCACCACCACAGTATAAAATTAATTGGTTAATTGCATATGAGCAACACATTCTAAGTCCTTCTCTATTTCTAAGAATCATGGGATCCCTGTGACATTCTGTTTGTCTTAACAACCAAAGACACCAAATGCATTTCCTTTATAAACAAAATCAAGGCAAATAATTACAGTTGTGGTGACTTCCATCCTATGAGCTATTTGGAATACCTGTACTATTATCTGGAAACACCAATTACATTGAGAAAATAATGTCACACTAAATGTGTAAGTTCCAAAACACCCGAAGCATCTCATTATAAGATAAAGATAAACTTGGTTCCAGAGAAAAATACACAGGAGATAAACTCAATAGAAATCTATGATCAATACTATGCAAATTTATTATGTGTTTCTATTTGGGTTTTTCAGGTGTCACTAAGCAACACTTTCCTGAGCATAGAAAAGCATCTGCTAACAGTGAGCATTCATTCTCTTCTGTCACTCTGTGTGTGTTTCCCTGCATCTCTCTGTCTGTCTCTGTCTCTGTTTCTATCTCTGCCTCTCTTTCCTGCTCTCTCTCTCTTGATCTCCCACTCTCGCTCTTTTTTCTAAATCTTTCATATCACTATTCACTGATACATTTCTTTTTCAATCCAGGCTTTTTTTTTTTTTCTTCAGCAGCACATAAATAAATAAATCTGCCTCACAGATTTGTTCTGGCAAGTAGCTGTGCCAATATGGCATACTGACAAAGTCCATGTGATTTGCATTGGCGTAGGTAATAGTGTTGACATTTTATTAGAAGCCAAGGCTGAGGTGCTATCTCAAAAATGCCTAAAAGCACTCTCTACACATCCATGCTTCTATTGACATTTTATGATAGACACCATCTGGTTAGAAAACAGCTAGTGTGACTCCAGGTATCATGTCATCCAAATAAATAGAGAGGATGAAAAAAGAATAGAGAAAATGTATGTCATCTAGAGTGACTACTGAAGTGAGGATATTCTCATTCAGTAGTATTTGCTACTCAAGGGTCAAGACACAATCTAGGATGCCAACACTCATGTAAAAAGCTGGACACGGATAGCACACATTTATAATGGAAAATCTTTGCAATTTTAGGAGTGCTTGTTAGCCAGTCACATTGTATAGGTGGGATCAAGTTCAGTCAGACACTGTTTTAAAAAATGTGAAATAGTTTGAGGAAGAAACTTTATATTAATCTCTAGCCTCCATATGCAAGTACACATATAGGCACATACATAGAGGAAACTAATATTCAGCAAGGAATTTCAAACTTACACAATGTCCAACAGAATTTTCATACATATAAATATTAATAACTAATGCAGATTTTTTAAGCCCTAGACTGAAAAAATAGATTTATTGGATAGTAATCATGATTTAACCCCTTGCACCTAGGTAAGACTACTCCCCCAAGAAAACTGACCAAATATCCTGGCTGTTTGTGCAAAACATTTGGTTATAGAAATAGACTTTTGTATGCTTATACATGAAATTATGAGAAGTTGGTGAGGAAATAAAAAGAGATAGAGATACAAAGAGAGAAACTTGAACAAAAGTATCAAAACTAAAAACATGGAAAATATATTTCAGGAAGGTATTAAATTAGTACTTTAAAAATATAAATTAGAAAAGGGTTATAAAATTTATATTTTATTAACTTCTGATAATGCCAGGGAGTTTGATATTGTATACAGTGTGAGAAATACATTTTCATTAGAAAATGGAAGGTGTTTAATTAATATATAAACTGAAAAGACTTTGTAGGCAATCTCCTTTGAATGGATTACATGAATCTAGGAAAAGCAAGAGAATAATTTGGTGAAAAGGTACCATGGGCTTAACTTATTTGTTCCAAAGTAAGACACAAGGGAAGATTCTTTATTTATCTTTTGAGAAAGTGTGTTGTGGATGCATTACTAGAATATTATCATATTATGCTTTAATTTCCACTGGATGAAATAGTTAGTAAAATAAATACAAGCATGCAGTGATGAAACACCACCTAACTCATACATCAGTTAGTGTTAATTAAGTATATATAACCTATAATTTAATTAAAAGTATGTTTTTCTTATAACATCATAGCATAGTGATACTGTGTGTGGTTATCATAGTACTGCATTTGTAATTAAGTAAGAATACACAATAAAACTTAAAAATAAAGCCTTATATCTGTGAATGGCCATATGCATTTCACAACACAACACATACAGAAGATATATGGCAAGGCTTAAGTCACACACACACAAACACACACATTTAAAAAAATAAGTGGGTTGAGCACATTCATTTGTATTTGTTTTTCTTCATCTATAAAGAGAGAAGACATGGTACCTAATCATTGATATTAAGGTGTGTTTCTTGGATGCAGCAGCAGCAGAATGGATCCTTTTTTGAATATATTTTGTTAGTCTGTGTCTTTTTATTGTGAAATTACGATATTGATGTTGAGAGATATCAATGAGCAGGGTTTGATTCCGGTTATTTTGTTGTTGTCATTAGTGTGTGTGTGTGTGTGTGTGTGTGTGTGTGTGTGTGTGTGTGTGTGTGTTTCCTTGGTTGCAACTTTTTATTCCCTTTGTTTTCTTTGGTGTGATTAACCTCTTAGTTTTGCGGGGTATAGTAGGCTGTGCTGGCATCTGTGGTTGCTTACAATCTATAGCACACATAACCAGGACCTTCTGGCTTTTGGTGTCTCCATGGAGAAGTCAAGTTTTATTGTAATAAGTCTGCCTTTAAATGTTAATTGGTGTTTTTTTCTCTGCAGCTTTTAATATTCTTTCTTTGTTCTGTAAGTTTAGTGTTTTGATTATTATTAAGTATTGGGGGGGGACTTACTTTTCTGGTCCAATCTATTTGGTGTTCTGTATGATTCTTGATAGGCAACTCTTTCTTTAGGTTAGGAACATTTTCTATGATTTTGTTGAAAATATTTTGTAAGACTTTGATCTAGGTTTCTTCCCCTTCCTCTATTCCCATTATTCTCAGTTTTGATCTGTTCACAATGTCCCAGATTTTCAGAATGTTTTGTGCCATTTGTGGTTTTTTGTTTTGTTTTGTTTTGCTTTGTTTTTGTTTGGTTTAACATTTTCTTTGAACTGATGTGTCCATTTCTTCTATGTGTCTTCAGAGCCTGAGAGTCTTTCTTCTATCTCCTATAATCTGTTGGTGAAGAGTGCCTCTGTAGTTCCTGTTCAAGTACCTAAATTTTTCATTTCTTATTTGAGTTTTCCTTATTGATTTTCCTTCTATTTTCAGGTCTAGAATGGTTTTATTCATTTCTTTCCACTATTTGTACATGTTTTCACAAATTTCTTTAAACAATTTATTTATTTATTTAAAGAAGAAACATGCTCTTCATATTCATAAAGGCTATTTTATGATATTTTTCTTGTGCTTCAATTATGTTGGAATATTCAGGCCATGCTGTGGAAGGGTTGCTGGACTCTAGTGAGATGTACTGTCCTGGGTGTTATTGACTGTGTTTTAAAGATGGTATATAGTTGGGAAGATTATAATTCTAGATGCTGATATCTTGTCTTGTCTTTGTTGGGTGAGTGTTTTGGTCATTCATTTCCTTTGCCATTTCTGGTTCTTAGGGTGTTGTGGTGGCTGTGTGTTGCCTATAGGAAAATCTTTGAGTATCCTAATAGATGTGGGCATTGGAGATATGTTTCTGGATATTGGGACCCGACAATGTGTAATGGGGATTAGCTAGGGGCAGTAAAGGGGACTCACAAGAGGGAAAAGAACAGAATGCTTAACCAGGATTTGCTTAGTTGGTCTTTTGCACTTGGGAAGGAATACTTTAAAACATGCATTTTCACTCTTTTAGATGTAAAGGTCTTTTCAGAGTATGAAATGCTTATTCATGGAGGAATGGACAGAGAGATGAAGATCTGCAGTTGGCTAACTTATTTCCCTGCTCAGAGTTGCCTGTGGGTTCACAGGGAGTGCCTGTTGGAGTTGGGGCTAGGGGCAAAGCAATGAGTTGGAGGGAATAAAGTTTGGAGGGGAAATCTGTGTGATCCACTGGAGATCGGTGGAGGAGGAAAAGGGAGGCTACAGCAGCTACTCTGCTTCAGAGCTGGGCATGATACTGGGGCATTGGACTTGGAAGAGCAGAACTAGAGGTGAAGATCTTTAGTTAGCCAACTTGCTTCCCTGGCAAGAATAGCCTTCGTGTTCCCAAGGAATGCCTGATGGGGTTGGCAGCAGAGATAAAGCAATGAGTAGGAGGGTTGAGTTAGAAGAGGAAGATCTATGGAATCAATAGGTGATGGGGGGCTGGGGCACGGAAGGCTGCAGCATATGTCCTGTTGTAGAGCTGGGGGCAAGACTGGGGGTTGGACTTAGAAGAACAAAGGGTCTTTCTGCTTCCCTGGCAGCAGTGGGTAGGCACACTTCAAAATACAACTTAAAAAAAAATAATTCCAAAGGTACACCCTTCCTAGTTTGGCATTGCCATTCCCAGAAGACATAGACAATTAAATTAAAATTCCAGTTCAAGAAGATGGGAAACCTCCCATAGTTGTCTGAATGAGAATGGCTCCTATAGAATGTCTGAATACTTGTTCCCCAGTAGGAAGAACTGTTTAAGACGGATTAGGGGGCATGGTCTTCTTGAAGGAAATATGTTACTGGTGGCTGGTTATGAAGTTTCAAAAGCTCCTAAGTCCATAATATTCCTTGCTATATATCTCTGCCTTATGCCTGAGAAAAATTATGTAAGTTTTCAGCTACTGCCATGCTTTGTAGTTAGAGTTTTCCTGCCTGGCCCACAGTCAGGACAAATCTCTCTCACCTGCCAGGCCCATAGACGCTCAGAACCAACCAAGTAAACACACAGAAACTTACATTGTTTACAAACTGTATGGCAGTGGCAGGCTTCTTGTTATCTATTTCTTTTATCTTAAATTAACCCACTTCTATTAATCTATACTTTGCCACATGGCTCGTGGCTTACCAGTACCTTACATCTTCCTTGTCATGGTGGTAGCTGGCAGTATATCTCCACCCCAGCCTTTCTCTTCCCAGCATTCTCCTCTTCCTTGTCCCACCTACCCTATCCTTCCTGACTGGCTACTGGCCAATCAGCACTTTTATTTTAACCAATCAGAGCAACATATTTGACATACAAAACATCCCATAGCAATGCTCCCTGCCACAATGGTCACAAACTCTAACCCTATGGAACTATGAGCTACAAATTAATCCCTTTTATCTATAAGTTGCCCTCACATGTTGTCTTATCAGAACAGTGTAAAAGTAACTAAGACATCATAGAGCAACATAAAAGTAACTATGAAACATTGGCCAAAGAGTCCCCAGACATTTCCCAAACTGCACAGGCTATTGCTATTGTCATTGGTTACCCACCATAACTACATGATAAGACCCTATTGCTGAAGGCAGCATACACTTTGGCTCTAGGAAATTTTCAATTTCTAAAAGCACTATCCTGTATCATTGTATTTCAAAAACTTCATTGTACTCATCATGAATAGTTTTTCTTAAGTCTATATGTTTAGTCTAGAAATAGTCTATTCAATAAAATTGACCTTATTTTATTTCCATTCAATCCTTTGCATGCATAATCACATTTTTGCATACAGGTTTTTTTCCTTGTATTGCACTACTATGATGAGAAACAGAGCATCCAACATGATAATAAACAATACAGGCTTTTTAAAATTTATTATATTTGTGTTTTAATTTTACACATCAGCAATACAGGCTTTTTAAAATAATATATTCAACTATGTAGAAAAGTACTGGCACCGACTCATTCCAATTAATAAGACAGAGAATTTATGCTGTCAGCAATATTCAAAACAGGACACTTCAAGAAGGTTAAATTATAATTGCTTCATAAAAACTATTAAAAACAAAATAGCCTACACTATTTTAAAATTTTAATTATAGGTTTCAATATAAAAATGAGTTCATACCTAGAATTAAGCTATAAGATATTTTTTATTTTCTTATTTATTTTACTAAAGAAATATACTGGCATTTTCAGTCAATGAAACCTCAGAAAGTTCTCACTTTGTGTATTAGCTACTTTTCTCATCCTTAAGACAAATATATAAAAAAAACAAAACCACTAAATAACCTCAGGGGTAATCATTTATTTTGGCTCACAGTCCTAGAGGTTTTAGTCTATCAGGAAGAAAGAGTATGTTCAAGCTGAACATTTTACATCATTGAAGACAGATGGCAGAGGAAAAGGCTTCCTGCACTATGGTGGCTTTCTACTTCTCAGCCATTTATTGTCTGGTCAGTCAAACCACATTTACTACAAATATATATATCCTCACACATGTTTTTATATATGTATATATAAACGCATGGTTAATTCGTACATATACATGTACATATATGTGTATATGTATAAATATAAACCATATATATGAGTACACACACATATACATGTACATATATGTGTATATGTATAAATATAAACCATATATATGTGTACACACACACACACACACACACACACACATACACACACACACACACACAGACATATATTCTCCTAAATTCAACCTGCTTAGTCTATGTAATGTTGCTTGCACTTTCATTTTTTAGGGTTAACCATTAGTATTGGATAACCACCAATTGGGATGTTCCCACAGATAAGTGTAACTACCACAACCCTTATCAAAAAAGCCTTTCTCTACAACAAATGAAGATCATCACAGTATCTACAACTAGACACATAATATAGGCATCAAAAAATCATTGGGGCTTAGCCTCTATAGATACATAAACATCACAGTTCCCACATCTTTATCTAGTTGTTTTTTTTCTCTTTATTCTTTTGCTTTTGGGGGGCCTGCCACCCAGCTCCCAAATAAATACACAGGGTTTATTCTTACTTATGAATGGCCAGCCTTAGATTCTAGCCAACTTTTCTTAAATTATTCCATCTAACTTTTGCCTCTGAGCTTTTATTTTTATCTATTTTATGCATCTTTCTTTGCTTCTTACTCTGTAGCTTGCTGTGTAGCTGAGTGACTGCCCCCAAATGCCCTCCTCTCTTTCTCCTTTTTTCTCTCCTCAATCCCCTATTTATCTGCCTGCCATCCTGCCTATCCTTTCTACTGCCTCCCTACTGGCCATTCAGCTTTTTATTAGACCAATCAAGTGTTTTAGACAAGCACAGTAACACAACTTCAGAGTTAAACAATGCAACATAAAAGAATGCAACACACCTTACATCATTAACCAAATGTTCCAATCTGATGTCAAGCATCAATAAATGTAACATATTTTCAACTAGTATTCTACAATATCTTTGGCTCCAAGAACATCACAAAAGAGGATACAGAAAAATTGAATGATACAGAATCCCAGGAAATATGTTGTAAAGCAGTCTCACCTAAAGATAGTTGCACAAACAAGACTAGAGCAAAGGCAGTATCAATGGATATGCTAATGTGGTACTGGGAGAGTTGCACAGCTCCCACCACTAGACAAAAAGATACAGACAAAATGACTTGAAAGAAAGAAGAGTCAGCCTCTCCCAAGAATGAACCTCCTTGTTGGTTATTCAGAGTAGAGTAGTCAGCCTTAAAACCATTCACACAAAAACAACAAAATGGAATTAGCAGATTCACCACCACAAACACACACCCCCATACACATAACAATAATAGAGAAAAAAGTTATGAACTTGATAGAAGAGAAAACATGCAAGCATGAGAGATGATAACTGGGATCTGCATGGAGGAGCAGGAAGGGAAAAGTGCTCTAATTGTATTTCAGAAAGAAAGAAATAAGCTAAAAAATTTAAAAATTATATTAAAATAAAAATATAAATAAACAGTAAGATATAGTCCCAGAGATCAATTTCTAAATATAACACCAGTAGCACAGACACTGAGAGAAACAATCAATCAATGGGACCTGCTGAAACTGAGAAGTTTTTGTAGAGCAAAGGACATGGTCAACAAGACAAAGCGACCCTACAGAATGGGAAAAGGTCTTCACCAAGCCCACATCTGACAGAGGGCTGATATCCAGAATATATAAAGAACTCAAGAAATTAGACATCAAAATGCCCAACAGTCCAATTAAGAAATGAGCTATACAACTAAACAGAGAATTCTCCACAGAGGAAGTTCAAATGGCTGAAAGACATTTAAGGAATTGCTCAACATCCCTAATTATCCAGGAAATGCAAATCAAAACGACTCTGAGATACCACCTTACACCTGTCAGAATGGCTAAGATCAAAATCACAGAAGACAGCTCATGCTGGAGACGATGTGGTGCAAGGGGAACTCTCCTCCTTGCTGGTGGGAATGCAAGCTTGTACAGCCACTTTGGAAATCAATATGGCGCTTCCTTAGAAAATTGGGAATCCATCTCCCCCAAGACCCAGCTATAGCACTCTTGGGCATATACCAAAGGAATGCTCAATCATACCACAAGGGCATTTGCTCAGCTATGTTCATATCAGCATTGTTTGTAATAGCCAGAACCTGGAAACAACCTAGATGCCCTTCAACTGAAGAATGGATAAAGAAAATATGGTACATATACACAATGGAGTACTACTCGGCAGAGAAAAACAATGACATCATGAGGTTTGCAGGCAAATGGATGGATCTAGAAAAAATCATCCTGAGTGAGGTAACCCAGACTCAGAAGAACAAACATGGTATGTACTCACTCATAGGTGGATTCGAGATGTAAAACAAAGATGACTAGACTGCTAAACAACTCCAGGGAGGCTACCTAGAAAAGGGGACCCTAGGAAAGACCCAAGGATCACCCAATGGCAGAGAAATGGATGATATCTACATGAACAACCTGGATGACAGTGGGAGTAATGAAGGGCAAGATTTGAGGGAAAGAAAGCTTAGGGGAGCAGGAGATTGTAGCTGGATCAAGAACAGAAAGGGAGAACAAGGAATAATAGACCATGATAAACGAAGACCACATGAGAACAGGAATAGGCAGAGTGCTGGAGAGGTCCCCAAAAATCCACAATGATACATCCTCTGTAGTCTGCTGGCAATGGCTTTTGAGAGAAAGGCTTATCTGACCTAGTCTGGTGATCAGATGGCTACACACCCTAACTGTCGTGCTGGAACTCTCGTCCAATAACTGATGGAAGTGGATGCAGAGATCCTCAGCCACACCCCAGGTGGAGCTCCAGGTGTCCAACTGTCGAGAAAGAGAAAGGTCTGCAAGAGCGTGAATTGTTGAATCCAAGATTGCAAAAAGCACAGGGACAAATAGCCAAACGAATGGAAGCACATGAATTATGAACCAAAGGCTGTGGAGCCCCCAGCTGGATCAGGCCCTCTGGATAAGTGAGACCATTGAATAGCTTGATCTGTTTGGGAGGCATCCAGTCTGTGGGACCAGGATCTGTCCTTAGTGCATGAGCTGGCTGTTTGAAACCTTGGGCTTATACAGGGGCACATGACCAGCTTGGAGGAAGGGGACAGGACCTGCCTGTACTGAATCCACCAGCTTTAAATGAATCCCCAGAGGTGCCTTGATCCTGGAGGATATGGGAATGGAGGGGAGGGGCTGGAAGGAAGGTGGGGCTGGGGGCAGGAGGGGAGAGGACAGGGGAACCCATGGCTGATGTATAAAATTTAAAACACATAATAATAAAGAAAATAAAAAATAAAAATAAAATAAATAAAATAAAATTCTGTTAATAGCTCTGTTATAGCAATTTAAGTGTACAAATTAACTAGAGATAATAGAACTATCTAAATACACATTTTTCTAATGATTTTAGTGTCCTATGTATTTCTTTGATAATATATTTAAATTTAAATGTATTTTGATTGTATTCTTTTTCTCCCCTAAGTGCTTTCTCATCCTCTCCCCATCCTTACATACTAAACTTTAGGCTATTTCTCAAAAAACAAAAATCCAACACAACAATGAAACACCTTAAAACCAAGAAAACAAAATAAAACCACCCAAAAAAGTAAAACAATAAAATAAACCACCAAACTTAACCAGGTAAACACACACACAACACACACACACACACACACACACACACACACACACCCATACACACACACAAAGACAAAAAAGTCTGTGTAGTCCATTATATGTTGATCAACTACTCCTAAACATGGAGTCTATAATGAATGTTTCATATTTCTAATTAATGGAGTTTACTCACAGATTAGATTTAGAATTATAGATATATTCAATAAAAACAAGACTCCTCTTTCTCTCCTGCCATTTCCTCTACCATAAACATTCTGTGTTATATGGTACATGGGTTAAAAATAAGGAAATATTATTGATATTTTATTAGCTAATGTCCATAACTGAAATTTCTACTTTGTTTTGAAAAGTTCTTCTCAATTTAAACTCATATAAAGGAATATAAATGAAATCCATAAGGATTTTAGTACATATAGGATATGTTCAGTGTTGTAAAAGAGAGATCCTCCAATCAGCCTTTTAATTTTTCTTAACCCACAGTCAACAACTAATTTTATTGTCAGCGAAACTTTGCCTCTTATGTGATGCTCTGTCATTGAAATCATTGTACACCACCTGTTTGACTTTTTCATTGAATAACATGAATGTAACATTCCTACATTTTAAAGACTTGCTAGTTTATGTTGTTATTTCTGAAGAATGCTTTATTTTCAAAATGCATTCTTTATCATAAATTGTGAGCACTGTAATCCCTTTCTATGTTTCTGTAAGTTCATATCCTGAAAGTTGTTAGTTTTTGTCAACTGCTTTTATTGAATCTGCTGGTAGAAATCTTTGAGTTTTCTTCTTAGCTAGTTTCCATGGTAATTATTAGTAGATTTTCTTCTTACTAAATGACTAGAGTGAATGATCCTCAGTTATTCTTAGAGTGAAATTCTTTGTTTGCACACTGAGGTTCAATGTGCCAACATTTTGTAGATTTTCACTAAAGTATTCTAACTTTGATTTCTGTATTTAAAAAGCCTGACTTAATCAAATGTGTCAGCAGCTGGCACTTATGTTTATAATTTTGGAGAGACTTATAAAGAATTAAGAAACTTGTTTGTTAATTTGTAATTTATTTGTGAATCTGAATGTTTATAATATTTCCTCAAGTTCTCTATATCAGCAAGTCATTAATTGTTGATTACATTTTATTAGTCTATATACATCCAATAAGTTTACCTCTGTCTTATCTTTTGAGAGTTAGTAGATTATAGTTTTTAAAGAATTGGTCAGTGAAGATAAACTTTTATACTCTGGACATTTATTTTCATTTCAGTGTCCATGAGGTTGATACTGACACTTCTTCCTTAATTCATGATGCTCACACACATTTTAATTGTACATTTTTGAAAAATTAGTACATTGATCATTTACTCAATGCTCTTCCATGTTCCTGAAAATTTTTCTTCAATTTATATTTTTATATTTTCTGAATTTATTTTTCTATATTTCCTTTAATTTGTGTTAACAAAGCAAATATTTATTCATCCCTTCAGTTTTCTTGCCTATATTTTTTCTGATAGATAAGTCAATGTTGAACTTCACTTTTTATTCAGTACATCTTCTATATTTAAGTTGTGTGTTTTAATTATTCATATAGTTAGATCAACAAACTTCGTATGTTGACAATTTAATGCTCATTTACTAATCTCTTATTTTTCTTCTTGTTTCCTTGCTGTTGACATCAATATTTGCTGTCTTTTATAATTTTTTGTAGTTTTGTTTTCCTTCTTCATGGGCTATGGCAATTATAGTTTTCAAAGTACTTTAATAGTCATTCTGGATGTTGAAATATATATATATGCTTACAACTAATCCAAGTTTCCTTTTAAATATCAAAATCTCTTCATTACTAAAATTAAATACTTTATGACGACCTTTCAAACTATGCCTTTCTGCCCCAGAAAATAATGACACTCAATTTGCTACTCCATGTTTTGCTACTTGGTTCAAACTGTTACATATTAGATCAAATAAAACTTTTAATGCATTTTATCTAATATAATTTAATTAGCAATTTCCCCTTCCTTAGAATGATGATCCAAGCAGATCACCTCTGTCATTTTCTTTTTCATTGAATTTGTTTTAAGATTTCTTGCACAGCATGCTTAGTGGTTGCATATTTTCTTTACTTTTTAGGTGACAGTCAACATGTATTCCACTAATATTTGTAGAATATTTCACTGGACACATAATTCTATGTTGAAGGTATTTTCTTTCCAGCACTTGCCTTTAAATATCCCATTTCTTTTTCTTCTGGACTTTGTGAGTACTCAATAAAAGTTCAAGGTAATTCTTGTCCCTTTTCTTCTGTAGATATGGTGTCCATTTATTTTCCCAATGTCTTCCAATGTTCTTTCTTTTCTTTGATTTTCTGAAGGTTGGAAATGATATACTGAGACATGGATCCTTTTCAGTCTTCATAGTGTAGTTTGAGCTCATGCTACTTGTGATTTAGTGTTTGGCGTTAGTTCTAAACATTTCTCAAACATTATTATTTAGATATTTTTCCCTGACTTTTTCTCTCTATTCCTTCTGAATGTTCATTTTATGGCTTTAGACACTTATGATTGCCCCATCATTCTTAAACCATCTGTTCTGTGATCTCTCACTTTTATATTCTTTCATATTTCAGTTTGGAAAGTTTCTACTGACAAAGCTTATTTTCTTTCATTCCACTTGCACTTCCCTTCTCTTTGTTATGTTACCCATGTCTTCTGGCATGCTTTCTACTTTTTCATATTCTTTAGCTTGGTCATCATGGATAGATTAAATTTCTAGTCTGAACATTCAAAATTTCTGCCACTTTGAAGTCCAGTATGAGTGAATATTTTACACAATGTTTTATCTTTCAGCATGACTCACATTATTATTGTTGAAAATTATTTTGTTCTGAACAATAAAAAATAAGACTTCAATAAGAGTATTTGTTTAAATAGCTAGATGTCATTGGGTCTTTCCTGTCTGTTGTAACTGTATAGTATTCTCCTATTACAGTCCTCTCTGAATTCAAATTTTCTTTATGGCTGTGAAAAAATGTGTGCCCATGGTTCTCTAGGAACTTACCTGTATGTGATAAAGAACTATGTAGTCTTATGATTAAATCTTTTCTTTTAGTGAGCCAGAATTAGCTGTTTCTCTTTGCCTAAGTTACAGGATAAATTGACTTAAAATATAACAGGGTTTCTTCAAATTGAATTCATTTTTGTAAAATCTCTATTTTTGCTATGTGAGAAAATAAGTCCCCTTGAAGGAAAACCCTGATAAAGAAAACTGAGATCTTTGAATGTATTTCAAGATGGTTACTTCTTTAAATTTTGTGTATTCTCTCTCTCTCTCTCTCTCTCTCTCTCTCTCTCTCTCTCTCTCTCTCTCTCTGTGTGTGTGTGTGTGTGTGTGTGTGTGTGTGTGTGTGTCCATGATAGCAAGGATCATCTAGACTTGCCAATTACCATGCCCCAGGAAATCACCTATTTCTATCTTCTAGGACCAGAATTACAGATGCTGGCATTGGGTAATACACAGCACTTTTGTGTGTGATGGGAATCTGAATTCAAATCCTCAGGTTTACATGCATTTAATGGTTTCTGAGGCAAAATGCTTGATAAAGTCATATTAAGGACAGGTTTACTTTCTTGGCTTAAAGATTCAAGAAATATTGGAGAGAAGTCTGTGCTCAGGTTTCTTTCCTCTTTTCATTTTGTGTTGGATATCCCAACACATGAAATGATACTAGCTCTGTTTTGGTGAGAAGAGGCACTGTGGTTTTGTTTGTGGTGATCTTAACCCACCAAGTAGACGATCAAAATTAACCATCACACAAGGTAGGCACCATCAACCTAAGTCATCTCCCAGCTCTACAAGACACTTGCTTTATACTTTGAGTGTGTGGATCTGCATTTTTTGTGACAAGTTAGTCTTTGACAACAATTCTATGATGGCTTTAAGAGAAACTGTGAATGTTTTGTTTATTCTTCCAGACTTTGTACATGCCAGAGTATAAGCTGAAAGCCTATGTTTTACTATTTTTTGCATGCGTATAGTGCAATGTGTACATACATATGTGTGTACATAGACATGTGTGTGTGTGTGTGTGTGTGTGTGTGTGTGTGTGTGTGTGTGTACCTGTATGAATTTGTGTGTTAAGGTCTAAGGTTGACATCTGGTATCTTTCTCTATCTCTCAACATCAACCTGAGTCACAATTTCAGCTAGATTAATAAGTATCCAGGGTGTTGCAAGGATCACTTGTCTCTGCCTTTTGAGGGCTGAGATTACAAGCAGGTCACCACAATAGTCCAATATTTGTGTGAGTGGTGGAGAGTTGAACTTTGGCTTTCCTGCTTACATGATAAGTGTTTTACTCACTGTTCTGTCTCCCCAATTTCAGTCTAAGATGTATGTATAATGCTAAAAGTAATTATGGTTCTATTATTGGTAACAATTTGTATATATCTTTCCATGGTTTGAGAAATTAGCTAACATTGAAGTATAACATATAATACATAATACATGCCATTTATGTAGGGCTTTTCTAAAACTTTTGGAGACAAGTTCATTATATGAAAGAAACATCTCATAAAACATTTTATGCACTTCATTTATCCACAGCATGTGTTGGGCCCCATAAGGCCTGGGTGTGAGGCCCAGTGTAACTAGCTCGAGTTTGGTTATTTATCTTTGGACATGACTTCTGCTTACACATGACTCAACTCTACCTGACCTAGAATTGCCTCTGCCTAGCAACTGCAGAGATGGCATCATCTCATTGGCCCACTATCCTCACCCCATCCCCACCCCCATCATCCCAACCTATATAAGTCCACTCCTGATGCAATAAAATGAGTTCCTGCTTTGACAAGACTCCCAGATCAGTGTGCTTCTCTCTGGTGGACAGAGGAGGTCTGGGCCATCAACACTCACCATCCTGCTCAGCCCCAGGGAGAGTCTGGCTAGACTGGTCCTGCCTTCACCCTACCTATTAGTCAGCCAGACAGGCATAAATATGGATTAAATAATCATCTTTAGTCTATATTTTTTGCTCTGAGTGAATTGTGTATATTCAGTGTATCTTCTATGTAGTAAGGATTCAAGGGTTATATGTTGATGGAGTTATGAAGGATATGGGACAATTGAACTGTGGAATGGGGTTTATACATTATCCTACTCAATATGTATGAAATTCTTAAGAATAAAGAAAAAAATAATAATGTTCTGTGTTTTTAAGTTTTAGGAAGCTGAAAACATGAGTTGGTCTCATTATTTGATCATAGAAACAAAAATAGACAACCTGATGATGTCACAAACTATGAAACAGATATTAAATATCCTTCAAAATTAACATTCTACATGTTCATTGTATTGTGGGTTTTGCTTTTAATAACTACTCATATTGGTGGATGAGCATATATGTGAAAATTTTATGCAAAGGAATATATGCTACAAGTTACTGAAATTTTGTCCTTATTTGAAATTTCCTTAATTCAATTAAGAATAAATTAGTATGTGTTTGTGTGTGACTGATGATGATGATTTTTATATGGGTGTACATATGCCAGAGCCCACATTTGGAGGCAAGGGACAGCTTTTTGGATTGATTTTTCTCCACCTACATTTTCAGGGTATCTAGGGATTGAACTCAGGTGGTCAATCCAGGTAAACAAGTACCATTATCCTTTGATTTATCCCACCTGTCTCTCTAATATCTTTTAGAGACAAAATTCTCCCCCCAAAAAACACATGTTGAATATCTTAGAACAATATATGACATGAAATATTTACGTGTAATGTTTGATTCATATTACACCTAATCAACAATTTCCCTTATGTTAAATGGTATAGCAGAGCTTATTGAATGTAGTTTATTTATAATTATCTCTTTCTACAGAATTTAATAAAAATGATAAGCTAAATCTAAATTTGTTGAAGCACTACTTACTTCTGAATTAAGACTTTATTTTACCTATTCTTAACCAAAATTTTTGATATAATTTTATAAACAAGAATAATTAGAATATCAATTTTGGACTTCTAAATTCAAATTCTTGGGTAGCAGAGACATAGGACCATAGAATTTGCAAGTTCACAAGGATAGAAAGTAATTACTAATGTCAAAAGGGATGAGAGAAATATAATATGAAAGATGCTACATAAACATTTTAATGAATATTAAATTCAGTGTTCACTATATTAGTAACTAAAATCATATAATAGAGCTGAATATGTGTTGTCAAAGTGATCAAGACCACATTTCTATCTGCAAGGTTCAGCTTTAGGAATTCTGACATGCCTGCTGATGGCCATATGAGAGGAGCAGCAGATGGCAATTGAAGTTTGGGAGGATGATCCACCAGGAAGCAAAGTTCTGATGGGTAAAACTCGGATAGGCAAGCCCTGGAGGTCTTTGGCCCAGAACATCTCTTGCTATTGCTGTGCCTTTCAATAATTGCCCCTGCCACTTTGCTCTGGTATCTGGCATGGTGTGAATGGGCATGGGGAGATTCCCACTGCCTTTAATGTAGTGTGATTATCTCATGGAAATATCCCATTCTGCTGGGCATTTTTACATGTGAATTTTTATGAAAATGATTTCCTCGTAAGGAAAAGTATTGTACCTACCCCTGATATATAGGGATTTCAGGGGATAGAAAATAAGAACAAGGAAATGTCACACAGTTAGTTTCTCTTGAGGAGCCCTATCGACTTGGGTTAACGAATGATTAAGAGAAACATTTGCGTCCCAGAAGCTAAGTCAGCTCACATTCCATTAATCTTAATGTTAGGAGATATGTTCATATGTTTTGGTGTACTTCATAGCTAAAACAAAGCTTTAAATAATGACTTAAGGGTAGGTTAAGATGTTTTTGTTAATGGCTTTGAAGTAAGACATCTAGGAAAACAACTTGAAGGTATGCTTTTAATAGCTGAAGAAGGGACTCACTGAGGTCAGAAAACAATAACAATGGTAGCCTGGCTACATGCTTTTCTTGCTAGGATGGGTTAGTGACCAAAGGCAATGATTAATTTCTTATACACATTTTTGCTCTCAGTTTCTTGATACGATTTACTAAAAAAAAATTGTTGATAAGTTGGTATGCACCCTGGGGACTTAAAGTAGAGATGACTGGGGTTGGGGATTTAGCTCAGTGGTAGAGCGCTTGCCTAGCAAGCACAAGGCCCTGGGTTTGATCCTCAGCTCAGAAAAAAAAAAAAAAAAAAAGTAGAGATGACTGATTCTTTTTCATATATATGGTTTAGATTTGTGATTCCTTTAAGATTTTTTATGCAATTACCTATTGAGAAAAATAATAAAACAGTTGGTCAATTCTTTGTAACCACAAAATGCAGCTACCAATAAAAGAACTGGTTGAGAAAAATGCCTTGCTTGCTTACATTCTGTTAATCTATAACAAGTTGCTTGGGTATGAATGTATGTGGATTCTTGGGACAACTTGTTTTTTAATTGTAAACAAACAAAATGTTAAATCAAGTAAGGGATATGGAAACAATGTTTTTTTTTAAATCCTTGTATTCATTGTTATCATTCACTTAAAATAGAATTGTAATTTTTATACTGCTTGAAAGATTTTGATGGGATATATAAGCTATAGGGAAAAAAACTAAGGTTATTTAGAAGGAAGACATCAAGAAAGATAGAAGGGATACATCTGGATAGAGGTAAATAAAGAAATAAAGAGAACAGAAAAAAAGATGATAAAGAGACCCTAAAGGTGTGTGTATGTGTTTTTTTTTTTTTCCTTGTTTCTCTGGACCCAGAGAGTTTTGCCCCTTTTGCCTGCTCGAAAGAATTAAGTTTTACTCATGCAGATAGAAAAGTCAAGTTAAGTTATTAGTTTGCAGACTCCATGGCTTTTCCCTCAATCCCTGAGCTTCTGAAGGCTGGTCCTCACAGCAGCAGTACATAGTACATGCCCCTAATACACACACACACACACACACACACACACACACACACACACACACACACACTTCTTCATTTTCACAGTTTTCATTGGAATGAGTAAATTTAGTAATGTTAAGATTTTTTTCAAGTCATGGAATTTGAAATCAGGACCTTACATTTACTGGGCAAGAATTTTATCTTGAGTTATATCCATAGTTACCGTTTTACTTTTTGTTTTGAGGTGGCAGAGTCTCAAAAAGTTGTTCAGTCTAGTTTAAACTATGTAGCCCAGACTGACTTTGAACTTTCTATCCTTGTACCTCAGCTTCCCAAATTACTGGGATTACAGGGCTGCATGACATGGCTCTCCCATCATTAGGAGTTATACAAACCTTCTGTCCAATCCCACCATAAGTCCTCGATCTCAAATGTCACATCAGACTATCAGCCTCAGAGCACATTCTTTGTATCACCGTTACTGACAGACGCTGAAGCTGCTTCTTCCTTAGCCATCGCTTGGTTAGAGATTGTGGTCCTTTGCTAGAGTTAGTCCCTATTCTTTCAGCAAGTGGTTCTATGCAGCAAACCTTTGTAAAGGTTAGAGAACAGCATAATGTAATTACCAAAAGCTACTGGAAATAGCTGGAAACCAATATTAGTCATCACTCTCCCTAGAAATAGATCACGGATTTCTCAGTAGGATAATTTTTCACTGTCTGCTTGTTTTTTTAAGGTTCCAGCCTAAGAGGTTTGTAGGTATTCCTCATATTTTCTTTGTCAGGACATAATGCACATCCTGGTAATTAAGTAAAGCACTTTAATTTCCCCTCTCCTGATCATGTCTACAAATCTGAAAATGATTATTCTCTCAGTTATGTATAAGATAATAATTTCTTGGATATTTGAAAAATTTAGCATTATAAAAATGTCCTTTTTAAAAAATGCAGAACTTTCTCTTCCAGATAAAATGAGTTCTATTGATGTCATCAGTAGAATTTAAAAACATTTATCCCGGATTTTTTTTTTTTTGTGGTTCTCTTCATGCATTGTGAAGTATTTCAAAATCAATAAATATTTAAATGATTAGTAAGGAATAGGAGCATGAGTTTACTTTCACTTTTTTCTTTTATATGTATTTTATTAATTTTTCATTTATTTCACATACCAACCACAGCTTCCCCTCCCACCTCTCTTCCAGTTCCTTCCCCCCACATCCAGTCTACCTCCTCCCATCTACTCCTCCTCCATTCAGAAAGGGGCAGTCCTCCCATGGAAGTCAAGGAAGCAGGTATATCAATTTGAGGCAGGACCATGATTCTCCCCCTGCATTAAGGCTGGGCAAAGCATCTCAGCATGGGGAATAGGTTCCAAAAAGCCTGCTCAGGTGCCAGGGTCTGGTCCTGATCCCACTGCTAGGGGCCCCACAAACAGACCAAGCTATACAACTGTCATCCACATGCTGAGTGGCCTAGGTGGGTCCCATGTAGGCTTTCCAGCTGTTGGTGCCGAGAAGAGATGACCTATACAAAGAGAAATATCACATAGAATTAATTCATTCCATAATCTGCTTATTTTTGTGAAAGTAATCTGCCTTGGATGGTTTAATCAGTTCAGAAGTTAACCTCATTCAGAAAAAAAAAGAAAAACTATCCTTCAAACATAAAATGGCACTGAAGTTATTAATACATACACATCCTATGTTCTACTCAAGATGATGGAAAGATCTAAACATAACAGTTTCTAGAATATGCCTTCTCAAAGGACATTTTAATTGTCAAAAGAAGAGTCAAAAGAAAATGCTATTACATATCAGTATTGAAAAAGAAATGATAACTAATAGGAAAATGACTGTGAAAAGGAGAGTCCAGAGATAGTCATAAAAGTAGGATCTTGAGATGCTTCAGAAAGGAACTAAAGTAAATCTGTGGAGAACAGAATATTTTCAAAATAATTTCAGTACAAAAGCATTGTGAATATTATGTGTCCATAAGCACATAGATGAATTCTTACATATATTTTATACTTTAAAAAATTTAAGTCAGGCTGGAGATATGACTCAGTGGGTAAAGAGCTTGTTGAGAAAATATGAGAAATCAAGTTCAAATGCCCATTATCTGTTCAAAGTCTGATGTTATAACATGTATCAGTAATTCCATTGCTTTTATAGTGAGATGAGAGACAGAAAGAAGAGAACCCTCAGTGCCTGAGGGCCATCAAGACTAGACTGCATGGTGGTAAGTAACAGGAGACTGTGTCTCAAAGAAGGTGAGGTAAGACCAAAGCCACTCAAGGCTGTCCTCTGACCTCCCAACAAGGCAGTGGGATGCAGGTGTGTATGTGAACTCACAAAAATAGGTACGCATACATGCACACACATCCTCAACATACATACAAGTAGATTTTTTAATATAAATAAAAATGAGCCAGATGTAAATGTAGCATGCTCAACCACAAAATGTTTAGGATAACATAGATCAATATTTTTTGTTGTTGTTGTTGGAGCCGAGGACTGAACCCAGGGCCTTGTACTTGCTAGGCAAGCGCTCTACCACTGAGCTAAATCCCTAGCCCCTGATAATGCTCTATATTCATGATTCATGTTTTGGGATACTCTATCTAAATAATTTTATGTGAATTCAGATTTAACAGTGATTATTTAGATAGAGTATCCAAAAACATGAGCCATGAATATAGAACATTATCAGCTTTATTAAAAATATATATTCCTTTCTTTTGTTTTTACTTATTATGTTTTATTTACAAGAGAAAAAAATCATACATGTCTTATTATTCTTCATTAACATGCAGATCCTCATGAGAGACTAAAGATTTTTAAAAGGGAAACTTTTATATCTTTTCAGACAAAGACTCATAAAGCTGTGGAAAAAAAAAGATAGGACAAAAGGCTAAAAGTTGGGGCAATCCATTGCAGGACATCACTAGGAGATCAAGGAGAATTGTAAAGCTGGCAGAAGGGTTGCCGGAGTAAGTAGATTTGTGCAGGTTGATTGTAACAATTCTATGTTACTGGTGAGTAAAGGTTATTTCTCATCCTGGTACAGAGAGGGCAGCCTCCTCAAAATAATTCTTACTATGTACTCACAGTAGGAAATGAGAGGCTAGTGAGACCTTTCTACAAGTGTAGTTTCTTGAAGAGTTCAACTGAAATAATCAGCAAACCAAATAGATGTATTTGGGGGTAAATCTACCTGAACCCACTCACATGGTACCCTCAAAATTGTTTTCCATCTTCAGACTTCTCCACAGGCTATTCCTTCTTGTGCTTATGTTTCTTCCCTGCTTTATATATTCTTGTATTTGTTGCCTCCTGTAGAACAGGACCAATGAGGTCCCTCCCACTAGAGTTATGTGAAATATCTATGTCCATGGTAATAGCAAATGAATTCAGATCCTTTCACCCTTTCAAGAGTAATAAGCATTTAATAAATTAACTCTATCTTGCTCTGTAGCCCTCTGAGATGAGATTGTCTCTATTCTGCCTAGAAAATAGGTGGAGTTCTCAGAAGGCTGACTCCCAGGGGCAGATAGGTCTACATGCTGTTTAGCAGGCAGTACTCCTGGCAACTGCACTTGATGAATCTCACAGAGAAAACAGAGTTTGGCTAGGCTTTCTGTCAGTTCAAGATGGGGAGATTGGACTAGGCGCCATGTTTTGGATATGAGCATGAACTTTGGTGGGACTGATATTATCAGCCAAGAATACTCCCAGAAAAACACTGCCATTGCTGTCTATCAGCTGCAATCCTAGCTTCTCAGAATTGTAAGATTTTCCTTCCTGCATTAGCTTCCCAGGATGTACTATAGCATCTACTAAAAGAATCCAGACATAGATAAGTCATGGAATTTCCCTGAAGCCACACATATGTGTGTGTGTGTGTGTGTGTGTGTGTGTGTGTGTGTGTGTGTGTGTGTGTGTTAGAGGGTTCTTTGGTCAGTGTTAAATTCGTTATATGGCATTGAAGAAAATTCTTGTGTGCATTTATTTTTGTAAATTTTGTAAATATTTCTGATCTTTGCTTTAACTTAGCATACACAGTGAACTGTCTCATTATTGCTTCCTCATTTATGCTTTGATTTTACTGATCTTCCATTCATTCTCTTTTCTCGTTCTCATCTGCTGGTTCCTCTCTTACAACATTGGCCCCATTCCATTTTCATGCCAACTGTATTGTATTACCATCACACTCCATTTAAGAAATCTTTTCTCCTCTCCTAGTTTCTACTCTAGTTTCATGACCTAGAATTTCACTGACAGACAATGTATGTACACACACATAAAAATTAAAATCTAAAATCTGCATATAAAGGAAGAGATATTGTATTTGGTTTTCTAAGTTTGGGTTACTTCACTTAATATAACTTTTAGTTGTATTCTTTCCTCTGCAAATGTCATCCTTTCTTTGTCTTTGTGGTTGAAAAAAAATTACTGTTTATATACAGCTATTGCTAAAATTCCTTCCAAGGAGAAAACTTAAGAAATGTCTTCCTTTCCCTTTTGGTCCCAACACCAAACCAAGTTGGGATTCCAACAAAGCTTAATCTGAGGAACCCATGCATTTACAGGGCTTCTGTGCAGATCATGGGTGAAAGATTACTTTCAAGGGTATGGATATTCCCATAACAGGTAACACTTGGAAAAACCTACCCATTAGGACCCAGGGCTTCCCCACAGCTGCACAGCAGCTTGTATGTCACCCCACCTTTAAATAATTTAACACCTCTCTCCCACACCACATGCTGAGCTAAGAGTTGATAGGAAGCAGCAGTTGGACACTCCTGGGTAGTGTGTTTGTGTGTGTGTGTGTGTGTGTGTGTGTGTGTGTGTGTGTGTGTGTGTGAAAACTATCACAAACCTAGCTGGGATGCTAGTTTACAGGGACCACTGATAAATGCCCCAAGATGTCAGTCACTTGGCTGGGAGGACAGTCACCCAGCACAGCAATACAATGACTTTATCCTTTCATCTATTCATGGACATCTAGCTATTGTGACAAATCCCTTCTTAAATATGGATGTACAGTAAGCTCAGTTATTATGACTCAGAATCCTTCAGAAATGTAACCACACTTGGAATTGCTAGGCAAATAGTAGTTCTGATTTCAGTTTTCTGAGGAACCTCCATGAGTTCCAAAGTAGTGTCACCAGTTTATATTCCCCCAAGCAACAAATAATTTTCTCTTTTCCAATATCTTAGTCAACATTTTGCCATTTTTTTTTTTCTTAAGGATAGCCATTTAGTTTTGGGTGAATGGATTCACAAAGCTCTTTTAGTTTGAAAATTCCAGATGATTAAGGATTTTTAATACTTTTTAACATTTCTACTAGCCATTCAAATTCCTTCTTTTGAGAACTTCTGGAGTTAGCCATTCTGACTCCAGTGAGATGGAATCTTAAAGTAAGTTCAATTTGCATGTCCCTACTGGCTAAGGAGTCTCCTCTACGAAAAGGACATTTCAACAGCTCATTGATTTGGAAAGAACTAAATATCTCAAATGCCATCTGATTTTTTTTCTGACCTAATTCCATGGGCATAAAATGGTGCTCCAAAAATAAGTGAAATTTAAAATGGGAGTGATAAGAGAGAGGAGGAAGAGAGAGAGGAAGTGAGAGAAAGAGAGAGAAAGACAGACAAACAGACAGAGACAGACAGAAAGAGAATTTTATCCATGTTTTGCCCAGTTTCATTGATTGAATCACTGAGTGTAACAAAGTCTGAATTCGGGATTCATAATCAGTGACTTCCAAAACATACTACCGAGAGGAATAAATTGTTATCTTTCCCGCCCTCATCCAAACATACTGTCCAGTCGTTAAGTCTAAAGAACAAAAGCTAATGTCTACTGTTATAAGAACCAAAGAAACCTGTAGTCTGTGCTGTATGCATTGACTTTCCATGCTGACAAACAGTGCTCACTTTACTATTCATGTTTCAATGTGATTATTTGTTGAAATGCACTGGAGAAGAATTACGGTGAGAGCTAAAAGCCAAAGAATAAGCCTTTCAGGGCACCAAAATAAAATCAGCACAATTCAGCAAAGAACAATGAGAACTGTCAGGGGGGACAACAAAATCATTTTGTATTCCGTGCAGAACAAATCCAACTAAAAGGATCCTGGAATTAGAAGTGTGTTTTGCTTTCTCTCTGAGCTGTGTTGATCTAATTGACCAGCTCACTTGTTGAGGGAGATGCATGACAATGGGCAGCACAGTGAAGCTTAGTTACTGCTAACACAGCACATTATCACATTGCTACTTTTTCTAACCGAAGTATTTATGCTGAAATCTTTTCAGCACTTAAATCATTTGTCTCTCCATTACATCCTATGGATTTAATCCTTACCCCTACCCTACTAACCAATATAGAGCTTTTCCCAGAGCAACACAACTTGTATATCAAAGCTCAATGATGATGATTCTGCTACATAAGATACCTAGTATCAAATAAGCTCGGCAACAAGAAAATCATGTATGTAGCAAATGCTAAGTTCTCTTGTCTTTGGTTCTGGAGATTGATATTTTAATCACAATAGAATGATCATGGCATCATAAGAGTTCCTTGCTGGATTCTAAGAGGCAAGTAAATAGAGTAGCATATACTTTATTGAATTCCACATGCTACTCACTATATCTAGGCAATTGAGTGTGTGGATTACATGTACTTACATTTTTCCCATCCTTGTTTTGTTATTGAGATGCAGATACTCTATTGAAAAGCATCATTCATAGAAGCTCTCTTTCATTCTTTGTAATTATGCTCAGAAACTGAAACCTAATTTCAATATCAGCCTGAGAAAATATAATAAAGATAGTAAATCTGGAAAGGTAAAAACAACCAGAGGCTAAAATCAATAGTGAATAATACTTGTGTTAAGTCTTTATTTCCTTTTTAATCATGTTAAGACCCAATTATATACTAAAAAGATTATGTACATAAGTGTATCCTTAGGCAAATAAACATCATACATTGTAAAATGAGATTCAACAAGTTGAGGACAATACAGAAATATAACATGATCTACTTGGTATAGATTCAGTATGGAAATAGACATATGACAGTTGCATACTGTGGTGGCTTTTTAAGCTAGAGCAGATTACTAATAGTAAGTGTGACTTTTTTTTTGGACTTCTTAAAATTTCAATGGATAGATGAAAGCCTGCTTATAGTCCTTTCAAATTGGAACACATTTTAAAAACTCCCTACTGTAAGTCTGAAGGCAAAGGTGAGGGGGAAGAATGTTTACTAGTTATTACACACAAACACCACATTTATACTCTATGTCCTCACATAGGGTAAGTGTATTTTATTTGTGATACTTAGAAATGAAAGAAATGGGGGTTGGGGATTTAGCTCAGTGGTAGAGCACTTGCCTAGAAAGTGCAAGGCCCTGCGTTCGATCCTCAACTCAAAAAAAAAAAAAAAAAATGAAATGAAAGAAATGTAATTCCATTGAAGTAAATTGTAAAAGATAGCACAGATGAAAAATGGTGAGTTTGGACTTCACCTACAGTTCATTTATTTTATATTCAGGATTTATTATTATTTTGTGTGGGGGAGGAGACATTGGTCCACAGCATGCATGTAGAGGTTAAATGACACCTTGCCAGAAGTTGGTGCTTTCATTTGACTAGGTGAGTCCTGAATGAGTGCAGGTCATCAACTTTTAAGTACCCTATTCCATAGAGTCATTTGCTGGTCCTCATATATCATTTTATATCCAGTTTTGTAGTGTTTTAACATTTTTTTTTCTTTCAGGGAAAAGGAACAATGAGATTTTTTTATTTTTTGACATTTCCTATAGAGCAAATCTATTTGAATTCTTAATTTACTTCTCCACAGTATCTCAATATGCATTTCAAACTTGATTTCCTATGCTAGTCTACCGAAGTTTCTGAGCAACCCTGTAGAGCAATTCGATGAGTGCACCTCTTTTGTCTTTCAGATGTGAAATTATCAAAGCAAAACTTTAAAATAATCTACAAGTTTTATGATAACATAGCACCACAAATTTCAGCACTTCCTATTATTATCATTTCATTGGCGATTATAAATATTAATATGCTGAACTGAATGATCTTATTATATCCACAGAATGGCGTGAGTATTCATTCTTCCACTTTTACCTTTCCATTTCTCTTTAAAAGGGAAGACTGAATGTGAGAATTTAGGAGAAGTGTTCAGGGAAATTAAGTATGATGAAAGGACATGATATTCATTTATGAAACTCTCAAAGAATTAATAAAAATATAATGTAAAAAGCAAAAATGTTAAGAGTCTTTTTTGTTTATTTGACCATATTCTATTCTCTATAATTGACTATATTTAAAGTTTTAATCAATATAGAGAATATAGGAACAACTTTATTTTTCAAATACAATATATTTAGTAGAAGCAATCCCATATATGGAGCCCAGGTGTCATGATCTTGTGTCATTATTCCAGGATCCCTCTGACTTTCATCTGTTCCTGCAGTTTCTAATTATATGGAGAGAATTTTTTTTTTAACCTCTAAGAGTGGCTTTAAGTATGCTGTTATTGTCAAATGTACATTTACAAAGTGTTCAAAATGCCACCATACAGAGTATAATGCTATAATAAAACTGCTAAACACAGACTTAGTGCAATTTTAAAAGGTAACTGCACAACTCAAATCAACAAACCCTAAAGTCCTGTCAGAAGAATGTACGGACTGTGGGAATGATTCTCTTTATTTCTCCTTGACAGCTTTTGAGAGAGAATTCTGATGTTTCATCTGGTCTGCATGTGACAATGACAAGGTAAGTTCAAAGACATCACACAATTAATGTATGTGGGGAAGTTGACCATAGTCTAAGCCATAGAGCTTATCAGAGGAATGTCAGGTTCAATAAAAATTCTAACTAATCTTGTACTATAAGAAGTTATCAAACTCAAAATCAAGGAAAAAATTCCAAAATTAATCAAAGTACATATACAGTATATGCAATTTATTCTGACAGCAAATACTTTGAGGCTACTTTCAAAGAAGGATTCCAGAAACAGATTCTAAATAGTACAATTTGTGGTAAATGTCAAGGAACATTATTCTGATAAATGTCAGTGTAATAATTGCATGGAAATTGTTCTGAACACTACACACTATATAATCAGTTTTGATAGAAGGATCAAAGGTGTAAATTTCATGACCATTCAGTGAAGGCATTTATCAAAAACTTTCTCAGAAAGTGTAGAAGAAGAGAGGGTATTTATATGTAAAACCACTTTACTCAGCCATAATATTGATTTTACTGACTTTTAAAATAATATCATCCACTTAATATTCTTTTGAGGGAACAATTATGGTTCTGTTAATATAGGGACCAAAATGGTACCCATTGTAATTGCATTTAAAATTATTATAAAATATACACAAAATATTTTCTGAAGTTAGAATACAGACTCTAATAATGAGAGACAGTGAACTTTTACAAATTAACATAAAAAGAGTCAAGACTGGTTGTGACTGCACACATTAGTAATCCCAGAGCTGGGTAAAGAAGAAATCTTGGAGGAGGATATGAGTTCTAGGCCTCCTGGACCTACATAGTGAGATCATGTCTCAAAAAGTCAGCAAACAAATAAAAAAGAGTTAATAAAGACTGGTGGTTGGCTGTATTTTCCTCTGTGGAACTACTACTGAGCTAGTGGATATGGGTAGTACATATATAGGATATGATGCATAAGATAGATAAAATATATGTAACATATTTTATAGCCTTGAAAAGACAAATGCTATGCATTTATGTGTTATGGATTTCTTATCTGTTATATATGTGTCATATTTCTTGAAATGGTCACAAGTGTATCACTGTGTATTATAAGAGCTCATACACCATTCAAGAGATAGAGCTCCTTTCATCTGAGTTTAAAATGCTTAGTTCAAAAGAGTCATGACTACCCGACACCCTGTCTGGCGTTTCAAGGCACACTGTCTCTCTCTGTAAGTATTTTGGCATAAACAAGAGGAAAAAGTGAGAGGGAGCCAAGGTGCTTTTGGAGCTGTGTAATTGATTCGTCAATTCAGGAGTCCTACAGAACCCAAGGTCAGTCTAAGTCTGAGGCAGAAAACCCAAATCAATTTTGCAGTGACTGAATGCTTAGAGCAGCAGAGACATATTCAAACCCATTTGGGAGAATCTATTACCTCAGTGAGTTAAGTTTATGAATCAAGTAGGACTTATATCTATACTTTAATAGAATACAGAAACATGGTAGCACCCCCCTAAAATGATGAAATGTGGTGTAAGAGATTAAGCATGCAGGTTCTCATTACTAGCCATTCAAAACTGGAAGCAGAACAGAAGTCATTGATTTTACAGTATAAAAAACCTTGAAATCTCGCTTGATCCTTTTTATGGCTCTATTTTACTGCAACTATAAAAACATAGTCATCCAAATTATTTCTAGAATATCTTTTCAGAAATTTACATTATGATATTATAAATGATTTCCAAATTTATTTTATCCCCAAATAACACATACAGGTATTAGGTATGTCTCTTTTTGCTTGCTGCAACTTTTGGTTATCTCAGTTTGCAATTGCCTTTATGCAGTAATAACTTGCAACTTTCAAGCAATGTCTATTTATTCAAGGACAAACAAATTTACAGAAATGCTCTCATTGGGGAAAAAAGGCTCTAGTGTCTTTTTATTTTAATAAAATAGGCAAAGCAGTAGAACGTTATTTGAAGTAAGCTTAAGAAGTATGAGATTTATTATCATGCTATCTGATGTGCAAAGTGCAGTACACATTTTGTAGGTGATTTTTATATTTAAAAAGCCTTTCATTTCACTGAGGCCACTTTTTAAATGGCTGACAGGGGATAATTTGTTTTGTTCAGTGAATTCCTGATTGTTGTACAAGGAACAGTTCTCTCACCTTTCATTCAACAATCCATCTTCCTGTAGTGATTTATTTTAGCATTTCTAGACATGCTTTATTACCTACAGTCTTAGGATCGACTTTTTTTTCTTCTTCTTTCTGGGAATTGAGTGAGCACAAAGTAGCTGTGCATATATTATGCTAAGTTACAAACATATATTTTATGTTACTACAATTTTTTCTTTATTTGCATATTTACATATTTTAAGATATGCAATTACATACTGTTGTAATAAGTTGAGAAGAATGCTGAAACATGCCCAGATGCAGAGCACTTGTGATATTATTTGGTTAAAAAATATGCAGTAATGTTTCATGTTGGTATCAAAGATAGTTGTGCAATATCATTTGAGGGAAACAAAAATATTTCCTATTTCTTAAGGTTGTGTCTTCATTTGATTAACAAGGAAAGTGTCTAAGATTAAAGCATGAAAGAGAAAAAGAAAACAGAAAATATTTATATTTTCTTTTTTTCTTACAATTTAGTTTAAATTGCCAGTGAAAGTCTTTAGAGACTCTAGAGTTCAGATTAAAACAGCCACAAACACTATATTTAACATCAAGTTTCATTTTAGTAAATTCTGTATTTATCTTTTGTCAATAAATAAGGTATAAAAATCTACAGCATTTTTTCTCACAGAAATTATACAATATTTAACAATACATGTCTTGATTAGGGTGCTTCCTGCTCTTCCAATGGATACAATTGCTTTTTCCATAACCCATATCTGGTTATTCCTAGCACCAGAAAAGCAATGACATTTTTCCTGCTTATTAATACGTGTAAGCTGTGTCATTGCCTAATTTGAATAATATATTAAAGTTAAGATTCACTCTCATCAGTATTATTTAAAACATTACCATGCAAAACCAAAGATACAAAGTCTACCAACACTCCAGAATTTTTTGTTGTATGACTAAATGAAAGCAGCTTAGGTGTAGTACAAGGTGTTGTTTTTGTTTCTTTGTTTAGTTTAGAAGTATGTATAAAGATGAGAGACTTATGAAGACAACTTAAGATCAAATGATAGAATCAAAGGATGGAGATGTAGAAGCTCTAAAAGAAACTGGAATTGCAATGGAGTCAGAAAAATAAACCCCTTCAGGGAGAATCAGTTGTAAGTATGGGATAGGAAAGGTAGCAATGATTGAATACAAAGGAACAAGCCATCCAGGACACTTCTCTTCTGAAATTCTCTTCAAATAACAAAATAAGGCATTCTTAAGGCATGACTTACTCACCACCTAAAGGCTATTGTTTCAATCTAACATATTAGGTCATAATTGAAGTCAATAAGTCATGTTTTGCCTCTCCCACAATGTACTGCAATCTTGATAAGTGTACAATGATTTCCTATTCTACCTTATAGATATAGTAAAAAGACATCCATGTCATATAGTCTAGTTGGAGATATCTTGATGGGGGGCATTTAGGGGTTAGAGCAAAACTTTGTGCCATGGAAACTCCTAGGAGTCCAAAAGGACGACCCCAGTAAAGACATCTAGCAATAGTTCAGAGGGTGCCTGAACTGGCCTTCTTTGTGATCAAATTGGTGACTACTCTAATTGTCATCAGAGAGCCTTCATCCAGTAACTGATGGAAGTAGATGCAGAGATCCACAGCCAAACACTGGGCCGAGCTCGCAGAGTCCACTTGAAGAGAGGGAGGAGAGATTGCAGGAGCACAGGGAATCAAGATCATGACAAGGAAGCCCACAGAGACAGCCTTCCTGAGCTTGAAGGCTTTCGTGAACTCTACACCAACAGCTGGA